>NC_041380.1:591921246-591928257 GCF_002162155.2 Triticum dicoccoides
TATATAGTCGGGAAAGGAGGGCCTCTCAAGCCACGCCTTTGGTGCCTCCCTCTCCCTCTCCAACACCTCCTCCTCCTCCATAGAGCTTAGCGAAGCCCTGCTGGAGTACTGCAGCTCCATCACCACCACGCCGTCGTGCTACTGCCGGAGCCATCTTCCTCAACCTCTCCTTCCCCATTGCTGGATCAAGGAGGAGACATTACGCTAACCGTACGTGTGTTGAACGCGGAGGTGCCGTCCGTTCGGCGCTAGGATCTCCGGTGATTTGGATCACGTCGAGTACACGTTCCTCATCCCCGTTCTTTGAACGCTTCCCTGCGTGATCTACAAAGGTATGTAGATGCAATCCAATCACTCGTTGCTAGATGAACTCATAGATGGATCTTGGTGAAACCGTAGGAATTTTTTTTGTTTTCTGCAACGTTCCCCAACAGTGGCATCATGAGCTAGGTCTATGCGTAGTTCTCTTGCACGAGTAGAACACAATTTGTTGTGGGCGTTGATGTTGTCAACTTTCTTGCCGCTACTAGTCTTATCTTGCTTCAACGGTATTGTGGGATGAAGCGGCCCGGACCAACCTTACACGTACGCTTACGTGAGACCGGTTCCACCGACTAACATGCACTAGTTGCATAAGGTGACTGGCGGGTGTCTGTCTCTCCCACTTTAGTTGGAGCGGATTCGATGAAAAGGGTCCTTATGAAGGGTAAATAGAAGTTGACAAATCACGTTGTGGCTTTAAACGTAGGTAAGAAAACGTTCTTGCTAGAACCCTTTTTTAAGCCACGTAAAACTTGCAACAACAATTAGAGGACGTCTAACTTGTTTTTGCAGCAAGTGCTTTGTGATATGATATGGCCAAAGTTGTGATGAATGATGAATGATATATATGTGATGTATGAGATGTTCATGCTATTGTAATAGGAATCACGACTTGCATGTCGATGAGTATGACAACCGGCAGGAGCCATAGGAGTTGTCTTTATTTTTTATATGACCTGCGTGTCATTGAGAAACGCCATGTAAATTACTTTACTTTATTGCTAAACGCATTAGCCATAGTAGTAGAAGTAATAGTTGGCGAGCAACTTCATGGAGACACGATGATGGAGATCATGATGATGGAGATCATGGTGTCATGCCGGTGACAAGATGATCATGGAGCCCCAAGATGGAGATCAAAGGAGCTATGTGATATTGGCCATATCATGTCACTATTATTATTTGATTGCATGTGATGTTTATCATGTTTTGCATCTTGTTTACTTAGAACGTCGGTAGTAAATAAGATGATCCCTCATAATAATTTCAAGAAAGTGTTCCCCCTAACTGTGCACCGTTGCGACAGTTCGTTGTTTCGAAGCACCACGTGATGATCGGGTGTTAGATTCTAACGTTCACATACAACGGGTGTAAGACAGATTTACACATGCAAACACTTAGGTTGACTTGACGAGCCTAGCATGTACAGACATGGCCTCGGAACACAGAAGACCGAAAGGTCGAGCATGAGTCATATAGAAGATACGATCAACATGAAGATGTTCACCGATGTTGACTAGTCCGTCTCACGTCATGATCGGACACGGCCTAGTTAACTCGGATCATGTTATACTTAGATTACAGGAGGGATGTCTATCTAAGTGGGAGTTCATTGGATAATTTGATTAGATGAACTTAATTATCATGAACTTAGTCTAAAATTTTACAATATGTCTTGTAGATCAAATGGCCAACGTAGTCCTCAACTTCAACGCGTTCCTAGAGAAAACCAAGCTGAAAGACGATGGCAGCAACTACACGGACTGGGTCCGGAACCTGAGGATCATCCTCATAGCTGCCAAGAAAGATTATGTCCTACAAGCACCGCTAGGTGACGCACCTGTTCTCCCTGCAGAACAAGACGTTATGAACGCTTGGCAGGCACGTACCGATGACTACTCCCTCGTTCAGTGCGGCATGCTTTACAGCTTAGAGCCGGGGCTCCAAAAGCGTTTTGAGAGACACGGAGCATATGAGATGTTCGAAGAGCTAAAAATGGTTTTCCAAGCTCATGCCCGGGTCGAGAGATATCAAGTCTCCGACAAGTTCTTCAGCTATAAGATGGAGGAAAACAGTTCTGTCAGTGAGCACATACTCACTATGTCTGGGTTGCATAACCGCTTGACTCAGCTGGGAGTTAATCTCCCGGATGACACGGTCATTGACAGAATTCTTTAGTCGCTTCCACCGAGCAACAAGAGCTTTGTGATGAACTTCAATATGCAGGGGATGGAAAAGACCATTGCTGAAGTATTTGCAATGCTGAAATCAGCAGAGGTAGAAGTCAAAAAGGAACATCAAGTGTTGATGGTGAATAAAACCACTAAGTTCAAGAAGGGCAAGGGTAAGAAAGCCTTCAAGAAGGACGGCAAGGGAGTTGCCGCGCCCGGCAAGCAAGCTGCCGGGAAGAAGCCAAAGAATGGACCCAAGCCCGAGACTGAGTGCTTTTATTACAAGGAAAGTGGTCACTGGAAGCGGAACTGCCCCAAATACTTAGCGGACAAGAAGGCCGGCAAAACAAAAGGTATATGTGATATACATGTAATTGATGTGTACCTTACCAGTACTCGTAGTAGCTCCTGGGTATTTGATACCGGTGCTGTTGCTCACATTTGTAACTCCAAGCAGGAGTTGCGGAATAAGCGGAGACTGGCGAAGGACGAGGTGATGATGCGCGTCGGGAATGGTTCCAAGGTCAATGTGATCGCCGTCAGCACGCTACCTCTACATTTACCTTCGGGATTAGTTTTAAACCTTAATAATTGTTATTTAGTGCCAGCTTTGAGCATGAACATTGTATCAGGATCTCGTTTAATTCGAGATGGCTACTCATTTAAATCCGAGAATAATGGTTGTTCTATTTATATGAGAGATATGTTTTATGGTCATGCTCCGATGGTGAATGGTTTATTCTTAATGAATCTCGAGCGTAATGCTACACATATTCATAGTGTGAATACCAAAAGATGTAAGATTGATAATGATAGTCCCACATACTTGTGGCACTGCCGCCTTGGTCACATAGGTGTCAAACGCATGAAGAAGCTCCATGCTGATGGACTTTTAGAGTCTCTTGATTATGAATCATTTGACACGTGCGAACCATGCCTCATGGGTAAAATGACCAAGACTCCGTTCTCAGGAACAATGGAGCGAGCAACCAACTTATTGGAAATCATACATACTGATGTGTGCGGTCCAATGAGTGTTGAGGCTCGCGGTGGCTATCATTATGTTCTCACCCTCACTTATGACTTGAGTAGATATGGGTATGTCTACTTAATGAAACACAAGTATGAGACCTTTGAAAAGTTCAAGGAATTTCAGAGTGAGGTTGAGAATCAACGTAACAGGAAAATCAAGTTCCTGCGATCAGATCGTGGAGGAGAATACTTGAGTCATGAGTTTGGCACACACTTAAGAAAATGTGGAATAGTTTCACAACTGACGCCGCCTGGAACACCTCAGCGTAATGGTGTGTCCGAACATCGTAATCGCACTCTATTAGATATGGTGCGATCTATGATGTCTCTTGCCGATTTACCGCTATCTTTTTGGGGGTATGCTTTAGAGACTGCCGCATTCACTTTAAATAGGGCTCCGTCGAAATCCGTTGAGATGACACCGTATGAATTATGGTTTGGGAAGAAACCTAAGCTGTCGTTTCTAAAAGTTTGGGGATGCGATGCTTATGTCAAGAAACTTCAAAAGCTCGAACCCAAGTCGGAAAAATGCGTCTTCATAGGATACCCTAAAGAAACTATTGGGTATACCTTCTACCTCAGATCCGAAGGCAAGATCTTTGTTGCCAAGAATGGATCCTTTCTAGAGAAGGAGTTTCTCTCGAAAGAAGTAAGTGGGAGGAAAGTAGAACTTGATGAAGTATTACCTCTTGAACCGGAAAATGGCGCAGCTCAAGAAAATGTTCCTGAGGTGCCTGCACCGACTAGAGAGGAAGTTAATGATGATGATCAAGATACTTCTGATCAAGCTCCTATTGAAATTCGAAGGTCCACAAGGACACGTTCTGCACCAGAGTGGTACGGCAACCCTGTCTTGGAAATCATGTTGTTAGACAACGGTGAACCTTCGAACTATGAAGAAGCGATGGCAGGCCTGGATTCCGACAAATGGCTAGAAGCCATGAAATCCGAGATAGGATCCATGTATGAAAATGAAGTATGGACTTTGACTGACTTGCCCGTTGAGCAGCGAGCCATAGAAAATAAATGGATCTTTAAGAAGAAGACAGACGCGGATGGTAATGTAACCATCTATAAAGCTCGCCTTGTCGCTAAGGGTTATCGACAAGTTTAAGGGGTTGACTATGATGAGACTTTCTCACCGGTAGCGAAGCTAAAGTCCGTCCAAATCATGTTAGCAATTGCCGCATTCTATGATTATGAAATATGGCAAATGGACGTCAAAACGGAATTCCTTAATGGTTTCCTTAAGGAAGAATTGTATACGATGCAGCCGGAATGTTTTGTCGATCCTAAGAATGCTGACAAGGTGTGCAAGCTCCAACGCTCGATTTATGGGCTGGTGCAAGCATCTCGGAGTTGGAACATTCTCTTTGATGAGATGATCAAAGCGTTTGGGTTTACGCAGACTTATGGAGAAGCCTGTGTTTACAAGAAAGTGAGTGGGAGCTCTGTAGCATTTCTCATATTTTATGTAGATGACATACGTTTGATGGGAAATGATATAGAACTCTTGGACAGCATTAAGGCCTACTTGAATAAGAGTTTTTCAATGAAGGACCTTGGAGAAGCTGCATATATATTAGGCATCAAGATCTATAGAGATAGATCAAGACGCCACATAGGTCTTTCACAAAGCACATACCTTGATAAGATATTGAAGAAATTCAATATGGATCAGTCTAAGAAGGGGTTCTTGCCTGGGTTGCAAGGTGTGAAATTGAGCTCAGCTCAATGTCCGACCATGGCAGAAGATATAGAAGAGATGAGTGTCATCCCCTATGCCTCAGCCATAGGTTCTATTATGTATGCCATGTTGTGTACAAGACCTGATGTAAACCTTGCCGTAAGTTTGGTAGGTAGGTACCAAAGTAATCCCGGCAAGGAACACTGGACAGCAGTCAAGAATATCCTGAAGTACCTGAAAAGGACTAAGGAAATGTTTCTCGTCTATGGAGGTGACGAAGAGCTCGTCGTAAAGGGTTACGTCGACGCTAGCTTCGATACAGATCTGGATGACTCAAAGTCACAAACCGGATACGTGTATATTTTGAATGGTGGGCAGTAAGCTGGTGCAGTTGCAAGCAGAGCGTCGTGGCGGGATCTACATGTGAAGCGGAGTACATGGCAGCCTCGGAGGCAGCGCATGAAGCAATTTGGGTGAAGGAGTTCATCACCGACCTAGGAGTCATACCCAATGCGTCGGGGCCAATCAAACTCTTCTGTGACAACACTGGAGCTATTGCACTTGCCAAGGAGCCCAGGTTTCACAAGAAGACCAGGCACAACAAGCGTCGCTTCAACTCCATTCGTGAAAATGTTCAAGATGGAGACACAGATATTTGTAAAGTACATACGGACCTGGATGTAGCAGATCCGTTGACTAAACCTCTCCCTAGAGCAAAACATGATCAACACCAGAATTCCATGGGTGTTCGATTCATCACAATGTAACTAGATTGTTGACTCTAGTGCAAGTGGGAGACTGTTGGAAATATGCCCTAGAGGCAATAATAAAAGCATTATTATTATATTTCCTTGTTCTTGATAATTGTCTTTATTCATGCTATAATTGTGTCATACGGAAATCGTAATACATGTGTGAATAATAGACACCAACATGTCCCTAGTAAGCCTCTAGTTGACTAGCTCGTTGATCAACAGATAGTCATGGTTTCCTGACTATGGACATTGGATGTCATTGATAACGAGATCACATCATTAGGAGAATGATGTGATGGACAAGACCCAATCCTAAACATACCATAAGATCGTATAGTTCGTTTGCTAGAGTTTTCCAATGTCAAGTATTTTTTCCTTAGACCATGAGATCGTGTAACTCCCGGATACCGTAGGAGTGCTTTGGGTGTGCCAAACGTCACAATGTAATTGGGTGACTATAAAGGTATACTACGGGTATCTCCGAAAGTGTCTGTTGGGTTGACACGGATCAAGACTGGGATTTGTCACTCCGTATAACGGAGAGGTATCACTGGGCCCACTCGGTAATGCATCATCATAATGAGCTCAAAGTGACCAAGTGTCTGGTCACGGGATCATGCATTATGGTACGATTAAAGTGACTTGCCGGTAACGAGATTGAACGAGGTATTGGGATACCGACGATCGAATCTCGGGCAAGTAACATATCAATTGACGAAGGGAATTGTATACGGGGTTGCTTGAATCCTCGACATCGTGGTTCATCCGATGAGATCATCGAGGAGCATGTGGGAGCCAACATGGGTATCCAGATCCCGCTGTTGGTTATTGACCGGAGAGCGATCTCGGTCATGTCTACATGTCTCCCGAACCCGTAGGGTCTACACACTTAAGGTTCGGTGACGCTAGGGTTGTAGGGATATGTATATGCAGTAACCCGAATGTTGTTCAGAGTCCCGGATGAGATCTCGGACGTCACGAGGAGTTCCAGAATGGTCCGGAGGTAAAGAATTATATATAGGAAGTGCTATTTCGGGCATCGGGACAAGTTTTGGGGTCACCGGTATTGTACCGGGACCACTGGAAGGGTCCTGGGGGTCCACCGGGTGGGGCCACCTGCCCCGGGGGGCCACATGGGCTGTAGGGGGTGCGCCTTGGCCTATATGGGCCAAGGGCACCAGCCCCAAGAGGCCCATGCGCCTAGGGTTTCAAGAAGGGAAGAGTCCCAAAGGGGGAAGGCACCTCCTAGGTGCTTTGGGGAGGAGGGATTCCTCCCTTGGCCGCACCTCCCCTAGGAGATTGGATCTCCTAGGGCCGGCGCCCT
>NC_041380.1:591928516-591938849 GCF_002162155.2 Triticum dicoccoides
ACTCCCTATATATAGTGGGGAAAGGAGGGCCTCTCAAGCCACGCCTTTGGTGCCTCCCTCTCCCTCTCCAACACCTCCTCCTCCTCCATAGAGCTTAGCGAAGCCCTGCCGGAGTATTGCAGCTCCATCACCACCACGCCGTCGTGCTGCTGCCGGAGCCATCTTCCTCAACCTCTCCTTCCCCATTGCTCGATCAAGAAGGAGGAGACGTTACGCTGACCATATGTGTGTTGAACGCGGAGGTGCCATCCGTTCAGCGCTAGGATCTCCGGTGATTTGGATCACGTCGAGTACGCCTTCCTCATCCCCGTTCTTTGAACGCTTCCGCGCGTGATCTACAAAGGTATGTAGATGCAATCCAATCACTCGTTGCTAGATGAACTCATAGATGGATCTTGGTGAAACCGTAGGAAAATTTTTTGTTTTCTGGAACGTTCCCCAACATCAGATTCATCATCCGACGACTCCAAGGCGCACTCCTCCCATGAAGACGAGGAGGAGGAAGAAGAGACCTCTCCCCCTCCAGCGGGGGGAGGGAAGAAAAGGAAGGCCGCCCCAACTAGGGAGGCTGAAGGGTCCAAGAAGGGGAAGACCCCTCCTCCGGACTACTCCACCAACGCCGACGACGGTGAAGAGGAGTGGCCACACAGGGCCAAGCCCCTGGCGAGATCATAAGTATCCGGATACCAGAGTGATTCATAGGATTCCCCCATTGCACAACTTTTCCTTACGTCGAACATGTTTATGCAGTCCACCCAAAGACCGGCTTGACGTGTCGTCGAGCGGTTCCCTGGATTCGTCGGATGTGAATTCGCTTCCGACGGCTACCTCCCCCTATCCTACGGACGACGCCATGGTGGCGTCCCAACAGGTTCCAAGCCAGGAGGAGGTGGTCCTGGAGGCGCCGCAAGGCGACCTCCCGGACTCCAGGCGTAAAGGGGATAGAACCCCCAAGGGCTCCAAGTCCGGCCTTGAGCCGGAAACCGCGCCGGAACCTTCAACGGTTCCGGACTTCGGTGGGCAGCCTCCTTCCAAGAGGAGCAAGCCTACCGAGCCGGCGACCTCCGTCCAACCGGAGGCACCAGACAATTTGTTGGAGGTGCTTAACAGCGCCTCCATCAACGAGGAGCACCGCACTATTATGAGTGCGGTGATCTAGAAGGTTTAGTCCGCCAAGAGCGGACTGACTGAAGCCTGTGCCAGCCTTCTAACAGGCTTTGAGGTAAGTAAAGAATATGTAAAAATATTACCGCATAGACAGTAGCCCCTGATGCTCTGTTTGGCGTTCAGAAAGAAAAGCCGAATAGAGGATCTAATAACATTCGCAGGAGTCTAACATAATCAAGTCAATATGCGTATGCAGGCTTCACTGCTGGCCTCCGCCGCACTGACTGCGGAGGTGGATACACTGAAGCAAAACCTCGCGCGGTCCAAGAACGAGCTCGGCCATGCCAAGAGGCAACTCGAGGAGAAGGAAGGTAAGTAATGCCTTGCGCAAGTATATAGAGAAGATGTGGTTGCAAAAAATGACAGGATCAACGTGCTATTATAGGGGCCACGGCCGAGGTGGCAACCCTTAAGAAAGCACTATCCGAGGCCGAAAGCAGAGCGGCCGCGGAGCGCACAGAGAGAGGGAAGCAGGAGGCACGGGTGGAGGAGGTGCAGAAAGAGCTCCAGGCTCTCATGAAAAAACACGAGAGTTTGGAGCTTGACTCGAAGACGCAAGCGTCCGAGCTTGCAGCAGCCCTCGAAAGCGCGAGGTCTGCCAAGGCTGAAGCCTAGAAAGCCCTCCAAGAAATTGGAGATATGAAGAAGATAGCGGCGGGTAAGGCATTCATTATGCAAAGCAAGCACGTGAAAGTGAATTACTTGTTACTTACCCGAGTCCGGAGCTCTCCAGGAGCATTCGCAGATTTGCCCTGTAGTGCGTCTGATGCCGCCGCCTACTACCGAGCCGAGGAGGGGAGCTCGACGGAGAAGGTGTTCTGGTCTCAGTATGCTGAGGCCGGACACCTGGTGCCTTTGAGCGACCAGCTGAAGCAAATGGTCGAGCTCCACAAGGTGGCCGAATAGGCCATAAAGGGCCTCATAGTTCAGCTTTGGCCTGGAGAGGCTCTGCCTGGGAGCTACTTCGGGCTGGTGAGGCGGCTGGTGAATGCATGTCCACGGCTTGAAGTAATCAAGCGCTCCGTCTGCATCGAAGGTACCCGTAGGGCGCTTGCCCGTGCTAAAGTGCACTAGGGCAAGATGGATGCGGAGAAGCTGGTGAAGGACGGGCCGCCACCGGGCAAGGAGCATCACGTCCCGGAAGCGTATTATGAGGGCGTCCTGAAGGGTGCCCGCCTTATAGCGGATGAATGCTCTGAAGATGTAATATTTGAGTAAACTTGCATTTGTGATCATGTACGTTGAAAACTTGTTCATATGCGCTAAGCAACGCTTTTGAATTTAAAATATTACCTTCTGTGTGGCCGTTTATCAAATTTGAGAGATGGCGAGTCGTCGGCTTCTCCTCCCATGCCACGAGTGCTGGGGTGTTCGGGTAAACATGAGCGCTCTTTTTCCCATTCTTGGGTCCTTCGAGGGAGGCGCTCAACACAACGAACAAGGCAATCGGACTATAATGCTTGAACACTCTCACTTAGCCATAGAATTCTATAATTTTAAATTTCGGCGAAGCCCCTAGTGTTCGGAAGACCAAGTTCGGGGCTCTATCCACGCCTAGGCCGGACAAAGCTGACTCCTCGCTCTAAGCGGCATAAGTCTTTAGGGACTTGAAAACCTCTCGAACAGCGACCAGCTCTCGCCTCATCATGACGGTCAGTTTTAGCTTTCTCTACTGAGGTGCTTAGCCCAGCTCAATTGGGGCACAATCGCAGTAGTTCTTCTAGTGCTACCTTAGCCGATATAACGGAACGTAAGGTACCAAAACATAGGAGCCGGGCAAACCCAACTATTGACCCAAGACATGATTCGGAGTCGATGCATATAATGCTATAAGTTCGGGGTGCCACACTTGTGAAAGTGTTCGGACTTCTCACACCGTATTGTGGGGTACTTAAGCCCCTGGCGTATTGGCCGTACCAAAGTGTACGGGTGCAACATGTCATTAATGAACATATATTCATAAAAAAAGAGTAATGCAATAATAGACGGAAGCTATGCATTGTTAAAAAAAGCTGCGATCAAAGCAGAACGATACAAATACTGCAATAAGCAAAAGATGGGACTATTTAACATGTCCTTTCCAGGGGCAAGCCGCGGAATGTTATGTGAAACAGGTATACTGCTCGTTATAGAGACCACCTTAGAGTTCCCTAGTGTGGCGTAGCTTTCTGCTTCCCTGGTTGTATCATTTGTGCGGCAATTGTACTGCCGGACAAGCCTTCCGAAGAATGGAGTCTTGAAAATAAGAGAAAATTAAGAAATCAGCAGCCCCTAGTGCGGTTCAAGACGCGTTTCGGGCGTGCCGTGATGGTGCCCCTACCCCTGTGCCCATGGTATTTTCAGCGCGTAGTTATGTACGCGCAACACTGGTTCCGCAAGTTCACGAGGGCTGGGGTTGGGGCCGCATTGCTACGCTTGCTCGGAACGTGCCAGGCGGTCTTGTTGTAGGTTACTCCGGGCGCGCTTGACGGTGTCCAAACGTTTAATGGCCGGACTGGAGAATTGCCTTGAGAGGCTGCTTTGTACTTCCGCTGCGATAGCCGCCGTATGCTTCTCCATTCGGAGAGAGCGTTCGGTGTTTCCATTGACCATGATGACGCCTCGAGGGCCTGGCATCTTGAGCTTGAGGTATGCGTAGTGCGGCACCGCATTGAACTTGGCAAATGTTGTTCGCCCGAGCAGTGCGTGATAGCCACTGCGGAACGGGACTATGTCGAAGATTAACTCCTTGCTTCGGAAATTATCCAGAGATCCGAAGACCACTTCAATTGTAACTGAGCCTGTACAGTTGGCCTCTACACCTGGTATGACGCCTTTAAAGGTCGTTTTAGTGGGTTTAATCCTCGAGGGATCGATGCCCATTTTCCGCACTGTATCCTGGTAAAGCAGGTTCAGGCTGCTGCCGCCGTCCATAAGGACTCTAGTGAGGTGAAATCCGTCAATAATTGGGTCTAGAACCAATGTAACGAATCCGCCATGACGGATGCTAGTGGGGTGGTCCCTTCGATCAAAAGTGATCGGGCAGGAAGACCATGGGTTGAACTTTGGGGCGACTGGCTCCATCGCGTATACGTCCCTTAGCTCACGCTTCCGCTCCCTCTTGGGGACGTGGGTTGTGTATATCATGTTCACCGTCCGCACATGTGGGGGAAAACCTTTCTGTCCACTATTGTTCGGCGGCCGGGGCTCCTCCTCGTCATCGCTATGCAGCCCCTTGTCTCTGTTTTCGGCATTTAACTTGCCTGCCTGCTTGAACACCCAACAATCCCTGTTGGTGTGATTGGCTGGTTTTTCGGGGGTGCCATGTATCTGGCATGAGCGGTCGAGTATTCGGTCCAAACTGGACGGGCCTGGAGTATTTCTTTTGAATGGCTTTTTCCGCTGACCGGGTTTAGAGCCTTTGAATCCATCATTAACTACCGTATCCTCAGCATTGTCGCCGTTAATGCGGCGCTTTTGCTTGTTGCGACGCGACCTGCCACTACTGTCCTTGGTATCCGGATTACTAGGGCTCTTGGTCATGTTATTGCTGTGAGCTAGCTAGCTGTCTTCTCCCGCGCAAAAGCGGGTCATAAGTGTCGTGAGGGCTGCCATAGATTTCGTCTTTTCCTGTCCTAGGTGCCGTGCAAGCCACTCGTCACGGATGTTATGCTTGAAGGCTGCTAGGGCCTCTGCGTCCGGACAGTTGACGATTTGATTTTTCTTGGTTAGGAACCGTGTCCAGAATTGTCTGGACGATTCGTCTGGCTGCTGAATTATGTGGCTAAGGTCATCGGCATCTGGTAGTCGCACATAAGTGCCATGGAAATTGTCGAGGAATGCGGCTTCTAGGTCCTCCCAACAACCAATTGATTCTGCTGGCAAGCTGTTGAGCCAATGCCGAGCTGGTCCTTTAAGCTTGAGTGGGAGGTATTTGATGGCATGTAGGTCATCACCACGGGCCATGTGGATATGAAGGAGATAGTCCTCGATCCATACCACAGGATCTGTTGTGCCGTCATATGATTCGATGTTCATGGGTTTGAAACCCTCAGGGATTTGATGATCCATTACTTCATCTATGAAGCATAGTGGGTGTGCGGCGCCTCTGTATTGGGCTATATCACGACGCAGCTCAAACGAGCTTTGTCTACTGTGTTCGGCCCGGCTGGATTGACTCTATCCGGAGTGACGATTACCGTCTCATGCCGTGGGGTGCCCACGCGATCCGTAGATCGATCTTGTTTGCCTTGCCTTGTCCTCCGATATATCTCGCAGGTCTGGCGCATTTTCCCATGCCTTGGTATTTTTTGAGCGGCGCCGGGGTGCGGCTTGAGTGGAGGGCCCAGAGGCTTCTCTGTCGTGGCCACGGGGTGGCCGATCGGCCGCATCATGCGCTGGTGATGTAGGTTTAGGTGCTTCCTCCTCTAGTCGGGGTAGCAACCTGCACTTTGGGTAGCTCTTGGAGGGGCGTTCGAGTTCATACTCTTCGGCCGCAAGGACTTCAGTCCATCTGTCGGCTAGCAAATCTTGATCAGCTCTAAGTTGTTGCTGTTTTTTCTTGAGGCTGCTCGCCATGGCCATAAGCCTGCGTTTGAAACGCTCTTGTTCGACGGAATCCTCCGGCATGACAAATTCATCGTCGTCGAGGCTTGCCTCGTCTTCGGAGGGAGGTATATAATTATCGTCCTCGACCTCTCTGTCTGCCGCTCTCTCATGAGGGCTGGCTTCTCCATCCTCCTGTGCTGAATCTTGCTGGAGGTGGTTGTCTTCGGCACTGTCCGGGGTGTTATTATCTCCCATGCCGGAATCACCATTTTTGCTTTGGCGGGATTTAGAGCAGCGCTGCTGACGCCGGCGCTTAGGCTGCTTCTTGGAGGGGTCATCCTCCGCTGTTTCATCGCCATTGCCTTCTTTTCGGGTGTCCACCATGTATATATCATACGACGAGGTGGCTTTCAAGTGCCCTATAGGCGCTGGTTCTTGATCGTCTCCTGCATCGGCGTCCATACCATCGATGTCTCCAGAGTCGAAGTTGAGCATGTCGGTTAAATCATCGACAGTGGCTACGAAGTGGGTGGTGGGTGGGCTTTGAATTTCTTCATCATCCGCATCCCAACCTCGCTGACCATAGTCCGGCCAGGGCTCTCCTGATAAAGAGAGAGACTTTAGTGAATTCAGAATATCGCCAAAGGGCGAGTGCTGAAAGATGTTCGCGGCGGTGAACTCCATGATCGGCGCCCAATCGGGTTCGATCGGTAGGGGCGCAGAGGGCTCGGAGTCTGGAGAGGAGTCCGGCGAAATGGCCCGCAGTGCAAAGCCACCAAATACGAAGATCTGTCTGGGGAGAAAAGTCTCACCCTGGATCGCATCATCGTTGATGATCGGAGGAGCCATCGGGCCTAGAAGTGACGACACAGAGGAACTCTCAATGAAAGCACCAATGTTGGTGTCAAAACCAGCAGATCTCGGGTAGGGGGTCCCGAACTGTGCGTCTAGGCGGATGGTAACAGGAGGCAGGGGACACAATGTTTTACCTAGGTTCGGGCCCTCTTGATGGAGGTAAAACCCTACGTCCTGCTTGATTAATATTGATGATATGGGTAGTACAAGAGTAGATCTACCACGAGATCAAGGAGGCTAAACCCTAGAAGCTAGCCTATGGTATGATTGTTCTTCGTCCTACGGACTAAAACCCTCCGGTTTATATAGACACCGGAGAGGGCTAGGGTTACACAGAGTCGGTTACAATGGTAGGAGATCTGCATATCTGTATCGCCAAGCTTGCCTTCCACGCCAAGGAAAGTCCCTTCCGGACACGGGACAAAGTCTTCAATCTTGTATCTTCATAGTCCAGGAGTCTGGCTGAAGGTATAGTCCGGCTATCCGGACACCCCCTAATCTAGGACTCCCTCACCCCCTGCCTCGTGGCCTCCTCGATTGTTTCTTGACGCCCACTCCAAGTCTCTTGGATCACATTCATTGAGAAAATCACGTTCCCGAAGGTTTCATTCCGTTTGGACTCCATTTGATATTCCTTTTCTGCGGAACACTGAAATAGGCAAAAAAACAACAATTTGGGCTAAGCCTTCGGTTGGTAGGTTAGTCCCAAAAATAATATAAGTGTAAAATAAAGCCCATTAACATCCAAAATAGATAATATAATATCATGGAGCAATCAAAAATTATAGATACGTTGGAGACGTATCAAGCCTCGTAGAGCTCCCGCTGCTCCGCGGCGAAGTTGGGGTTCACCTTGTCCATGGCAGCCACGGCTCCTCGCTCGTGCGCTCGCCGTAGCCATGACCCCCTCTCTATGTAGATTTGGCCCTCAGCTAGCCGATGTTGCTCGAGGAGGAAAATGTTACAGTTGCTCCTCATGTGCCTATCGAAACACCGACATAGGCGCGGGCAGGATGCTTCTCTTCCATGGCACAGTGAAGTGTGTCTGCGCCTACTCCATGGTGAAGCCAACATGCACAGGTGCAAGCTCCGGCATGGAGTCGTCGTCGGAGCATGTCTCCATCGTGGGTTCGTCGTTGAACACCTCATGCGAGCTAGCCGGAATGCCGATGTCGATCCGCTTGGCATGGCGGTTCTGCGAGGACACTGCAAAGGCAGCCACCTCGTGCTTCTGCTCCGTCGATAGGCTCTCCTACAACCCGTTCCCGGCCACGGTCATGGCGGATGTCGAGCAGATGTGTTGTGATCTTGGTGTGGCTTCCCTTAAATAGTTCTTTCCGGTGAGGCCAAGCGTCCAGGTGCGTCAATGCGCGAGCGGTGGAGTTGGTTCCTCGGCCGGCGAGCCTGTTTAATGGTGGCAGAAGGATGGACGGGCATTGAACAGGTGTGGTAGATATCTGTCCTGTCATGTCCGATAAAAGTATCTCCGACATTGAGCAGGCGTCAGGTGCAGACACCCGGGACACACCGCGGACGGCGCCCTCAGCCGATGAGGCTTCAATGCCATCGCCAGTGAGAGGTCACGTCCGCTCAGGGCCGATGTCAATGCAGGACGACTGCTCTAGAGCGGCATGAATGTGGGCACCTGACGTCGGGTGGGAACGCGCACGGGCGAGGGAGAGGGTTTTGGATGGGCCAGATTTGTTGGAAACGGGCGTGACAGTGGTCCTGACGCCCGCAAAGTCCTCCCACTTTGTTTTCAGTTTTCGGGGAAATATAGATCCGAATCAGTTGACGGATCGATATTGGACCGTGTTGGATGGCAAAACACGTCCGTACAGCACGGTTAGACGGTTGTTGGCGGTTTGAGCCGATAGTTTTGTATATTTACTGGTGATGAAGGAAGACAGTTGAACCTTTTGAATCCTTATAAATGCTACACGTTAGATACGAGTACATGACAACTTTGAATATTTTTATTGCAAATTTATGGTGTGTTTGGTTGAGGAACCAAGTGGAACGGAATGGAATGGTTCCATTCCACTGGAACAGGTCCGTTCCATTCCTGTGTTTGTGTTTAGTACAAACAGAAAAGTGAAACGGGCCGATTCCGTTCTTGTGTTTGGTTAGAGAGATGGATTGAAAAATGAAACCACATAAAATTCAAAATTTTGGCAGCATTTCATTTGTATTTTGAAGAAAAACAACATAACAGTATATATATTGACAAGAATCACACATATATGACATCAACCAAACACAAATTTCAACAGAAGGTACCAACTTCATCCATCACACCCAAAAGCAACCAAGTGCACTATATCTATACATGCCAAGTTATCATACTCAGTCATACAACAATATCGAAATATTGACTTCTTTGTTGCGTCGTTCATGTGGCCAATAATAAGCCAGAGAAATAATGATTAACTACTAGTAGCTCTTTTCGAGCAATGAATTGAAATACATAGAAGAATATCATCACAGATAAAACAATATGTTGGTCGTATGTACTCCCAGCTCTTACCAATATGAGAGCTTATTTCTTCTAGAAGCTAAGCTAATTAATTAGCTAGTCTAATCACCCACTTAATAACAATTTACACCACATAGCTTTACAGGGAGAAGCAGCCCATGCCAGAGCCGGAGTGGAGCGCCACGAAGGGGAGCACGGCGTCGGGCGACGCCGCAGGCGCTGGAGCATACGCCTTATCGGTGGCCCCTACGCCGCGCGGACGGCTGGGGCAGGTTCTCCGGCATGACGTTCTCCAGCGAGTTGGCGTGCCACGGAGGGCACTGCCTCCAGTCGCTCCACCGCGCCGGCGCCTGCGCGCGCACCCGCGCTGCCCTGTGCGCCGCGCCACCGTCGGCAGGTCCCCGCGCCATGGCTTCTCACCGCACCGTTGCGTCGTTCCCGCCCCGCCGCTGCCTGATCTCCACCCGCCGCTAGGTCGCCGCCAAGTTGCTGCTGCGCGCCATCACGGTGGAGAGACGGAGGGGAGGAGAGTGAAGCCGGCGCCGGAGAGGAACGGTGGTGGCGGATCGAGAGGGAGGGAGATGCGGGAGGGTGGCGGCGCTGAGACAGGGGAGTCATGAAGAGGCGCGTGCGAGAGGGGAAGAGGGCTCGTTCCCTGTCGTCCGCTAGATTTGGAGGTATGCCTCCGTTCCGCATAATGAGCGAATATTCCGTTTCTTGGGACGGGTGGGTTCTGGTTCCTTCGACTAACCGAACGTGAGAATGGGCTGTGGGAACGGGTCGGACCTGTGACATTCTACCCGGTGACAGCAACTAAACACACCCTTAGTTACGCAAGAATGACAATTTTATTTGACAAGCATAGCAACTTCATGTTTCAGTTTATTTTTAATAGAAATTTATCGTGTGTCACTGAAATTTGCTATTTTTACGCGATTGAAATTGCGATGGAAACAGGGCGGAGTGTCACGCGCTAATTGTGTGGCACTTATCATTTATGATTTCTTTTTACAGTTTTCTGTATTTATCTTGGAGTCAAAGATAGTGGGGTAGGTTGGGAAAATCTCGCTCTCCGGCCAGCGTGCCGCGTCCTTTCCAACTCCGAACACGTCCTTTCCGTCAACCAGCAAGCCGCGTCGTCTATCTAAGCTCGCTCTCCGGCCAGACCCCTTCCCGTCAGCCAGCGAGCCGCGTCTTTTATCTCGCTCTCCGGCCAGATCCCTTGCCGTCAGCCAGCGAGCCACGTCATCCATCTCGCTCTCCGGCGAGATCCGTTCTGTGTACGTTTACGTTCTCCGGCGAGCAGTT
>NC_041380.1:591939297-591966210 GCF_002162155.2 Triticum dicoccoides
CCGGCAGGTTAGTTGCTTCCGGTGATTTTCTCTGCCCTGTGCTACAGCATCAAGTTCGCGCGTTACCTATCCTGTTTTTCCTTTCGTCAACTTCTTTTTCCCTCTCCAGTAAGCCGGCAGGCAGCTGCTTCCGTTGATTTTCTCTGCCGTGTGGTACCGCATCAACTTCGCGCGTTACCTATCCTGTTTTTCCTTTCGTTTATTTCGTTAACTTCTTTTTCTCTAAAATAGTGATTTAAACGCTCTTATATTTCTTTACTGAGGGAGTATTACCAGTCTGCAGCTAATCTAGGCTATGCTAGAAGTACATGAGAATAAAGCCACCAAACATTGTCTATCCACGGTTTGATGCCTGAATATTTCTTTTTGAGGAATCTAAGGCAGACCAAGTTCATCTCCTCCTTAAATTTGGTCCTCCATCCATAAACACTTGGTTGAATTCCTTTGAGGATAATTGAATGATGTCTGACGATTCAAACAGCCCAGACATCTAAAATGATGATTTCCATGAAAAAAGACTACTTAGGGGTTGATCCGAGGCAGAGCTGGCACTCTGGTCTGGGGAGATACAGCTCGAACATGCCTTTGCAAACTGATTGACACGGTTACCATCCTAATTCACTGGAGAATTTGGAAGGAGCGGAACGCAGGATCTTTGATGAAACTGCTGCTGGTACCGAGCACGTCCTCGACCTCATTACAGAGAACGTCCAGGCCTAGCGTGCGGCTCGCTGCATCTTTGTGACTCAGCCGTGAAGCTCCTGCGGGGTATTTGTAGTGCTGTGGTGTTACCTGTGCTGTGTATTCTCTTATCAGAGCTTTTGCTCTGTTTCTTTTCAGTCCAAGCATTGCTTGATTATAAGCACTCTTGTAAATATATATAAAAGGAAAAGGTACATAGTTGACTTACAATCGTCACTTCATGCAATTACATGAATAAAGCATTACATCAACCAGATACAATCAAGGTCCGACTACGGAACCAAAATAAAAGAAGACTACCCCAAAAGCTACACAGATCCCCGATCGACCCCAACTGGGCTCCACTACTGATCAACTAGAACGAAACAACACAAAGGACAAGATCTTCATCGAGCTCCTCCTTGAGCTAGGTTGCGTCACCTGCTCAGTAACATCGGCACCTGCAAACTGGTTTTGGAAGTATCTGTGAGTCACGGGGACTCAGCAATCTTACACCCTTGCGATCAAGACTATTTAAGCTTATAGGTAGGGTAAAAGGTATGAGGTGGAGATGCAGCAGGCGACTAGCATATATGGTGGCTATCATACGCAAATGAGAGTGAGAAGAGAAGGCAAAAGCATGGTCGAGAATCTATGATCAAGAAGTGATCCTAGAACAACCTACGTCAAGCATAACTCCAACACCGTGTTCACTTCCCGGACCTTGCCGAGAAGAAACCATCACGGCTACACACGCGGTTGATGCATTTTAAATTAAGTTAAGTTTTAGATTTTCTACAACCGGACATTAACTAATTCCCATCTGCCCATAATCGCGGGCACGGCTTTTGAAAGTTCAAAACCCTACAGGGGTGTCCCAACTTAGCCCATCACAAGCTCTCACGGTCAACGAAGGATATTCCTTATCCCAAGACAATCCGATCAGACTCGGCATCCCGGTTACAAGACATCCTCGACAATGGTAAAACAAGTCCAGCAAGACCACCCAGATGTGCCGACAAATCCCGATAGGAGCTGCACATATCTCGTTCTCAGGGCACACCGGATGAGCAAGACATCGAGTGGGCCAGCCCAGAGTTGCCCCTGGTAGCTCCGGACATCGCCCAGTTTGGACCAACACTTAGACAAGCACTGGCCCGGGGGAGGGGTTAAAATAAAGATGACCCTCAGGATGCGCGACTCCCAAGGGAAAAAGGCTAGGTGGCGAATGGTAAAACCAATGTTGGGCCTTGCTGGAGGAGTTTTATTCAAGGTGAACTGTCAAGGAGTTCCCATTATAACCCAACCGTGTAAGGAACGCAACATCCGGGAACATAACACCGATATGACGGAAACTAGGGCGGCAAAAGTGGAACAAAACACCAGGCATAAGGCTGAGCCTTCCACCCTTTACCAAGTATATAGATGCATTAATTAAATAAGAGATATTGTGATACCCCAACAAATATCCATGTTCCAACAAGGAACAAAACTCCAATCTTCACCTGCAACTAACAACGCTATAAGAAGGGCTGAGCAAAGCGGTAACATAGCCAAACAATGGTTTGCTAGAACAAGGTGGGTTAGAGGCTTGACTTAACAATATGGGAGGCATGATAAGCAAGTGGTAGGTATCGCAGCATAGGCATAGCAAAAGAGCGAGCAACTAGCAAGCAAAGATAGAATTGATTTCGAGGGTATGGTCATCTTGCCTGAAATCCCGCAAGAAAGAAGAACAAGTCCATGAAGAAGACAAACGGACGTAGCCGAACGGGTCCTCACAAACGCGACGTTATCGGAACCAACCCGAAGAAGCAACACCGGAAAGAAGCACACAACATAGTAAACAACCAACACATGAAAATGACATGATATGCGGGATGCGGTATGCGATGCATATGCATGATTTGCAAAGGAATGCTTGGACCTGGCCTCAACTTGGAAATCCAAGAGTGCCACTGGAAAGGTGAGTTGATTTCGGTCGAAATTGATATAAAGATCACCGGAATCGGATGCACGGTTTGGAAATGGCAAGCAAAACAAATATGGCACCGGTCTGCGATAATCAGCAAGTAGCCATCTAAATGCATCACGATAAATATGCTAAAACACTCAAACATGACAACAAAATACATGTCTGGGATCCACTCATGATGCTTGACAAAAGATGAACACTGAGCTACGGCTAATTCATCCTTTAACAGGTTCAAACAAGCATGGCAAAAGAGCAGATGATAACAGGTTTCAGACTTAGTGAAATAACAACAATCCAGGAATTTATCATCAGAAAGCAATCTTTAGAGCATGAAAAATACATGCTACAAGAACATATCATGGCAAAGCAAGGCGTGGCATGAAGATACTCAAAGCACATAACAAAAGTCCCTTAGTGACCATGAGCCAAAAGGGATCAGAAAATACAATTGCAAGCATGTGAACATAGCAAAAACATAAACAGATTCAGACTTCGTGAAAAACTGGAGCATGGCAAAACAGTTAACAAGTAGGCATGTTTACGAGCTTGATGCACTCACTACAAAGCATTGCATGACAAACTAAGCATACACCCAGCAAATATACATGGCATAGAAGCTAGACATGGCAAGAACAACATCATAGCATGCATGGATCAACAACAACAAGCTCGGCAAAATCGCTAAACATGTTAACAATCTGCCAGGAACATTTTATAGCAAAACTAGAGCTCGATTGACTCAAGCTAGGGTGCCCCATAATTGCAAACAAAGACATGCATGGATAGAACACCACAATATTAACAAAACATCCTTGCTGATTATCCTCAAAAGAGGCATGGATCACTAGGAAACAACATGAACATATGGCCTAAAAACAATAGCAGGACAAAGACTTAGTGAAAAACTAAGTCCCTGAAATCAGCATCATCGAGTAAGCTACTTTGCATGCTTGTGCTAGTCGCCACAAAGATCACAAAAATACATGGCATACACCCCTGTAAAGATAACATGGCATTCTACAAAACACATGTAGAGCTCAGGATCATAGCATGCACACATTAATCATGGCAAAAATGACAAAAGGCCATTTGCTGAAACAGATCTGAAATATTCCTCACATAGCCCTCTTCCAACAGCATATCGGGCATCAAGATATCTCAAATGAAAATGATGCAATGAGATGAAATGATGTACTCGTCGAGACGAACATTTTGATATGCTACACGCACGAATCGGAGCCACAGATGCAAAGTTATGCACTGATGAAGATAACAAAATATTAGGGTTTCGGGGAGAAAAGTCAACCGAGATATGAACTGGATCTGGATCTGGCCGGATTTGCACGTGGTTCGAGGTCTCGCCGGAGCTTCACCGGAACAGGGACGTAGCGGTGGCCGGAGTTGCGAGGGAGAGGAAGCCGAGGCGGAGGAGGCCGGCGGAGGAGCTCGTGCGGCGGCGGGGCGGAGCCGGCGACCGGCGGAGGCGAAGGGGCGGCGCGCGGGATGGCAGGGATGGGCGGCGCCGGCGACGAGGCTCGGAGGCGAAGGCGCGGCCTCTCCCTGGCGGCGGCTACGAGGAACCAGCGCGGCGCGGCGGCTCGGGCCACGGGGGCCGGCGACGGGCCTCGGCGGGCCGCGCGGGTGGGACGGCAGAGGAGGCGAAGTGGGGCGCAGGCTCGGACACGTATCGGCTCCCGATTGGACGCAGGCGGCGGCGGACATGTCCGGGCTGCGGGATTTTTAGTCCGGCGGCGCGAGGGGAAGAAGCTAGGGTTTGTACCGCGGATTTTTGGGAGGGGATCACATATATATAGGTAGAGGGAGCTAGGAGAGTCCAAATGAGGTGCAGTTTTCGGTCACGCGATCGTGATCGAACGACCGAGATGATGGAGGGGGTTTAGGTGGGTTTTGGGCCACTTTGGAGGGGTGTTGGGCTGCAACACACGAGGCCTTTTCGGTCCCTCGTTTAACCGTTGGAGTATCAAACGAAGTCCAAATGGCACGAAACTTGACAGGCGGTCTACCGATAGTAAACCAAGGCCGCATGAAAAGTCTCGGTCCAATCCGAAAACGTTTAACACCCGCACACGAAAAGAGGTAGAAAGGGACACCGGATGACATAGGAGCGTCGGATTGCAAAACGGACAATGGGGAAAATGTTCGGATGCATGAGACGAACATGTATGCAAATGAGATGCACATGATGACATGATATGACATGCATGACACGCAAGCAATGACAAGGCAACAACAGCGAATTACTGGAGGACACCTGGCACATCGGTCTCGGGGCGTTACACTCCAGCCGCCCCTCACCTGTCTTCCTCGCGCCACTGCCGGCCAAGGCCGTACCGAGACGGATCTGGACAAGACGCCAGATCCGCAGCCATCGGAGCCACCAATGTGCCCGCGGCCACCACACAGCCGACCATTTATCAGTGGTAGTGATAATTGAGTTGTTGGAGTGTTGCATGTAGCAAGAAAAGTAAGTGTCGGTTCTTTTGGGGCTTAAGTATGGGCAACTTACAGGTATAATGTTGATAACTAGTCTGTCTTGTCATGCGGTGACACTGGTCGACATTCTTTTTTTTACCACGAAAGCCTCTGTAGATGTTGATTTTATGTATAGCACCAATGGTGGGTGTCAGGCTTCTCTTCAAGCATGAGAATCAACAACGTTGGAGTTGGGTGGTGGCCATGGTTTTGGAAATTACCGGTGATCCTGGCATAACATCACTTTAGTCCATTATAGTCAACAAGTTACTCATTTAAAAGCTAACTACATAAAAAAAGTTAGAACTCCAGTGGTTCAAATAAATGTTTTCTAGTTTAGTGGTAGTTTGAATTTCAGATGATGCATTTTTTCTTGTTTGTTTGAATTTCAAAGTATCTTTGAAAAGCATGTCTGTGTTCAGAACATTTCTTTTCAGATTTGTGAAGTCCTGATTTCTTTGGGTAAAAAAGAAAAGAAATCCAAACCTCGTGGCATTGGCGGGATCCATGGGATTGTTTTGTAAATTTCTATTTTTTGGTGTCCTATCTACAATGTTTTGAGGACAACTATCCTCCCTATCTCATATACTCCCTCCGTTCGTAAATATTTGTCTTTCTAGATATTTCAACAAGTGACTACATACAAAGCAAAATGAGTGAATCTACATTCTAAAATATGTCTACATGCATCCGTATGTGGTAATCCGTTTGAAATGTCTAGAAAGACAAATATTTCGGAACGGAGAGAGTATTTGTTTCTGCATGTAACATTGTTTGTTATCAATAAGATGCGTGATTACTCTAGTACATCCAAGTATGCATAAAAATAAGGGTTTTTATCAGTTCAATAAGATGCGTGATTACTCTAGTACATCCAAGTGTGCATAAAAATAAGGGTTTTTATCAGTTTTGCCACCGGTTGTCTAACGCTACTCAGTTTTGCCACTAAATGTTTTCACTAATAAAAAATGCCACTGTTTCGTTAGACACAAACTCAGAAATGCCATTTTTTATCGTTACCGTCTGGTCAATGCATGTTGACTGGTGGTAGATGATGAAACTACCCCTGTCCCATTTGTAAGGAGCGCATGAGAAAAAGAAAACAAAAATTGGGAGGATGGGGGATCGAAGCGGAGACCACAGGCTGCACATCTAGTGAGCTAACCAACTAACCCTCGGAAGCACTTAGTTTTGTTAGGAGATATATATTTCATATACAGATATCCAAACCTAACTAAACAGAACCCTTATCTAATCTTTTACCGATTTGTTCGTGGCAGTTTCCCCAGCCGGATCGGAACCAAATATCCCCAGCCACCGCCGCCGCCTGCCAAACTCCTCTCCTGGCACCGCCGGTCGCCGGGCTGCCCGCCCAGCTCCGGCGCGCCCCCACTCACCGCAGCTCCGGCGCCTCCCGCCGAGTGCCGCCACCCACCGCAGCTTCGGCTCTTCCTCCCGCCAGGCACCGCCACCGGAGGCAAGCAGCTCCGGCGCTTCTCCCGCCATACTCCGTAGCTCCTCCCAAGTCTTGAAGGGCAGTTGTTCCACGGCAATGGCGACGAACAGCACAACCGAAACAGAGGGTTGCCTCAGCCACAGGACGCCCAGCATGACATAGGCTCTGAAATTCCTGCATTGTGAGTGTACTAATTCTCAGTGTGCGTGTGTGGTTCATAACTTGTAGAGGTCGAAATTTGTACGTATAATATGTAGTAGCTGACTTTGCCTTACTGATAATCGCGTGCAATTTGGTACTTGTGTTCCTGATGGTCAGGATGGATGCGGATACTGCTTGTATGCTGATAGTTAGGATGGAAACAAGCCGTGAGAATAGCGATGGTCTCAAGCAATATGTTGGCGGCTTTGATTTTCATCTATTCGTAGAACCTAGTATCACACACAAAACATTGCTGCACAAACTGTGTGATACCTATCCATGGGGATGGCGTGATTACGTTGAGTTGAAGTACTACGACAGGGAGCATAATAAATGGGTTGTTGTTGTATGTGATGATGATGCAGCTTTGATGTTTGGAAAACATCAAGATTCAAAGAAAATATCTATGCAAATTGAGGTTCTTCAAAAATCCCAAACTCCTAGCACACCTAGCCATAATCCACCTACACAACCTTGTTACAGTGAGAGTCAACATACAGGGAGTCAGGCAGTTGATGTTGATACAGTCAACATACAGGGAGTCAGGCAGTCTAATAGTGTTGATGATGCTAATAGAGACATAACCGATGATGCTATACCTGATGATGCTATTCTCTCGGATAATGATGATGAGCGGCAGTATCCAGACTTAGTCAAGAAGTCTACCAAAGAAGATGATTCAGCAGATATAGAAGAGGAAGATAATCCTCCATCATATGAATCCACTGACACTGAAGAGGAAGAAGAGAATAGAGACATGGGTTTAGTTGATGAAGAGGAAGAGGAGGAGGAGGACAGACCTGTTGTAGTATATAACAAGGAGAATCCATTATTTGCAGAAGGCTCGGTATTCCCCTTTTTGTTGGACTGCAAGAATGCACTTTCTACGTTTGCAATTAAACATGAATTTGACTATACAGTCGAAAAGAGTGATTCTAAGAGGCTGAGAGCAAGTTGTGCATATAAGAGGTGTAAGTGGAGAATTCATGGCTCTTATATGAGGAATAGCACAATATTTCAGGTATAACTTGCTCACATCTAATTGATTTGTTTATTGTACCCTTTATTTTGTGGAACTGGTAACTATACAAATGTGGCAAGTTTAACATACTAACTGATTTTGTTGTTTCCTACAGATCAAGGTGTGTCCTTTCTCTCATACATGCCCAACTAAGCTGAGAAGTGAGAAGTTCAAGCCGGCAAAGAGCAGGTGGGTTGCTGATGTTGTGCTGGAGTGGGTGAGAAAGAACCCAGATATTGGCCCTACTGCTCTTCAAGAGAAGATCCATGAGAAGTACCACTTCACGGTGCCATACATGTGTGTATCTCGTGGTAAGGACAAAACAATGGATATGATTAGTGGAAAATGGGAAGATAGCTTCCATCGTCTCTATAGTTTCAAGGCTGAGGTGGAGAAGTGTTCTCCTGGTAGTGTAGTGGAAATAGACAAAGAAACTGTGCAGTACAAGATCAAAGGAAAAGTGAGGGAGAAGGAATGCTTTAGGAGGGTGTTTGTTTCATTCAAGGTATGTTGGCAAGGCTTTTTAAATGGATGTCGACCATACTTGGCCGTAGACTCAACTGCACTAAATGGGAGATTCAAAGGGCAACTAGCTTCTACTTGTGCCATTGATGGCCGTAATTGGCTTTACCCAGTTGCATATGGGGTGCTAGAGACAGAATCATCTGAAAGTTGGGCTTGGTTTCTTCAAAATCTGCGTGGGCTTATTGGGCATCCTGAAGGACTAGTCATACACACTGACGCTTGCAAAGGTTTAGAGACAGCGGTAGAACAAGTGTGGCATGGAGTGGAGCATAGGGAGTGTATGAGGCATCTTGCTGCAAATTTTCAAAAAAAAATTCAAGGGCAAGGTCTATGATGATAATCTTTGGGCTGCAAGCTTAACTTTCAGCTCTAGAAAGCACAACTGGCATATGAAACAGATCCTTGCTAAGAAGAGTGTCCAAAAATATATGGCTGAACACCACACAAAGATATGGTATAGAAGCAAGTTCAATGAAATATGAAAGGTTGACTACGTCAATAACAACCTCGTAGAGTCATTTAATAGCAAAGTCAGAAAAGTTAAGTCTCTTCTTATTGTCGACATGTTGGACAAGATTAGGCAGATGATAATGGAGAAGTTTGATCTGCGGATGAGGATAGCATTAGAAAAATGGCTTGGCCATCTCATAATACCAAGTGTGATAAAGGCACTGCATGCCAAATCCAAAGGTAAATATCTTGTACTCTTTCAATTGATTAATTTCATAACAACTCAATTCAATAATTAATGTTTTGTGTTCTTTTCAGGGCTGAAGATGATGGTAATTAGACGCAGTGATGTTGAGGCAGAAATTACTGCAGTGGACAAAGAGAATAGGGAATGGAGGTACCGTGTTGACATCGCAAAGGAAACATGTAGCTGCAGGCAATGGCAGGTCAAGGGTTTGCCATGTATCCATGCCTTGTACTTTATTACTTCACTACGAGGTCCAGTATCAGAAATTGAACCATATGTACATGAGTTCTACTCCGTTGCAAAATTTAAGGCTGCGTATGCGGACAAGATACCTGCAATGGTAGGCAAGCAACAATGGGACATTGTTGACCCTGGCTTCAAACTACATGCTCCAGTGTTGAGGAGGCCAAAAGGCCGACCAAGGAAGACTAGAATTAGATCTAGTGCTGAAGGTGCTGGCGTGGGCGCTAGGAAAAGGAAGTGCAAGCGATGCGGAGGCTTTGGGCACATTGCCAGATTGTGCACAAATCCAGTTGACCCAGCATTTGGAGAAGATGAGGCTGACCTCCAAGCTAGGGAAGCCCCTTTTGTGGCAGGAGAAGGCGACCCTGAACTATCAATGGTTGCAAGTTCTGCTAGGTAACATCAAAAGAACATGTGCTTTTCTATATGTATTTTCAACATCTATTTTCATTCCTTTTTGCTACATGACTAACTTCTGTACAACTCAAAGAAAATTGTGAAGAAAACAAGTGTGAAGAAAACAAGTGCTAGGAAAAGGAAGGACATGCAAAATGAAGTTTGTACCACAACCGATGGACCTGCAAGTGGATTTGTTTCGTCTCCCATGCATATTCGGATTGCAAATGCGGAACTACTAGACAGTCCTGCTAAAAACACAAGAAGCAAAAAGAAGCTACATATGTGAAGTTTGTGTGATCGTGACCTTTTGCTTGAGAACCTGGACATATTTCCTTTCAACCTTATGCATGTTTGAGAACTTGGACCTTTATATTTCGACCAACGAGTGGATGTTACTGAACCTTATTTATGTTTGTGAACCTGATTTGTGTGTGCTGAAAAAACAACAAGTTGATATTTCGAACCTTATTTATGTCTGTGAACCACTTTGTGTTTGTGTCGTTTTCAGAAAAATGGGCAGCAATCATGCTGAAATTTTCAGAGAAAATTAGAATACCATGTGATCGTGCTGTCATATGTGTTGTTTCTGTCAATTAGTATGTGACCGTCAAAAAAATTGGACATGGCGGTCTGCCTCATTTGTTTATGTCTACTGGTACCAGACAGATTCTTCCAGCCGGCCAGCCGCTCATGCAGATGTGTTGTCCATACTAACTTTCAAACCCAAGTCCAATTAGCTAGCAACAAGAAAATATACGAGACATTGCTGTGTTGGAATATTATTGCATATGAACATATAAGGGATATATCTGCTTCTACATTAGAACATCTCCTTAGCTTAGTTGGTTAGCTCGCGCACTTGGTGCCCTGTGGTCTTGGGTTCAAATCCCCAGCCTCCCAAGTTTTGTTCTCTTTTTCTCATGCGCTCCTTACAAATGGGATAGGGGTAGTTTCGTCATCTAACTTCAGTCAACGTTTATTGACCAAACGGTAACGGTGAAAAATGGTCTTTTTGAGCTTGATCTAATAGAATAGTGGCATTTTTGAGTAGTGAAAATGTTTAGTGCCAAAACTGAGTAGCGTTAGACAGCCGGTGGCAAAACTGATAAAAACCCTAAAAATAAAAATAAAGCCATATAACATGTGTGTGATTGGCTTGAAGCTCGATCAAGTACAAATCTTAACCACACAAAATAAATATTGTTGACATCTCATACATTCTATGAGGATAATTGGTTCGATGGTAATATTTGGCATTGCCAATACTTGGCAAGCCAAAACATGGTTTATACAAGATATAATTTTCTCCTCCACAATGGAGAAATATGTCATGCAAGTACAAACATTCCATCTGAAACATACGCCAAAACTCGCTGACACTGACTACAGCTACAAATATTTGCAACACTGACTGACTACTACCAGCCTGCCCGGCGGCCATTGCCCATTTGCTACTCTGCTTCTGTCATGGCGCCTCCCCTGTTTTCTGGATGTAATTGGTGCCTGTTCATCTGAATCCTCTTCGGTTCATTCTGGCCTCCAAGTGCACTTGCGCGCGAGTAAAAAGCATGTGAACTTCGCTTCTTACTTGTGCAGGCCGAGGGACATCGTCGTGACGAGGAGGCACGTCAGCGACGTTGTGACGGCCGTCGTGCTCTTGCTGCCCGGCATCATCGCCGTGGCGGAGCTGATGCTGCCGCCGTAGTCCGGAGGCGACATGGACCCGTAGAGAGGAGGGGAGTTGTAGTAGCCGCCAGGACCAGGAGGGGAGTTGTAGGAGCCCCCGGGAGGGGATCCGAACATCGGGGCCACCGGGGTCACCGGATTCGTCGTGTTCAGGATGGATGCACCGGTGCTGCATGCATGCCAGTCGTCGCTCCGATCAGACAAAGAAAAGGGAAGACGGCGGCTTAGTTAGGAATTGATGGTTACCAACCTGGTGGATGGGTACTTGCAGGAGGTGGTGCTGGGATCGGTGCTGGTGAGGATGGCGGCGCCGGCGAAGTCAGCAGCTGGTCTGGACGGGGTTCTTCGAAGATTTTTTTAGGTTTTGAGAGATCGAAAGCCAGGCGAAAGCGATCGTTGTGGCCGGCGCCGCCTCCGCAGCCTATCCTCCCGCTCGCTCCCTCCAGATCGAACTGCACCCCGATCCCAACCCTCCCGATCTCCTGAGCACCCGATCCCAACCCTTCCGCTCGCTCCCTGCCTCCGTACGAACACTACAGCCAGGTCCTCCAGATCGCTAACCCACGCTGCTCGGGGTGGGATGGAGACTCGCGGGCGCCGCCTAACGCTGGCGATCCGGCCTACCGTGCCCTCACCGGCGTCGTCCTACAAGCCAGGGGGTTCCAGTGGATCTCGGTTCTCATGCCTCGGCTCGGATTATGGATCTTCCGATGAGAAGGGCGGGCCGGCCGTTGGGATCAGGATGGCGATGGATGTGCTAGCTGATGATGAGATATCTACAGAGTGGACCCAAGTGGTTCGCCGGAGAAGGAAGACGGAGGCTGAGATCGTGCAGGAATTTTGGAAGGATGCCGGGTTTCCAACCCCGGCGTCGCGGTTCTGGGAGAGACAATCGTCCTCACCGTCGGAGACTACCTCAGGCCACGCAGGTATGGAGTTGATGTCTTGCAGGATTCAGATCGATGCCATGGAAGATGGGACGAAGGATCAGTCAAGGGATACACCACCAATTGGATCAACGACGACTACATCGCCACGCAGGAGAACTCCATCCTCGGCGTCTGGCTTGAGGGTGTCACGCGCTCCTCAGATGGGCGCATGGAGAGGCCCCCTGCCGCCGCGCCGGATCACGCCGCCGCCCGTGTTGGGCCAGTTCTTGGCTGCGGCCAAGCACGTGCCCGCAGTGGTTCGCGGTGGCTCTCCAGCGCTGGCTCTGTCGCCCAGATCGGCGGGATTGACGGAGACACGATCAACGCCTATTCAAAATGCTGCTGAGTCAACGGGTGGACCCATATTGCATAATTTTACATGGGCATATCTACATCGGCGTATGAAGGCCTTGTGGTCGGGCTACCCAATGGCGTCTCGGCCGCCAGTTTCGTCCAAGTCGACAGCGACCTCATCGTCAACGTCCCCCCTGCCAACGATGTCTTCAACTCCTGTTGCCGGCGTAGTCCGCTCCTTCGTGGCTGTTGCGGCGTCTCCGCCACGCCCAGTAGCGACCCCGCCCAGATCAGCGGGATTAACGGAGACGCGATCGGCGCCGATTCAAAATCCTGTTGAGTCAAGGGGTGGGACCACGTTGCATGATTTTACATGGGCTTATCTACGTCGGCGTATGAAGGTCTTGTGGTCGGACTATCCAATGGCGTCTCGGCCGTGAGAGGACACGAAGGATCGGTCACACATACATGCAACTGGACAGATGCCAACCATGCAGTACAAGCTGATGGGTAATACAAAGGACGTGCATGTCCAGCCTTCTCATATGCATGCACTACGTCCGGTGCCATTCCAGTCGACCGAGCAGCTGGGAAACACCCAGCCGTCCCACATGCATGCGCTCGGGCTGATGCCACTCCAGCCAACCGAGCACCTGGGCAGCACGCGGGTTGCACCCGCCCAGCCGACAAGCGTCCAGGTGGCGGACACGATAGTTGGTTTGGAAGGTCCGGTCCTGGGAGGCTGCGTCCCCGACCCGACCGTCCCTGTTCAGGAGCTGGTGGAGCCGTGCAGAGCCGCTTCATCATCAACAACGATGACCTCTTCTACACCGACCATTACGACACCAACATTCACGTCTTCGACGCTTGCTGTTGGAGATGGGATTTCTACACCACCATCATCCCCTCCGTCGGCAGCCACGCACTCGCAACAACCATCGCCCGAGGTAACGCCGGTCCCTAACACGCTTCTAACGGCGGCCTCGTCGCTAGAGCCGGCGGTTGAGACTCTCGGGGAGGGGGTTGCTACTTCACCATCATCCCCTCCTTCAGCAGTAGAGCCAGCGCCACGACCACAATTGGGGTTGACTCCTACACGCCGAAGTTGTCGGCATACGGTTGCCGAAGATGGTTCTATGGACACGTATGAGGACTCCTTAACCAAGGCTATGCGGCGTAAAGCAGCACACAACCTTGACAATCGAGGTATTATGTCGTCATCCAAATCCTTTTTAGCCTTTTCCAATACCACCATCATTTCTAAGTTGAATAATGTGGGTGTTAGTATTGGAAAGAATCAGAAGGAGATTTCTATTTCGACTAACGCTTTGAAACATTTGGAATATGATCGATTAAAAGTTACTCCACGTATTTCTAGCAAGTCTTATGTCTCCCGTACTGATGAGGAGGAGTTGCATGCCACATCAGATGGTCAGCTACTCTCTCATTTAGTAGGGGCGGTTTCGGACGTGGGTCTAGATGAACCCGGGCTTAGTTCATTGATTGAGCTTACATCATCCGGACGTAAATCAAAGACCGCACGTTCAAAAAAGATAGTAAGTCCCATAAGAGGGCAAAGTGTTCTAAATCTCCCATTGTTTCCTCATGAATGAAATGTTTTTTAATAGCAGAGGTCTTCGTGACTTGGCTAAACATTTATTCATTGCAGAATGTAATAGGGAATACAATTTTGATTTTTGGCTATCTCTGAAACGGGGAGACGTGATTTCTCAGTAAGTCTGCTTAACCGTCTTTCTGGCGGGATAGACTTTACTTGGGTTTCGCGACCGCCTAGAGGTCATTCTGGGGGCATTTTACTTGGCGTAAATACAGGAACTATGGATGTTTTGGCTAGTTCGAATGGTGAGTTTCACGTTAAACTCCATATTCGCAGCAAGGCCGACAACTTCACATGGACCCTCGTCGCCGTGTATGGGGCAGCCCAGGATGAGTTCAAGGCCGATTTTCTTCGTGAATTGGTTAATCTGGCGAAAGATAATCCCTATCCTATTCTTATAGGTGGGGATTTCAACTTGCTTCGATTTCCAAATGAGAAAAGCCGTGGTAGGTTCGATAATCATTGGCCTTTCCTTTTCAATGTTGTCATCGACAGTCTAGATTTGCGAGAGGTTTCTATGATTGGAAGACAATTCATGTGGGCGAACAGTTTTCCGAAACCGACATATGAGAAACTAGATCGTGTTTTAATGGATACCGACTGGGAATCAAAATTTCCTATGGTTTCTGTTCGTGCTCTACCTCGTATCGAGGCTATACCAGACCACGCACCCATTCTTCTAACTACTGGGTTGCCACGACCACAATATAGACGCAAGTTCAAGTTCGAACTTGGGTGGTTGCTTCAGGATGGCTTCCATGACATGGTCAAGGAGGTGTGCGAGAAACCAGTCGTCGGGCCTACCCCAATACACAGATGGAATAACAAAATGCGTGCATTACGTAAATTCCTTGGTGGTTGGGCCAGGCATACAGTGGGTATCCTCAAAAAGGAGAAGCTTCGTCTTTCATCTATCATTGATGAATTAGAAGCTTTAGCAGAGGTTAGACCTCTATCTGAGCATGAAATCGAACTCAAGAATCATTCGAATGCACAGATAGCTAATATGCTGCGTGAAGAGGAACTCAAATGGTACCAATATTCTAACTCTCAATTTATCCTGAAAGGTGATTCGAATACTAGATATTTCCATGGAGTCGCCAATGGCAGACACCGGAAGAAAATTATTCATTCCCTACAACAGGATGAGGGAGTGATTGAGGGGCATGAGCAACTTAAATCTTATATCACTAATTATTATAAAAATCTGTTCGGAGCCCAGAGGAAGGAAACTTCTCGATGGATGAGACCCGAACAGATGACATCCCTCAGGTCTCTGATGAGGAAAACAACCTTCTAACAGCCCCATACTCCGAGGAGGAAGTTAGAAAGGCGGTTTTCCTAATGGAGTATAACAAAGCCCCGGGTCCGGATGGTTTTCCCGCTGAGTTCTATCAGAAATTCTGGGAAGTCATCAAACCGGATCTCCTACTTTTGTTTACTGACCTACATGCTGGCCAACTAGAATTGTTTCGCTTAAACTTCGGTGAGATTATTTTATTACCTAAGGTTAATGAGGCTGAAAGGATACAACAATATAGACCTATTTGCCTCCTTAATGTTAGTTTTAAAATATTCACGAAGGTTGCGACTATTAGGCTGAATTTCGTTGCTGAACATGTGGTTCGGCCTTCACAGACAGCTTTTATGCAAGGCAGACACATCCTAGATGGAGTTGTTATCCTTCATGAAACAGTCCATGAATTACACCGGAAAAAGTTAAATGGGGTGGTACTCAAAATAGACTTTGAAAAGGCTTATGACAAAGTCAAGTGGCATTTTCTTCAACAAACTCTCAGAATGAAAGGATTTTCTGCAGAGTGGCGCGCGATGATCCATAGCTTCGTTTCTGGAGGTAGTGTTGCCATTAAGGTCAATGATGACGTTGGACACTATTTCCAAACGAAGAAGGGATTGCGACAGGGTGACTCGATATCGCCCATGCTATTCAATATAGTGGCGGATATGCTAGTGGTCATGATTGAGCGTGCCAAGGTTGATGGCCAAATTGATGGGGTAGTAAATCATCTAGTTGATGGTGGTCTCTCTATACTTCAATATGCTGATGATACGATTCTCTTCATGGATCATGACCTCGAGAAAGCAAGAAATCTGAAACTGATTTTATCAGCATTCGAGCAACTCTCGGGTCTAAAGATCAATTTTCATAAAAGTGAATTGTTTTGCTTCGCGAGGCTCAAGACGAGGCCCACCTATACGCTGAACTGTTCGGATGCGGGTTGGGTCAGTTTCCGATCACATATTTGGGGATACCGATACATTATAGGAGACTCACAAATGCTGAATGGAAACACATTGAGGAGAGACTGCAAAAAAGACTTAGCAGTTGGAAAGGTAAACTGCTGTCTCTGGGTGGAAGATTGGTCCTCATAAATTCAGTACTTAGTAATATGGTACTATATATGATTTCCTTCTTCCAGTTACCGAAAGGAGTTTTATATAGATTGGATTACTTCCGATCAAGATTTTTTTGGCAAGGAGATAGCGAGAGAAAGAAATATCGACTGGCTAAATGGAGTGTGGTTTGCCGTCCCAAAGACCAAGGCGGGTTGGGCATTCATGACCTTGAGGTTAAGAATAGGGCCCTCCTCGGCAAATGGTTGTTTAAATTAGTAACGGAAGATGGTGTATGGCAAACCCTCCTAAGGAGGAAATATGTGGGTTTCAAGGCGGTATCCCAAGTATATTGGAAGCCTGGGGATTCCCACTTTTGGGCAGGTCTAATGGCTACGAAGAAATATTTCTTCTGCTATGGATTCTTCTCGATTAAGGACGGCTCGGAAATTAGATTCTGGGAGAACAAGTGGCTAGGAAATGCCACACTCCGGGAACAATATCCGGCTCTATACAACATTGTGCGCCACAAAGGTGGTACTATCGCCACGGTAATGGAATCATTTTCGCCAAATGTGACGTTCAGAAGAGACTTAATTGGACCCAGACTCCATTCGTGGAATATCCTGCTCCAACGGTTGTCCACGGTGCAATTGTCACATGGGTCTGATGTATTCCGATGGAACCTCCATGGAAATGGACAATTCTCAGTGGATTCTATGTATAGAGTGTTAATCCAGTCCGATGTGCCAGTTGTTTATAATAAGAAGATCTGGAAGATGAAGATACCTCTTAAGAATAAAATCTTTGCATGGTATCTTCGTCGCGGAGTCATTCTTACTAAAGATAACCTTATTAAGAGGAATTGGCATAGAAGCCCGCAATGTGTATTTTGTCACCATGGGGAGACAATAAAACATTTATTCTTCCAATGCAAATTGACTCGTTCTATATGGTCAGTCATCCAAATAGCTTCTGGCTTGTATTCTCCCTGTAGTGTTGCTAATGTATTTGGCAACTGGTTACATGGGATTGACCACATGTTTAGAACTCTTCTCAGGGTGGGAGCGCTTGCCATTATTTGGTCGCTTTGGCTATGTAGAAATGATAAGGTTTTTAACGATAAAAGTACTTCTCTGTTGCAGGTTATCTATAGATGTACCGAGACTCTTCATTTATGGTCCTCTTTACAACGTGTGGAGAATCGAGACTTGTTTACGGAGGTGTGTACACGATTGGAGGCTACGGCGAGGGATACTTTTACCCAACATGGGTGACAGCATGATCTAAGGATTGGCCCCCCTCCACATTAGGCGTTATACAGACTCTACATGTTTCGTTGTAATTCGCCTCTTTATTTTTATTTTATGTGAGAGGATCTTATTTGGCTGTGTGCATCTTAATTATGCAGAGGCCGGGTATAATTCTTAAATCCTTTAAGTAATAAAGCGGTCCTTTTCGAAAAAAAAGAGTTGAAGGCGTAGGAGGCGTGGTCGCGCACGGTGTCCGGGTCGGCGCAGCTCCCGCCGGGCTGGATGGGTGAGCAGTCCGCGCCCTGCCCGCACGCGTAGTCCAGCGCCGCCGCGCCCGCGCTCGGGCTCGCCACGCACCAACTCCCCGCGCCAGCCGCGGCCGCCGGATGCGCCAGCGTCGGCGCCACGGTCGCCTCCGGCATCGGCGTCGGGTTTGCCAGCGGCACGGTCGCCAGCGGCGTGGTCACGTCCAGCCCCGGCATGTCACACGCGCGCTCCAGTTTCACCGCGGCGGCCTGGAGCCACGACGCGGCGCCGTGCGCTCTCTGCTCGACGCCTCCCACTGCAGCGCGAACCAATCAATCAAACTGAAATCAGCATGAGTAGCTGCACGAAATTCTTGCTCAGATCTTTGTTATTACATCACTAAGCGAGCAAAAGCAGGGTTTTGTTGTAGAGTTCAACTACTCCCTCTCTCCCATAATATAAGAGCGTTTTTACACTAGTATAGTGTTAAAAACGCTTTTATATTATGGGACGAAGGGAGTAGATACGAGAGTGTGACGGACGCGTTGCTGCGGTTCTTCAGTCACGAGTTAAGTCTACTTTTTAAATTTCGGCTGCGATCTATTACTGTCGGTTAGCTCATTATTATCCTGCCGACCATGCTTAATCATCTCCCTAAAAATATATACGAAGGAAAATCCAAAAGCAGGTGTTGAATGTAAACTTCATCTCGGTATAATTCGGCTCAATTCTTGCATATTGCTTACCTGATGGAACATGAATAATAAATCTAGAGTAACAGCGGGATTAATTAGCTCTATGCATGATTCACACATGTTATCACGTAATGAAATGCATCGACGAATCAAGTTGTATGAGCCATCGGACTCTTAATGCAATTCAAAAGCGAGAATTAATGTCCTTGACTATATAACCTTGAAATTTTAGGAGCAGACTATATAATCTGCAGCAGACCCAACCATAATTAATGTCCTCTGAATCCTAGCGTATGTATTGTTGCATTTGGTCGTATTGTTTGTAGATTTTAAGATTGAGGCCACCGACCATAATTAATGTCCTCTAACACCAACAGAAGTTCCAACGGGATCTACGCCTTAAAAAATAAGGATTGTCTAGTTGACATTTGACTGTTTTTCAATTTGCCAATATTCAAATTTTGTAGCAAATGAACAGATGACACATGTATGTCCCAAAACCCTCCCATCAGCTACTTTATTTTCTGTATTTAAGCAAAAACGGGGCGGGCAAAACCCTGACCCGGTTTTCCAACAATCCAGCCGACCAAACCCTCGGTGGACCACAGCTAACAACTGGCTGCAACTTCCCTGCTTGCCATCAACTTGCTACGTATGAAAAAGGAAGGGAAACCCCTCTCCACCCCTCCTGCATAACAACATAAATCTCACGGAACACACAACACACATAAACAAAATTAGGGCTGGCGGCCATGGAAGAAGGGAAGGGAGAATAAGAAATTGCAGATCAAAGTCATGCCAGGAAGGCATCCATGGGAGAGGGGTGTGAACCTGGAGAAGAAGGTGTACCTGGAGAAGAGCAACTAAGGACGTACAACAGCCACACAATTTTGGGAATCCCAGGACGATCAACAGGTCAGGAACAAATATACTGCTACCCCCTTGTATTTCATTTCTTCACCAACTTCACCTCTCTTACAAGGAAATATCTGCCAAAATGAACATGTTGGCTGCCTACCTGATCAGAGAAACTAGATATCAGGATAAAAAACAACAACAATAGAGAAAACTTAATACTCTGCAAATAGTTGATCAATCGCAGTAGAAAAAACTTGCATAGATGAAGAAATTACACTGCAACAATACATTATGCCTAAAATGACAATAGACAGGCGAGTAGCAAGACCATGCCAACTTACACTAAAAAACTGGGTACTGCCTAAAATGGTAACAAACCTATAGTGTAACTGCCAATGAATTACAGTGAAAATTGTCAACTTACACTGAAACTACCTATGGAATAAACCGCAATACAACAATAATTACAATGTAAATCCCATAGCAATTATAGTAATTCACAGTGTTAAAGTGTACAGGGTAAAAATTCAAAACGAATTACAATGTAAAAATGCCAATGAATTACAGAGGGAAATGGAATGTAACACAATTTTTACATTAGTAGAAACTTTCCGAATTATACCGTAATTCATCGGCAGATGGGGAAATCCCCCTAGAGATTACAGTAATCACAGTGTAAATTCTTTGAACTGTACTAGAGATTACAGGAATTACACTGTAATTCCTTTGGACTATACATATGTTTGCTGTACTAACATTGACATTTCTTTCCAAAAATGCAGATGGGGAGCATGACAAGGACAATAACAGAAGACGAACTACTGTCAATGTCACAGGAAGATCATATCCTAAATGTAAGTACCACTAGATGTCAAAAACTTAGAAGAGAATGCTGAGTACATGAAAAACAAAATCTGACACACACAAAAACTCCAGGAATCATTTTCTTTTACTGTGCTCCTACAATCAGACATTATATACAAGGTAAGAAAAATATTCTTACGAAAACAGTACTACTTTTACAACTTCTTGGAAAAGAGATGGGTTTCATTTGTTGTGATAATACAACAAGAACTATATTTTATGAGCATGTTTCTTACAGGTACATTCAGCAAATGGAGGTGCATCAAGTAACAAAACTCATAACAGTAAGTGACAAAATTTTGGATAAACTATCATGATCTGACAAGAATAAGAGAGCTACCTACAGCTTTAGTACTATTCTGCAAACATTTGACGAAATGGAAACTGAAACTACACCAACCGAAGAAGGTGCAACAGAAGAAAGCCCCTGGCATGCAGACCTTTTTGGCGCCATGAATCTAGAACAGGTAAAAGACCAAAATTCAGTACAAATACACATACCATAGAAGTTGAAAACTAGTAAGAAATAAAATAGCAAATTGCTAATAATGCAGGTGGCTCAAGACGATGACCCTAGTTCAGCAGCAACAAGAGAAAACAGCAGTTGCCAGAACAATGAAGAAACAGAAATACTAGAATCAGAGCACTCACATGAACCAGATGGCAATGAATACCTTGACGAAGAAGACATTGAGAGATTCCTGCAAAATGAGCAAGAGGCTGCATCAAAGGGCAATCTAATGAACACTAGCAGCAACTTCAAGCCACACATAGGCATGCGGTTCAAAACAAAAGGAAGAAGGCCAGGAATATATCAATTTCTACTCCAAAGTTGTTGGATTCTCGGTGGCTACAGTAGCAGCATCAAGAACAACAAGCAAAAAAGGAACAATGAGGTGACAAGGATAACTATGAAGTGCAACAAGTGCGGCAAGACGAAGAAGTGTACAAAGATTGCATAGTCCTTATGAGAAAGACAACAGTCATTGCAAAGACATATTGTAAAGTGGTGATGGGCATGAGTGAAAAAGGAGGGACAAGTAGGGAAATCAGTAGACCGCTTCTGCCTCTACAACAAACAAAAAGGAAACAGATATCAAAGAGTGCACTCAACAAAGTAAATAATAAGATGAACAAGCTAATACTGAACAAGAGCATCATGGCAAGAGGAAAAGGACTAGCCACATTTCTTCTACCAGCAGATGATAACTTCCTCTTCAGTGATTTTACTTTCTAAAAAAACATAAAGCCGAAAGTCACCTCAACAAGAGAAAATAACCAACACATAAAACAGCAAATAACAAGAAAAAGAAAATAGATAACCAACTTGATTAACATAGAACTTGAAAAGAGCTTTGTCAAAGGCTCCTTCATCACCAGAAAGTTCCTAAAAAGGAAAAAGACAACAAGCAAAAATAAATAAACTGATTACATAAACTCAAAAAGAAAATATAACCAGAAAAAAATAACTACCGTATACATTGGATATGATCCATCTTCCGCAAAGTCATTAGGCACGAATGGTTCACGGATAGGATCTGCACTCTCAAAAGATGACACTAACGAAACATCCTGATGAGAGACTTTCCGAAGCTTTCCCATAAATCTAAACCGGAAAATTACAGAGCTAAAGCATGAACATTACACTACAAAAAATAGGTAAATATGGACATAATACACTGTAAATCTGGGCATACTAGACAATGATTCTAGTGCATAATGCACTGTAAATCTGAGCATATACATTGTAAAATACATGAGTAGTTGGGCTAAATTAATGTGTAACCGCTAGGACAAATTACACAGTGATTCCATGGCATGAATACACTGAAAAAACTTGCATATCTCAGCACACTGTAATCAGGATTTACACTGGAATCAGAAGGAAAATTACACAACGCTGATACGACAAATTACACTGTAATTGGATGATAAATTACACAGTAATTCTGATAGGAAAGTTACATTGTAATTCTGGCAGTATTTGGAAGTACTACACTGTAAATTACACAGTACTACTAGGACAGATTACACAGTAATTACAAATATGGGAGAATTATGAGAATTACACTGTAATATGGGAGTATAACACTGTAAATTACACAGTCATACTACTAGAACATATTACACAGTAACTACAAAAAAATATGGGAGAATTGCATTGTAAAATGGGAGTATTACACTGTGAAAGCGGGGACAGTAAGGTTCTGGAAACATATTACAGTAGTTATACACTGAAATGGGTAAGATCCACGGTAATTTTGAGTTACAATACAGAGAGATCCACTTACATGACTAACTAACCACATGTTGAAATCACTAGGATTGCAGAGTAAAATTAAACTGAAATTACACTGTGATTTACAGTGTATTTACATAGTTAGTACATTGATATTACAGTGCAAGTAACAAAGTAAATGCACTGATATTAGACTGTAAATACACTGATATTACAGAATAATTACATAGTTACAAGGTAAGTACACTGATAATAGACTACAAAATACACTAAAAATACAGATAAATGAAACTGAAATTCGACTAGAAATTTCAGTGGAAAACACCAGTCGGGGGGAGGGGGATTCCTGAAACACATTCAGACACACCTCAGCTGCCGGGGGGAGGGGGGAATCATGACCAGCCAACTACAACTATCATCTAACAGCAAGGGGACAGACATCACTGCAACTACCAGGCAAATCAACCGCTGCAACTACCAGTATGTGTACCTCCACCATCTACAACACAAAATAAAACAAAACTAAATCAAACCAACCACAAAGCTCCTAGAACCCACAACTACAAGCTCCTACACAACTACAGACCTAGAACCCGCAACTACAAGCTCCTACACAACTCAGGCGAGCAGAATGGAGTGGAGAAATTGGGCGGACTACGAAGGGCGGACTAGAACAACATGGCAGCACCTACCACAGATCCACGAACAACAGCAATCAGACGATCCACGAACCACGACCACGAAACTCACCTAGATCTGGAACTACAAGACGGGGAACGTGAGAGACAAGGGGAACCAACCTCGGCAGCCAGGGAACGAAGAGAAAAGGGAGGAGAGATCAAAATCCAACGATGGAATAGCTCAGAATCACCATGAATCGCCTCCTCTTCACCGCCGCTCGAGCTATTCCTCGCCTCCTATCCGCCGCCACTCGAGCTCTCTCCTCGGCCTTATCGAAACAGAATGACCAAACAAAAGGGGAACGACACCCACTCCAAAATTCAAACAATACAAAAACCAATAGGACGGGCACGGTTACGGGTTGAGACAAAGAAAAACCGAACCCGGTAAAAGAAAACAAACCGGATCAAACAGGGCACTAGCACGAAGAAAAAAAGAAAACCAGCACGAATCTCCGCGCGAGAACGGACGGACACATATTTGAATGTTGACGAATTGAAAAACACTTGACTGTTAAATAGCAAACCCAAAAAATAAACAGCAAAATAATGCAGCCATGTAAGAAACATATATGCTATTGAACGATTTGCCATTCAGCTATTAGCCTATTATGGAGTATCGTGAAGCCCGATGCTTACATTTATTTCTTCACATTGCAGTATCATCCTACCTGCTCTTTCCTATATAGCTGAAAAGTAAAAAAGGCTGAAACTGACTGCGGCACACTACAAATCAAGGATATAAGTGAGGAGAAAATTTAAGGAGTAACACTTTATAGTTATGTATTATTTTGGATAGGAACACACACTAACACATTGATTTGGTGAAAAAAATATTGTACTCATGAAAATATCTGGATTAACCATGCCCAATCAGTTTGTAGAAGTCATCATTGTTATACCAAGGGTTCACCTATCCATAAGGATACATAAATATAAAATGTCAAAATGAAGTCCCCTCACGCGCCTCCATTTTACTTCCATACAAGAAAAGGGGATGTCCAGGTTGTGTGCTGGCAAAACTTTACCACTGAGCTCATCACTGAAATATCAAGTATATACACTTATACTTCCTCCGTTCCTAAATATTTGTCTTTTTAGATATTACAAATGGAGTACCTCATACGGATGTATATAGACATATTTTAGAGTGTAGATTCACTCATTTTGCTCTGTATGTAGTCACTTGTTCAAATCTCTAGAAAGACAAATATTTAGGAAAGGAGGGAGTACTTTCTAATGATATTATAAAAATGTTCTTTTAGTGAAGAATAATATCATAACTGGTCAAAAGGTAATCAATCATCTTTTGACACTATCATCTGGCATGTGAATTTTTCATCAAGAAAACAATACTAACCTAATCAGAGAGATGCCCTTGATAAATTATCTGGATTATTGGATCTCCACCAGCAAATAATCTTGGCCCACCGATTTCAAATTAAGAGCTAGAATGGAACTGCTTTCACTCATTATCAGGCATCAGCAACAAATAAGTCCTACAATTCTGCATGGATAATTCCTTGAGAATCAATGCTCGGTGGCCTCAGTCTTAAAATCTACTCATATAATTCATCAAATAAAGAATTATGTTAGTTAAAAAAATGCTCGGTGGCCTCAATCTTAAAATATCCTTGAGTATAAGCTAGATAATTCATCAAATAAAGAATTGGGCATCATATAAAATATGTTAGTTAAAAAATCAAGGAGAAAAGCAGGGTTAGAGATCTTGATTTCTTGAATTTGTTGAGGTAAAAGAGATGTAGGCAGAGGGGAAAATGCCCAAGAAACATCATGTGGTTGATTGACACTACCGATGTGTGTTGTCGTGTGGCCACAAGCACGGTAGCGGTGTTCGCCCTCCACAGCGACGAACAAATTTGATCCTTCATTAGTCTCCAAAAACAACAAAACAAGTAAGCATGTAGCTCTGAGATCAATACAAAATATGAAATGACTGATGCGTGTTGTCGTGTAGCAACAAGCAGGGTAGCGGTCTTTGCCCTCCACAACGACGAACAAATTTGATCCTTCATGATCTCTAGAAACAACCAACAAAGTGCTCTCTGAACCGTGCAATAAGGTCATCCATAACACGGCTCTCCCACTGGAGTTACCGTAGCCCTGTACAAAATAACATAGGCCCAACACTTTCAAGGAAAACCACAACACACACAAAGATCTGAATAAAAAGATCAGGATAGCTTCCTCTATGAACTGGCAATGCAGTCAGAACATAAAATAAAATTCTATTTCCCTAGTTAGACGATCTTCCTTTCCAGAAAGTGCAGGCACAACATACAAATAAAATTCTATTTACCCAGTTAAATGATCCTCCCTTCCAGAATCACGAACAAATTTGATCCTTCATTAGTCTCCAAAAACAACAAAACAAGTAAGCATATAGCTCTGAGATTAATACAAACTATGATACGACCGATGCGTGTTGTCGTGTAGCAACAAGCCGGGTAGCGGTCTTCGCCCTCCACAACGACAAACAAATTTGATCCTTCATCAGTCTCCAGAAACAACCAACAAAGTGTTCTCTGAACCGTGCAATGAGGTCACCCATAACACGGCTCTCCCACTGGAGTTACCTTAGCCCCATACAAAATAACATAGGCCCAACACTTTCAAGGAAAACCGCAACACACACAAAGATCTGAATAAAAAGATCAGGATAGCTTCCTCTACGAACTCGCAATGTAGTCAGAACATAAAATAAAATTCTATTTCCCTAGTTAGATGATCTTCCTTTCCAGAAAGTGCAGCCACAACATACAAATAAAATTATATTTACCCAGTTAAATGACCCTCCCTTTCAGAATCAATGTGATGATGCATACAAGCAATAGAAAGAGATTACCAGTTACTAACATGCTTTTATACACCTTTGACCAAAGCTAACAGGTTAGAACGACATAAGTAAGTAAAACAGTATAAAGAACAATAAGAATGTACCTAACTGAACGCTCCCAGAAGCGCACACATACCCACTTCACACATCTGCCACACACGGCCTAAAGCATAACCAACCCATATCTGCAATGCAATAACCATTAGTGCTCAGACCTTTCCTCACGCAAGCATGGCCATCCACATCCACAAATGACTGAACTAGCATAAGGGTAAAACTAAAAACTATTGCAATCAACACACAACCTGGATAACCCCTTTTTTTGCTTGTTTAGCAAAATAATTTCCTGGTCTAGAAGACCAGAACTATACCTCTAAACGTCAGTGAAGGCTGCTGTCAAAACTGAAGAGGACAAACACATTTATCTGAAGAATTAATCATCTATTTTTCAGTCATAAGAAGAAAAAATCGATACAATGAACACCCTCATATAGATAGAAAAACAGACTGACACATTAATTTGGCAAGAAAGAGTGTACACCCTGAAATTATCTGGATTAACCATGCCTAATCACTCCATATATACATCCGTGGCCGACACACGAGACGTATCGAAGCAAATGAAGCACATCTTCTACCTCATCAAAC
>NC_041380.1:591966772-591977035 GCF_002162155.2 Triticum dicoccoides
GTGAGACAACAAATCAAATCACCACCAACAAAAAAGAAAAGAAGAGGAAACTGATCCTGAACCGGGAACGAAGGAAGGCGACCTGGCTGATGCAAATCCCCCCGCCATGGAAATCAATCCACACCTCCACCCACCCAGCAGGTCATAGAAGCCGATGCGAAGGTGAAGACTCCGGCGACAGAAGCAGCTCACCCCCGCAGCCAGCAAGAACACGGTCGCCCATCCTCTCCGTACCGAAGAAAAGGTCCCCCACAGCCGTCGACGCCTCTATTATCTCCAGAGAATGATAGAACAGAGGCACCCAGTGACACATCGTTAAAAAGGCCTCACACACGGCATGAGTCACCTGAAAAGGCCCATTTTGAACCAACCAAGGAAAAACGATCCCCAAACCGGGCCAACTTACCACCAACATATTGCCATAAGAAAAAAAATTACTGCCAACATACCACGATGCACCAGCGGCTCTCATTTCTTGGGAGCTTAGAATCTGTATCGATTTCGATGAAAAAGCATTGGTTTGTCTGTTGCTATGACTAGACACTCTGGTGGTTAGTACGTCCGCTCCAACAACCAAACATAACAACATCTACACCGTTGCGCCTCAAACCCGCTTCATATGCCTGGACGGGCCGCCCGATCACTGTCCGGACATGATTTTTTAAACTCAGACGGGCTCCTTAAATGGGCCTCAAAACATCCGGGCTGACCGCCACCCTTCATATCCAGTTCAAATATGAAGTGGATATGGGGGCGTCCGGGCAAGTGCGTCACGTCGAACCCGACAACCCGACCCAACCGCAAATTGCACCAAATCCACCCCAAGACCTGTCGGATCCATTTGCTATCTCCTCTCTTCTTCCTCCGATCAATTGATTGCATGCATTGGCAATGGAAGAACCGCCCAAGGGTTTGCAGGGAATGTATCAAGGTCACACCAGAGAGACCATCATCATACTAGAAGCAGTGGCATCACATGACTTATGAATTTGCCATGCTTTCTTTGGAATGCCGGGTTCTCACAACGACATCAACGTGCTTCAACGATCTCTGGTGTTCAGGAGGCTTTGCAATGGGGAAACACCACCGTGCAACTACACCGTCAACGGCCAAGAGTACAACATGTGATATTATCTTACCGATGGTATCTATCGTCGGTGGGCGGTGTTTGTAAAGACCATATCCGAACCGCATGGCAATAAACAGATCCACTTTTCAACAATGCAAGAAGCGGCTAGGAAGGATGTGGAGAGGGCATTTGGTGTGCTTCATGCTCGTTGGGGAATTGTGTGAATCGTTGCAATGATGTGGGAGTCAGAAACTTTGTGGCAGCTGATGACATGTTGTGTTATTCTGCACAATATGATTGTCGAGGAATCGAGGATGAGGGTGATGGCGTAGCCCAAACCCATGATTTTGAAGCACCTAGAGAATTCTGGAAGATCAAGATGTGGCTCAGCTTATGAAATTTTTGCAGATGCATCAGAATCTTCGAGATCATCAGGTGCACACGCAGCTACTCAATTATCTTGTGGATCACGTGTGGACCCACAATGGCAACCAAGGTGTTAATGCTTGAGTTGTGTACTTCAAATAAATTTTATGTAAACACTAACTATGCTCTGCACCAACATTTGTTATTTGCATGCGACATTGTCTTGTATGATCGACATGCATGGATTTGCATGATTTTGAGAGTCCAGATTTGAGATATATGGAAGCCGGGAGAGAAATATGAGAATCCATTCGGATGCGCCCGCGGACGTATAAGGGGTCGGATTTGCCAAATGCACTTGTAGATGCTCTAACCAAGATAAAATCAACCAGCTGACGGACAAGAGAACACATGTATAGAGTTTGAGAGAGTGCTCAAGCTGAGAAACTCACCGTGGCAGCAAAGGAGAATAAGCAGGGCAAGAAGAGAGGCCAAGCAATGATGAACTTTGTTTTTTTGTACGCAAACCCCCTTCACCGCCATTCCCTAAAGTGGTAAAGAAGGGAGCTCTTATTTGTCTCATTGGGCCAAAGAAATGGGAAGGAAAGTACACTTTGAAAAGAGAGCTCGAACACAGTATCAAGAATAAAAGGGATGGAAAAGAGGGGTAGGAAGAATTTTTGCGTTGCCTTCTCCGTCGAGAATGAAACTGGATGGAAAAGAGGTAGGAAAACAATTTCTTCTTCCAAGGAGAGGTTTGTTTAAAGAGACGCGATGATTGTCAAGGAAGATTTTCGCTATCAGAATGGAAATAACATGTCCACATGTTCGATATATATTTCTGAGCCGAACAATTCTTTGACCATGATAAATTTTCATTAGTTCATGGCAATGCACGAGTATTCAGCTAGTTTCCCTTTGATAGTAGAGTTGTATAAAAAAAGCTAGAGCTCCAATGGATCAAGTTAACATGTCCTGTTTTAGTAGTAAAAAATCCACCAACTTATCAAAAGCCGATTGTTTGAACCCTAGTCAATACATTTTTTTAAACTTCAAAACAAAGTTTCTAAAATTCATGAATTTTGTTCATTTCTTGGGGTAAAACAGAAACAAAACAAAAGATAAAACCTCCTTTCATTAGGGAGAGCCCTAGGGGCCATTAGTAAACTTCTATTTTCTGGGTTGTTTCTCAATGTTTCAAGGACAACAATCCCCCCTAGCATGTTTATTCATTTGTTCGTACAACTTGGTTTGTCGCGAATAAAAGGCATGCTTACTCTAGCCCTTCCAATTATGCATAAACATAACAAAAATCGTGCAACATGTGTCTATTGGTTTTGAAGATTGACCAACTACACATTTGAACCACATAAGTTCAGTATTGCTGACAACTCATACGTTCTACAATATCTACTTAACTACCTCGAAACTTGATAGCTTTGTACTCTAGAAACATCTACCAACCTTTATCTTTCCAAATTATACGGTTGAAACACTCGACCAAATCTAGTAGGTAATTAAGAATACTATCAGCAAGAGAACACATAAATACACAATAATGTATTACACTACAATACAATAATGTTTAGTTTTGATATTGTTGAACCTTGTTGTGTTGTGTTGTGCTCATTTTATAATCTTCTACAAAAACTTTGTCACATAAGGTTAAAAAAGGAAGGCAAAACATATTTATGCATGTAGGATCACTGTAATCCAGCGCAACGCTAAACTCAATCTATAGGAAGCATAAATTAGTTTATGTAATAAAGCAATTTTTTTGCTTAGATTTTGGAGAAATCCTCACTATAGCTAAAATAATTTTAAGCACCCAAATTATTTTACACAAAAATATGTTGAAATGTATTCAAATCTAATACACCGGCATGCATTTGTAGTGACAGATATTTATATAGTTTTATGTAAGTGTCATTCTTACTGATACACTCTTCCATATATGACATATATACAACTATGACGAGTATAGTTAGTATGAAATAAAAGAGTTCAATATAAATAAGGGAACCTTTAGGGATCGGATTATTGATCACTAGGTTCCTATCAAATCAGTAGCAAGCCATCGCATGGTAGCCCGTATGTCGCTTGATTATGAGTGAGACTGGCCCACATCTTTCATGGATAGTTTCCAAAAAATGGAGTATGATAAAATAGATTATGTGAAATTTCCTAATATTTCTATAAATATTTAGAAAATCAAATCAACTATTTTTGTATATTTAGGAAACTAATTTTTGGTGATAAGGAGACTAATAATTCTAGAAAATTGATATTGTAGGACATATAATTTTCTGCCTTAAAAAAGGTTTTCTTTCAAATGCTTTCAGTTTTTTCTTCTGATGAGACCGTTGCTACGATATGGACTTTTTATCGATGAGATATTATTTATTACCAAAAAACATTATATTTTTTCAACGAAAACACTGTATTTTAGAAAACAATCATGTGATAATTTATTTCCTATAATCTTGATTATTATAATGTTAGTGATACATCTAATTACGGGCCATGCAGTTCGCTTCCATATAAGAAATGTTTCCAAGTCTGGTGAACGGAGTGGAATTTAATTTTTCTTCGTATCTAGAATATTTTGTTTCCCTTGTCCATTGAGGTTGCTTCCCCATCCATGTTTGGATTCCATTCTCCGTTTGTGCGTATAAAAGTCTGATGACAATGTGTCCCCTTTCAACCCTAACCCTATCACCGCCGCCTTTCCTACCCATTGCCCGCCCCATCTCCACTCTGTGATCGAAATGTTGTTGCACCGGCCTATAGCTTGCTGGCGGAATCGACTCGCGGATGAAAATGTGCAACCCCAGATGCCTTGGGGGCTACCTCTTCCCGCGCTTTACTAGCCATAGCCACGGACGTGTCCTCCTCCTATGGCTCTGCCCACAACAGATCTTGCGCCATCTTTCCCGTCACCATGCCGCCCACATTTCCGACGCGAGTGTTGGCACTCCCCCTCTAATGAAGAGGATACCTTCACCCTCCCACTCACTCTATCCTCCCTGTCCCCATTTATGCCGAGCCTGAGGACCCAATTTGGGTCATATTGGAGCTCTTCGCCCGCTGCCAGGGCTTCACCTCCTCCCTCCCCGACGACAAGCTGGAGGAGAAGCAGCAACGTGAGCTCAACCGCTCGCAAGCCGCTCGACTCCAACGGCGACCTTGATGGCCTCGACGAGGACGAGGAATAGACGACCTCGACTACTAGATAGTTGGCAACGTCGAATAGCAACATCACCTGCTTTTTTTATAACTTGGAAATGTCGCTTACTAACATTTTAAGTCACAATTATATGTAAATGAGGCTACTATTGGTCCTATTTTAAGATGATTTAAGTATTAATACGTTCTTTGCTCTTGATTAAGTTTTAGTCCTTGTTTGATTGCCTCCATTTAGAATTAGAAATTCCGGACAAAAGCCAAAAAAAATGAAAAATGAGAAATAAATATGGAGATTGTGCTATAATGACAACGGATTTGCGCGTCACCTTAAGTGCACTCCATACTCGGGTTGGACGCTTCGGATATGGCGATTGTGTTAGAGTTTCTCTAACACGAGACGCCCAAAGAATTGGGTTTATACAGGCTGCCAACCAAGCATCGTTTTCTTTCCGGAAGAAAGAAAGGCGGTCTCGCCTCCAGCCGCTATTCTCTGGCGGCTCCCCTCCGTTGACGACCTTGGTCGTGGGTCGTGAAAGGGGTCTCTGGATTCATGCGTGTGGATCGTTTTAAGAATTACTAGTAGTTTAGGTTTTTGGGTTGTTCATCGTCTTGGCTTCAGTGATGGCGACGGTTGCATTGAATAAAGAATCTTCATATCCTTTCGATACGTGTTGGGGTTGAATTTGAAAATAATATGTTCAAGTAAGGATGGTGTGGCGGCGACAACATCCTCTTGGTGGACTTTGTCCTTGGGTTCTGTCGTTGCGACGACATTTTCTCCAGCGCCGACGCAAAGCTTGGAAGGTAGCCCAGGAGCAGATGCAGATTATGGTATGCATCGGTGACATCTGGAACATGGTGGATTGTGTGTTGGGTTCATGGCATGCATTGTATGGTTCCCTCTTTCGATGTCTTAATTGTGTGGGGTGTCAGATTTAGAGTTCGATGGTCTGTCTAGTTTGTTGCTCCGGTCTGATTTGTTCAACGGTAATGGCTTCGCCTTTCGTGAGCCACCTTGAAGGCCCGCAAAGTTGCAAATCAGCGATGGAGCGGCGTCGAGCTCAGGTGAGGAGGTGATCCGTTTTTTTCCTTTGATGACTGCTATGGTGGTGCCGGATGCAGGTGGTGAGAGTTCGTGCCAAGCTCAGGGGATTTTTCACTCTTGATTGCATTTCTCATGCTTATCTGGTGTTCCTTTATGCGAAGGCTAATGTTCTTTTTCACTTTTGCCATGTCCATGCCTACGTGACTTGTACTATGATCTTTATTATATAAATAAATGAGACATGTCCATGCAAAAAAGGGTTTATACTAGATACATTTTTCTCCTCCAGAATGGAGAAATATTTCATGCCAGTGCAAATATTCCACCTGAAACATACACCAACACTCGCTGACACCGACTATACGACTATAAATATTTGCAACACTGACTGACAGTACCAGCCACAGCCTGCCCGGTGGCCATTGCCACTCTGCTTTTGCCAAGGCGCCTCCTCTGATTTCTAGATGCATTTGGTGCTTGTTTATCTGAATCATTTTCAGTCACTTGAGACCCCGAATGTACTTGCGCGCGAATTACATCCCTGCAAACTTGGCTTCCTACTTGCACATGCTAGGAGACACCGTTGCGACGACGAGGACGCACGTCAGTCATGTGGCGGCCGTCGTGCTCTTGCTGCCCAGCAGCATCGCCGTGGCGGCCCTGATGTTGGAGGAGGGCTTTGCCGTCATCTGAACCGCTGCCATGCTCGCTCCTGACCCACCTGATCCACCAAATATCCATCTCCCTTGCACGCATTCCCGCCCGATGCCGCATTGACGTTGACCTAGAGCGGACGCGACATCTTACTGGTGCCGGCATTGAAGCGACGCGCCGGCCGAGAGCGCAGCTCTCGCTGTGTCCTTGGTGTCTGTACTTCTTCGCCGCCATGGCAGAGGACGAGCAGCCTGCCGGCTCCTGTGTCGGCGTTTCAGAAGGCACAAGAGGAGCAATGGTACAACATATTCCTTCTCAAGCAGCACCGATTGGCGGAGGACCAAATTTAAGGCGATCGCGCAAGCAAGGAGGCCGTGGCCGCCATGATCGCGGCGAACCCAAATTGAGCGGACGTTCTACGAGGTCGCGCATGCTCAACACGCCGCTCGCAGCGCAAAGGCGGCAAAGCCGGACATGGATGTGGCAGCACACACGCTGGCGGTACAGGCGGTCAAGGACGAGAATGCCAGAAGTTGCGCGTCCTACGTGTCGCTGTCCAACTTTTGGGGGTGCATGTGGCAGGTAGACGGTGACGGACCGTCCACGTTCATCGTCGACCTTACATCCAATGACACCAACGACGGACCTGTCGCTGACTCCTTTGAGGATGAGTAGGGCATGGGAGGTGGCAGGGCCTTGTGTGCCAAGTGGGCTGGTCTGTCTCTCACGTCCTATTCTTCCTTGCCGGAAACTGTACCTTCACTTCACGGGTCTTAACCCCATCCGGCACTCATGAAGACAATAGATGCATGACGTGGTTACTGATGCAGAATACCAAGAAAGTGGACTACGGGTGCCGTCGTAGGATAGGTTTAGGTCCGGCTGCTCCTTTTCATAATAAAATGTCCGAATGGTAATGAATGTGTTTTGGTTTACATGAAAATCCATTGGGTGTGTATGAATTACGTCTCTTTATTTAAACCTTATTTGAAATGTATGTGGGGAGCATTGGATGACCGGTTTCTGCATTTTGAGGTCAGCATGAAGATGCCCTTGTACAAGATGGTATTATATTTTCTCCTCCAGACCACAACGGAGAAATATGGCATGCAAGTACAAACATCCCACCTCAAGCACACGCCAAAACTCGCTGACACTGACTGCAACTACAAACATTTGCAACACTGACTGACTAGGGGCCAGCCTGCCCGGTGCCCATTGCTACTCTGCTTCTGTCATGGCGCCTCCTCTGTTTTCTAGATGCATTTGGTGCCTGTTCATCTGAATCCTCTTCGGCCCACTTCAGCCTCCAAGTGCATTTGCGCGCGAATTACAAGCCTGCGTACTTCGCTTCTTACTTGCACAGGTTGAGAGACACCGTTGCGACGACGAGGAGGCACGTCAGCGACGTGGCGGCCGTCGTGCTCTTGCTGCCGGGCATCACCGCCGTGGCGGCGCTGATGCTGCCGCCGTAGTCCGGAGGCGACATGGACCCGTAGATAGGAGGGGAGTTGTAGTAGCCGCCAGGACCAGGAGGAGAGTTGTAGGAGCCGCCGGGAGGGGATCCGTACGTCGGGTTCACCGGGGTCACCGGAGACGTCGTGTTCAGGACGGAAGCACCGGTGCTGCACGCCGTTCGTTGCATCGATCAGCCGAAGAAAACGGAAGAAATTATGGGTCTGCATGCACCATGCTTAGTTAGGAATTGATGGTTACCAACCTAGTGGATGGGTACTTGCAAGAGGTGGTGCTGGGATCGGTGCTGGTGAGGATGGCGGCGCCGGCGAAGTCGCAGCTGGTCTGGACGGGGTTCTTCTGGTAGTAGGAGTTGAAGGCGTAGGAGGCGTGGTCGCGGACGGTGTCCGGGTCGGCGCAGCTCCCGCCGGGCTGGATTGGCGAGCAGTCCGCGCCCTGCCCGCACGCGTAGTCCAGCGCCACCTGCAGCGCCGCCGCGCCCGCGCTCGGGCTCGCCACGCACCAGCTCCCCGCGCCAGCCGCGGCCGTTGGGTGCGCCAGCGTCGGCGCGGCGGTCGCCTCCGGCATCGGCGTCGGGTTCGCCAGCGGGACCGTCGCCAGCGGCGTCGTCACGTCCAGCTCCGGCATGTCACGCGCGCGCTCCAGCCTCACCGTGGCGGCCTGGGGGCGCGACGCGGCGCCGGTGTGCGCTCTCTGCTCGACGCCTCTCACCGCTGCACGAACCAATCAAACAAACTGAAATCAGCACGAGCAGCCGCACGAAATTCTTGGTCCGATCATCATTATTACATCATTAAGCGAGCAAAAGCAGAGTTTTGTTCTGAGAGTTCAACTAGATTTCTCGACAGAAAGCATCCGTTTGTCTGTTGCTATGACCCGACACTCTGGTGGTTTGTTCGTCAGCTCCAACTACTGGCACTCTTGGTGAGCTCCAACAACCAAACATAACCAACTGACAGACGAACGCATGTATAAATGGAGACTTGAGAGAGTAGTCGAGCTGAGAAGCTCACCGTGGCAGCAGAGGAGAGGAAGCAGGACAAGAAGAGAGGCCAAGCAATGATGAACTGGCCCAATACCCATGCCGCCGGCACAACCTTGCACAGCCACACCACTTGGAGACAGAGAGAAAAAAGCAGCTTATCAAGTGTGGAGTGAGCTAGCTTAGCTGCTCTGCTGCTGCCTCAGTAGCTCAAGTACAGTTCAGTCAGTGCAAAGCATCTGCATCCGCCGATAAGCACCATCGGGGAAACCAGCGTTGGAGCTTTGCAATGCAGGGTCAGGGAAACGAGACAAGGAGCAATAGATTAAGCCAAAGGTGGCGGCAAAAGTGAGAGGAAAGGCAGGGTGAGTAGGGAGGTGAGAGATGCAAAGGAGCTCGAGGAATTCTTCGTGTGGGGCGCCTTCATGATGGCTTATAATTAGCCTTGCCCATGATGAGATTTTGTGATAGGAAAATGGATTGTTTTTCATCTCGTGCAGTTAGGCGCACAATTCTTATTCGTCTGGTGAAGTATTTCCTTTCTCTTTGTGACAAAGATGCTACCTACAGTTAGACGCACTGCCGGGAGAATATGTACCGTCGATGATTGATCGACGTACGTGTTGTGTTGTGAGCGTCTGCACCACTGCTCTGTTACCATTCTCAGCTCACCGGTTCTCTTCTGTTCATCAGAGATGACACACAATCCTTGTCAAAGAAACCACACGCTGTTCCTTTGATTGCACGCAGTTGTTCTTTAACTGGTCCGATCATCATCGGGTACTCGAGTTGGTGGTAAAGTTCAGAATCTCGTCTTCTTTTAACTGTGCCCACTGAACTAGTTGATCACTGGGAAAGGAGAAGGGTGGTATAAACGGAAGCTCGATCAACGTGATGCTTCGTCCATCTAATCCCCAACCTTTGCATCTGCTTTTGGGAGACCTTTCTTTTCATCTTCTCGGGCAGCTGCACATATCATAGAGAAAACCCAGAGATTTGCTTTTTGTCCCCCTGATTTGCTCGGTTGATGTTGTCTCCATTATAGGTCCACGGCTAGGCGCCGGCTACTGGAAGAACGTGCGTGCCATTCCGGTTTCTACTGGACGAACATCACTCCATGCTGGTATTTAGTTCAACACGTGTAACCGTGTGCATGCAGTAATACTAGTCGTTGTAAGTGCCTCTGTCTACGCACTTTCAGAGTTTCAGTTTAGGTTCATGGCTCGGCGGTGATGAAAAACTTTGGAGAATTCAGGGCTGCAGATTGAAGTGCTGGATCTTCTAATTAGCCTCGCACTGAAATTTCCTTCTTGTACGAAATTTCAGCAAAGAATAAAACTGGCCCTGAAATTTTCTTCTTGTGTAAAGTTTTATACAAAAAGTTTATTGTCCAGGCTCAAAAACATTTACTTGTTTCAAGTAAAAACATTCTAATGAAATTAAAAAAATATGCATTAGCCGGCCAACAATTGTTTTCTTTTTTTG
>NC_041380.1:591977565-591981533 GCF_002162155.2 Triticum dicoccoides
AACAGCGCTCGGCGGCAACCAGAGAGTAGCTGCCACAGACAGAGAAAAGCAAAGATCTGAAACTACCCTATTACAAATTTCAAGAGGGTCCAACTAGGAGGGTACATAACCAGGTGATAGAACATGCGAGCTGAGAGAAGGCTAAGATAGGCTAGAGTACATCACCCAGCGGTGCCCCTGGTAGCAGCATCATCGCCACGCGATCCTAAGCAATTCCTTCCTTCGATGATCCAAAAGTCTTAAACACCGGAGAAGAAGCGCACCCTGAGCCTCTGAGCATAAGATTTTCCACCGCCTGATCGTTGCCCCCAACAGGTCTGGGACACAGCGTATACTTCGCCATCTTCTCCCCTGGAAAACAAAATCATTCCGAAATCGCCATAAGCTCCACAAGGTAGCAGCAGTAACAATATTTAAAGCTTCACAGTATTTTCTCCTCTTCCAGAAAGAAGACAACAGTTCAAAAGATTCAGGTGCAGAAATATTAAAGCTATCAGCAACCACCTCCCAAACATGTCTGGCAACAATGCAATAAAAAAATTAATGCTGGATGGTTTCAGGTTCACTACAGAAGACACACGACATGTCATTCACATGCCTACGCTTGGCCAGATTATCTCTAGTTAAGCTCTTATTATAGTAGATCAACCAGAGAAAAACATGAATATTGGGTGGAACTCTAATTTTCCAAATATCATCCTTAATAGTAGAAACTATCCCACCAAAGTTAATCATTTTATAGAATGATTTGACAGAAGTTAGATGGTTCTAGCAACCAAACTGGCTGGTCTGGGGAATCAGACAGACATATTGGCTCAATCACTTTGATGAGCTCCTCCCATCTTTTTAAAGTGTTTTCCATCACACACCTTCTAAAAGTTAAGTGCAGTTCCCCATTCACCCAAACCTATGCAAGAGTAGAGTTTTGTTGTTGACAGATAGTAAATAAGTCCCAAAATGAAGTTTTAAGAGAATAGTTCCCAACCCAGGTGTCATGCCAGAAGGCAATACTCTTACCATCTCCAGGAATCCATCTATAGAAATTTTTAGAGGCTGCAAGAGCCCAGGATAAACTTTTCATAAAAGGGGACCCCAGGGTCACCCTAGTATTAAAGAGATTAGGGCTGGAAGTGTTATACTTGTAGTTTAACATCTTCTTCCAGTCACTATCCCTGTCATCATAGAATCTTTTTCCCCAAGAGGCCAGAAGGGCCATGTTGAATTCTCTAAGATTTGGAACCCCCACACCCCCAAACTCTTTCCTTCTGGAAATCAACCCCCAATTTGCAAGCTGGTATTTATGATTATCACCCATATTCCCCCAAAAGAAGTGTGACATTTGAGATGTAATCATGTCAATAGCCCATTTGGGAAATTTCATAATAGACATTAGGTAAGCAGGAATGCTGTCAATGCAAGTGGTAAGTAAAATCAGTTTCCCTCTATAAGAGAGCAATCTCCCCAACCATCCAGAGATATTTTTGATAATTCTATCAATAATGGGTTGGAGGTCCTCCCTTCTAAGTTTTTTAAAGTGAAGGGGAACCCCAAGATACTTAAAGGGGAAATCCCCAAGTTGGCAACAGAAAACCTGGGCAAAATCCTTAGACAATTGATCAGAAATATTAATAGCATGAAGATCACTTTTATGGAAATTAATTTTCAAACCAGATAAATTTTCAAAGCAGGATAAAATCCACTCCAAGTTCTTGGCATACTCTAAAGAGTTATCCAGGAACAATATGGTATCATCAGCATATTGCAGGCTGACTACCCCACCTGGAAAGACATGGGGTAGCAACCCACCAATTAAACCACTACTAGTAGCTTTATGAAGCATTTTAGAAAAAACATCAGCTACTAGATTAAATAACCAACAATTGTTTTCTTGTTAAAAAGTTATGTCAAATTACAAAAATTAATCTGGCCCTGCAATTTTGTTCTTGTACAAAATTTATAATGAAATTATAAAACACATGCATTTGGGAGCCCTAATGTTCTGCCTAGAAAAGATTAACGTAGCCCTGAAATTTCTTCTTGTACAAAATTTTATATGCAATAGGGAGGTCTATATATTCAGCCTAAAAAAATAACATCGCCCTAAAACTTCTTCTTGCACAACATACTATTACGAAATTACGAAAAGGTATGCAGTATGGAGGCGTACTCTTCAGCATAAGAATAATAATTAATTTGGCCTTGAAATTTTGGTCATATACAAAACTTTAAAATGAAATTACCAAATAATATGCAATAGGATGGCCTATTGTTCTGCCAAAAAGGTTATCCTAGCCCGAAAATCTTCTTCTTGTACAAATTTATAATGGAGTTGCAAAAAACTATGCACTAGGAAGACATACTGTTTAGCCTTAAAAAATTAGGTGGCCCTCAAATTTCCTCTTTGTACAAAATTTTATTATGAAAATATGAATATGCAAGTACGTATTTGTTCAGCCTTACAAAATTAACCTTACAATTTTTATAATAAATAATAAAATAAATTTGCAGTAGGGTGTACTAAGAAAATTTACATGGCCTTGAAAAACATTTCTTGTGCAAAATTTTATCAGGAATTTACAAACAAAATGCTGTAGGGAGGCCTTGTGTCTAGCATGACAAAGTTAACTTGTGTTGGAATTTTATCTTGTACAGAAACTTGTAATGAAATTACAAATACTTGTAATAAATAAATAAATTTGGCCCTGCAACTTTCTTCTTCTTTAACTTTTATTATGACTTTACAATATATATTCATTAGTGAAGCCTATTATTTAGACTAAAAAAATAACTTGATCCTGATTTCGCCTTCTTGTACAAAAATTTATTATGAAATTAGAAAAAATATGTAGTAGGAAGGCAAACTGTCCAGCCTCAAAAAAATTACACTGACCCTCAAATGTGCATGCAAGGCTAACTGATCCACATAAATTCTCCTTGCCCTCAAATATGCATGGCCCTAATATTTTCTTCTTGTATGAAATTTATATGCAATAGGGAGGCCTACTGTTAAGCCTAAAAAACTACATGGCCCTAAAATGATCTTCTTGCACAAAATTTTGTTACAAAATTACAGAAAAAGGTAAGCAATGGGGATGCCTACTGTTTAGCACTAAAAAATACCCTGGCCTTGAATTTTATTCATATATTTTTTATAATGAAAGAAACCAATAATATGCAACCGGAAGGCCTATTATTTGTCTAAAAAGATACCTAGCTTGAAAATTTCTTCTTGTACAAATGTTTTTAATGGAGTTGCAAAAAATGCAATAGCAAGGCCTACTGTTCAGCCTAAAAAAAATTAACGAGCACTCAAATTTTCTATTTGTACAAAAATTTATTACGAACTAAAAAAGCAAGTACATATCTATTCAACCTTAAAAAAACCGACCTTGCAAAGTTTATAATGAAATAAAAAAGAAATTTGTAGTACCTCGGACTCGAAAACATTAACATGACCTTGAAATCTTCTTGTTGTACAAAAGTTTACAAACAAAATGTTGTAGGGAGGCCTACTGTCCAGCCTCATAAAATTAACCTAGCCTGATATTTTCCTCTTGTACAAAAACTTATAATGAAATTACAAAAATATGCAGTAGGGATGCCTACTTTTCAGCCTAAATAAATTAATTTTGCTATTGAAGTTGTCTTCTAGTACCTGACCCTGAAATTTTCTTCTTGTAAATAAATTTATTATGTGATTACAAAAACTATGTAATAGGAAGCCCTACTGTTCAGCCTCAAACATTTTACGTTGGCCCTCAAATGTGCATGCATTTCTAACTGATCCATGAAAATTTTCCCTCGCCCTCAAATATGCATGGCCGTGATATTATAAAAAATCTCTATAGCACACTCCATTAGTCATCTTTATTTTTGAAGATTCTTGTAAGAAAAAAAGACCCAACCCGGTGCAAGTAAGTATCAATATTGCACATGGCCAAGTGTGGCCTGGTTATGTATGTGTGTGC
>NC_041380.1:591981913-591983362 GCF_002162155.2 Triticum dicoccoides
TTCTTTACACGGTACATCTCTATTCTCCTATTGATATATGTAGCCAGCCTATGCCCTATGGGATTTTTTTTCCGTCAGAATTGACAAAGATTTATAAATGATGCATGTATCATTCGAAGAAGGCTAGAGATCACCCTACCATTTGAGTGCCCCATTGTGAGATGTTTTATTTACGAAGACATGGTGTTTCATCATGTAAAAATTATTAAAACAATTATTTCAAGACATGTACTTCAATTTGTGAAATTTAATGATGCTATACTTCGAGGAGGCTATAGAAGAAGTTAGACGACATTTGCAAAGTTTGGTTGAGATTGGCTTGTCAGGAACCATTTCTTGTACACAAGTTAGCATAAAGATTGGTTTCATGTGCTTATTGCTACGCAAACCATTTTCATAGATAATTTTGGCATATCATGCATGTATTGGTAACTTGTGATTCCATTCTCATTTGAAATAATATTTGACCAATAATTATTGGCCTCTAATCCAATATGGAGAGGAAAATGGAGAGCCAACAGCGGCAACAACAGCAAGCAGCAAAGCAAGCCAGCAACGAACAGCAGCAGCAAGCAGGCAGAAGAGGGCAGAGGCGACTCCTCACCTTACCGTTCGTTGCGGCCGAGTCGGACAGATCAGGGAGGCGAGAGGACGGACAACATCGACGGCGTCAATGGCAGTCAGGGAGGTGAGATAATTTTGGCATATCATGCATGTATTGATAACTTGTGATTCCATTCTTATTTGAAATAATATTTGACCAATAATTATTGGCCTCTGATCCAATATGGAGAGGAAAATGGCAAAAATCTAGTTTGGACTTTTTGAAATTCAAAACAAGTGTGCAAGTTTAAATTTGACCAAAAATTGTTCTTGTGATTTTTAAAAATAAAATCAAGAAATTTGTGCTATTTCGGTTATAATTTTTTAGGTCTCTAGTTAGACAGATGTTGCACGTACACACTTACCGGTATGGTGAAAACTCAAGTATTGTGTTCTATGTTAAAAAGATGAGTTGGTCGCCAAATTTTTTGCTTGTTTTAAGCACTGAGCTTTGTCCTTTTTATTGGGTAAACATATATGGCAGGAGTGCACACCATAGTAACAAAAACAAGTACACATATTTTTAGATTTTTTAAATTTCATTTCTATTTATTTTGAATTTACTACCAAAACTCCTTGCCTAGATAATATTGAGTGCCCTAATTTTACTTACTAGTACATGATTTGTTGTGACTATATATCTATATCTCTTTGCTTGTTCACATCCTAATGGTGTGTGGGCCACCACAGAGCAAAAAATTAACTCAACACAGATGTTATATACTCAAGGCTAGATTTCTACATAAATATATAGTCATTTGTAGATCTTCCTACCCCAACCCGACCCCCATATGCTCCTCTTGGCATTTTTCCTATGGTTACTTTGCTACTGTCGCAGGCCAGTTT
>NC_041380.1:591983516-592027783 GCF_002162155.2 Triticum dicoccoides
TCACCCGCCGTCGACCTCATAAAGCCGCCCACTACCTGGAATCCTGCCAGTCGATGGCTCCTGCCCACCTCCGCCTCTGACGATCTACTCACCTAGAAACTTGGTCCAGGACCAGTAGCTCCTTATGATCTAGTCGATTTCGATATCATGAACTACCCCGTCTAGGAGCTCTGTCGGTGATCTGCATCTTTCCCGCGACGAGAAGCTCCTCCCAAGCCCGCGGTGACCTTGCTGTCAAGCCATCAAGACAACATTTTGTGAGAAATTGATAGCGTTTGTACATGATTTCTTCTTATGTGGATGGGGATGCCCCCAAATGACTTATTAGTTGTAGTGGATCCATGATAAATTTTGCATGATAGTACAAATCTGATTTCATACACAGATAATTGTACTGGATCTATAACTAATTGTGTAAATGTATGTTAACTAACTGAATGATATAACAGTGAGCATATTTTTAATAACAATGCCATGCATATAGATTCTAGGGCAATATAGAAATTACACATCTCACAAGTTTTTGGTAATGTGATTTTCCCCTAGTTCCATCGCTGATCCCTAATATGACCACCATGGAGAGGAAACGATAGGGGTGACATGAGGGGTAGGATCCGCATGAGTTGCAACATCAGGGTAATAAGAGGAGCTGTTGTCATTGCAGGAGTTGCAGAAGTGGCAGCTGCAGGGGAAACATGAATGTCAAGAGTCATGGTCGGAGTAGCATGAGTGGTAGCACAAGTGGTTGTAGTGGTAGAGGAAATGCCAGGAGTTGTGGTTGTAGTGGCAATAGTTGTAATTGTCGTAGTAGTAGTAGTAGGAGCACCGACATTTGCAATGGTAGCAACAGTGTGAGGAGTGGCAATAGGAGTATTAGGGGCAACAACATCAGCAACCGTGGCAGTGGTCGCAGGAGTAGTGGAAGCAGGAATGCCAACAATGGAAATGACAAGGGGAGTGGAAGTGGTGGTAGTGGCAGTAGTCGTGGCAGTTGAAGCAGGGGCAAGAGCCTTGGTAGCTACATCTATAGTTTCAAGAGTAGCTACCTCAGTGGCATCAATAGTTTGGGCAGTGCCAATAGGCCCAATAGCAATGGCAACAACAACATAAGTGGTCACAGGAGGAGTAGGGGCAAGAGCAGGAGTGGTGGTAGAGACTACGCTAACCATGCATATAGATTTTATACCCTTGTTGTATGTTTCAAGGTACGAACAATTCAACATCCTTTTTGTATTCCATGACAATGAAGGTGGTGATATCCCAATGCAAGAATACGAAATGGGGTAGTTTAATTGTCTATGGTTTATGAGCGAGATATTTGAGGCACATGGCCTGAATCTTAGTTGGGCTATTTCTTTTCTCAAGAATGATTAATTTGTGTCTGAGACGGGTGCTTTGTCACCATTGTCAAAGTATCGATGGAGATAACAACAATTGATAACCAATATTTGTATCTCCTTCATATCACAAGTTGGATCTCCTATAGGTACATTGAAAATGTAATGATTCCTCCATATTTTTTTAGAATTTATTGATAAAGTGCATCAACCCCCGGGTGAAACTAAACATGATTGATTAATCATCCTGTAGGTTCTAAAAATACATCTGTTTTTTATAGAACTAGAGAAATGGGTAATGTTTGTTGAGGAATATTATAAGTGGTATAAAGAAGTGGATGAGAATTCACGGGGTGGACTTCTTAAGCGAGCTAATTGTAATATCTACCCTAATTGGCATCTGGGTACAATCCATGAAAGCACCCTTCTGCGTGCGTTGTACTAAGATGGCAGAGAGCACCTATCTCTAAGATATCATTATACTAGGCTTATGGTCAAAATAATAGAATATATCGACTCACCTATGAGGACGGTTATTTAGTGATTTTACAACATATTTTTTGTTCACGGGCTACAGATTTTGGAGGTATGCCATTGAAAGTTCTTAACATTAACTATTTCTGATCTTAATGATTATTGCTCACATGCTTTTATTTTGTGTAGTCGCACTAAGAGTTAATGATTTCACTATTTATACTGAACTTTTTAACTTCATTGTAACTACTCTTGTGACTAAAACCATGCCATTTGTTGATATATATATATATATATATCCTACTGTGTGTGTTATATGTACTTCCTTTTTAAGTATTCCTAGAATATTAATAATGTAATCTATTAAGAGAAATATTTGTGTACAACTTGAATATTTGTCATTGCAAACACACTTTGTTGTGCTCAAATGTAAATGTATTTTTATGTAGTTTTCATTTCCTTTATTTTTGTGGTATGCTTAATTTTTAAAATTGGTTTTACTTTAGATCCAAGCAAACCGAAACACTACATTATTTATGGGCATCGATGGATTATAGTAGATTTATATGTGTCCCCGTTCATACTATCCTTCAATATTCACAAACTCTTGGTAATATTGTTCTGATCTTTATGAACCTAACAAATAATTTGGTTGAAACTACTAGAGAAGAACTCTAACAAGTTTTTGGTCTAACCAAATAAAGATAGTAAACTGTGTGTGATATCAATCGGTAGATTTTTCCTGAATCCTCTCATATGATATCGTTGTTGCTTATATCTTTGTCAAAGTTGTCCTCATTTGGTGGAGGGGGAGAGCAGAATTGTGATATATACTTGGTACTTTCAAGGGGAAGATCCTTGAAATATTCTCACATCTACTAAAGTTGGAGGAGTCCAAGTCATGTTGTGCAAGAAGATTAAGATGATGGGATGGTAACACTGATGTACACCCCTATATAAGGGCACCCGACGCTAAGACGAATGACACATTGATCATCTCCCAAAGACCTCAATTTGCTAGATAGCCAACCCAATCTGGAAATCCTGCCGAGATCATCCGGAACTCGCCAATTAACCTTATACTCGTCGAGACCGTCATTGCACTATCCCATGATATAATCACATTACTCGCATAAAGGGGGGCATAACCTCGGTAAAATATGTACCCCATGTCCGTCCGGTAACCTAAGGTTATGTCCCACTACTAAATGAATCTATGTGTGAATATATTTTTGTTATCAGATATTTTGTGGAACACTTTCAATAGATACCTTGACCATGGCATTTTGATTCAATTTTTGTACGTGTTGTGATGTATTATTTCAACTTTTATATTTGTTATTTCTCCAGAAAATAATGATTCTAACTTCCTTTATTGTTGATCAATTTTTTTATTTCTCTAACCCATTAAAAAACAATGCATATATCTAGATTTGTGCATTAACATGTTTATATCGAAAACTATACACTCCCTCCGTCACAATTTAATTTTTCCTCATATTTAGTTTTAAGTTTCATCATCAATTGGAGGAATGTCATAGAAAATATATAATTAAAATATATATTGACTATGAGATCAACCTTATATTTTTATGATGCAGAACTAATATTTTATCATTGGTCGAACTCCATCATTCAAATCTATAGTGTTGTATAAAGTCTTCTACATGTATGGGCTGGCTCTGCGAATAAAGAAGAGATAATCTGCATCATAATAGAAAATTATTATTTATTTATTTATTTTCGCAACCCCTACATCTTAATTAAGCACAACATACATGATTTATTGCTTCAAATTAAAGAGCATCACTCCAATTTCATATATCAAGAAATCATAATAAACATGTCTGGGCCATTGATAAGCATTGTTCTAGTATAATAAGCAAGTTATGATTTGTGCTTAAATATAGAGCTGGTTAGATGACATCATAAAAACCATGGATGCATGTGCGCGCTCATGGCGGCTGGGTGCATCTTAATTATACAGAGGTCAGGTATGAATGCATTATACTTGTATTGCCTTTTACGATTCAATAAAAGCGTCATCTATCAAAGAAAAATTCTAGCGGCTAAACAAAACATCTACACCATCTAGAGAAAGTTCTAGCATTTTCTCCATGCCGAAATCACATGAATACCACAAAAGACAGGTGACTTGCCAACAACATCATAGAGCTAGCAACTTTAAAGGGTTACTTCTAAAGGATATATCCCTGATCTGTGCATCTGCATGACTGCATCAATTGATGCACACAGTCGACCAGATAGAAAAAATACATGATTGCCTCAAACTATCTCATCAGCACCAGCCGAGCACCCTTAACCAGTGGAATTTTCAAACTCTCCCAACACCATCTGAGCCCATGATCCCAAAAAGAAATTAACATAGCAAAATGCAGAAGGATTCTTCATGTGGGGTTCCACGGTTCACGGTGACCGTATCGACAAAGATCATAGTGATCCAGGAGGTGGAATGTTTTCGTTTGGTTGAGCAGCTACTCATACTGGGAATGGGGAAGTATTTCAGGCTTGTGATTCGCTTGGTGAAGATTCTTCTTTCTCATTTTGACTGTAACCCAATGCTAGGAGAATATGCATGTGTCATGATCATAACTGTATCAGATCGATTATCGGGGTAGAATATCGACTGTAACCCAATGGACTGGATGATCAGTTGATCACTGGAGCAGAAAAAGTCCGATGGAAATGGAGAGGTGTCACTCGTTTTTGGAAACAGAACTTCTTGGATCATTAGTTGGTGCTAGGAGTTGAGAATCAATACTCGTTTTCCTTTTACTGTACCCACTAGCTAGGCAGACTAGTTGATCACTCTCGCTGGAACTGAAAATTTCTAATGGAAACAGAAAGGTGATTGCCACCTAGAGCAATATGCTCCAACATTTGCATCTGCTTTTGTGAGGACCTTCTTCTTGAGCAGCTGCGCAGATCATAGAAAAATCCAAGGGAATTGTAGGTCGTCAATAGGGCTAGGCGCCGCCTACTGGAAGGAAGAATGTGCTCGCCATTCCACCCTGAGATGCTCTAGTGGCCACGGCTATGATGTAAAGGAAGACGACCCCTAGCTTTTTATCCTGTAATTTAGTCGCTAGCTGCCACCACGTTTATGCCATATATACTAGCCGTGGCAACTGTCCGTCGAGGGATGTGCGATTTAGTGTTGCTATAAAAGAACTCGGATAAAGATTAGGGCTCTCCAAAAAAGAGCATTTTGAAAAGTAAGTTTTGAACATCCAGTCTTCAGTCACGTTTATGGGATAGAAATTAGCATACAAAGCCGATCGGCCGCCGCAGACTGCACATTATTCTACACTTTCTCAAAAAGACTGCTGCTGGATGTTCCTACAAATCTATGGTGAAGTTAGCTAGAGTGAAGGCTCACTTTCGCCGTGCTCGGGATCGGTGCTAATGGCATGGCTAAACAATGGGTTTTTGGTAAGGTTCGATCGGTGACTAGGGACCTTTTGACCTACCGACTGATATGGCTATGGTGCTCCTCCGCGGTGGAGGGGGAGGATGATTCTGGGCAGCAGTCCCATGTGGCGGCATCGGCGATGAGGACGCGGAGAGGAGGAGGAGAGAACGAATGGCCGCGGGAATAGTGGCGGAGCTTCACTAGGGCCAAGGGGGGCTATGCCCCCCCTACCCTAGAGAAAGTATATGAAATACCATTGATTGGTAAGCTAAAATTTTAAAATTATCATAGTTTAAATAGAATATGCCCTTTTGGCTCCCCATAACTCTGCTTTGCCCCCTCAAGGATATCTGTCAAGCTCCACCACTGCGCGGGAGGAGTGGAGGCGACCCCGGCGTCACTTGTTAAGCTGTGCCGTCTTGCTCCGATAGCACCGTGCCCTGCCACCATAGTGCCACTCTCAGCACGCATCCGCAGCATAGTGCGGACGCAACCGTGCGGACGAGGCAGGTGTGGGTGCGAGCTGACAAGTGGAGGGATGGACATGAGGCCAAGAGCCATCCCGGCAATGAGAATCAGGTCGCTGGGGAAGAGCCACGCGACAAGGAGCACTAGGTCGCCTCCCAGTGCAGCTCCTAGGCTTCCAGCGACGCATTTCCCGGCCATGTTGTGGAAAGAGCCGCCACATAGTCATAATACTTCTACAAAAGTCCATGACAAGAGATGCAAACTTGCATGACTACTGTATACACCACTAATGGACTTTTGCGGAAGTATTACGACCATGTGGCGGCGTCGGCGATGAGGACGCGGAGAGGAGGAGGGGAGAACGAATGGCCGCAGGAGCAGTGGCGGAGCTTCACTATGGCCAAGGGGGGCCATAGCCCCCCTACCCTAGAGAAAGTATATGAAATACCATTAATTGGTAAGCTAAAATTTTAAAATTATCATAGTTTAAGCAAAATATGCCCTTTTGGCTCCCCATAACTCTCCCTTGCCCCTAAAGCGTACCCTCTTGCTCCGCAAACGCCCCGCTCTGACACCACAAGGCCGCTCTCAGCGCGCATCCGCAGCACAGTGCGGACGCAGCCGTGCGGACGAGCCGGTGCAGATGCACGCTGAACTGTGGAGCGACGCACAAGAGGGCAAGCGCCACCCCGGCAACCAGAACTGGGTCGCCGGGGCACGAGAAGCACTTGGCCGCCTCCCAGTGCAGCGCCTAGGATCCCGGCAACGCACTTCCCAGCCACCTTGGGGAAAGACCCGCCGAGGTGTATTGGCGCAACGAAGCATTTGAGGATGGAGAGTAGGTACGCTACACGGAGAGTGTGGAGCTCCTCCTTCGACGAGATAATGATGGCCAGGAAAGAAACGGTGTACACCCCGGTGCAGAAGTTCCTCAGCACCACATCCTTCAGTTTTCAAAACTCTGTTAATTATGAGCCAGCTGGTCATCGCTCATCAAAGAATTGGGGAAAAGCGTGAGAAGGAGAAGGAGAAGCGGGGCGAGGCAAGACTAATAATGAACCTCCGATGATCCTAAACGAGGCACTGACCTCTGAATTGATGATGCGCGTGCTGGCAGGTTTCTTCACCGCTACTGGCGGCTAACATGGTGTCCATGGGGGTCACTTCAAGTGAAGATTTTATTTTGGCTAGCGCTCAAAGATCGGTGCTGGACCGCGGAGCGCCTCGCTAGACATGGCCTTCCGCACGGCTCTACGTGCTCCCTGTGTGACCAGGCGCCGGAAACCATGCCCCATTTATGCCCGTTCACTAGGCAGGTATGGCATGACATCCTTGCTTGGTGTCGGCTCACGGTGACCATCCCTTCTAAGGACGCCCCCTTCCCTGACTGGCTTGCTTCTTCGGCCACCGGTGTCCCCTCTTGCTTGCGCCACGGCTTCACTTCGCTTGCACTGCTCATTTCCCGGTGGATCTGGAAGCAGCACAATGCTTACGTCTTCGATGCCGCCCAACCATCCGTCTCCAGGACCTCGTCGACAATCATAGAGGAGGCTCGCTGCTCGGCTCATGCGGCCGGGCGACCTAGGACTGTGTAGCATCTTGCTCGAGGAGTAGTTCTTCTGTTTTGGGGGCGCGTAGACCCCTTCTCTGTTGTATGCATTAACCTCCTGACTCACGCCGTGCCGCGTTTTTGTGCTCGTCATAGGTTTCTGTAATTTCCCTTGCTACTATTTCTACCTATCAGTGCAATGATACACAAGTCTTTTGCATATTTGCGATAAAAATAACAATTTCCTAACATCATAATTGCCCATGGATGGTTACTCCAATGGATGGAGTACTTATAGTTTGCTGCTTGGGCCACTCAAAGACGATACTTATTTTATCAACAATTTAAGTAAACAAATATGTATTGCACATGAAGAAAAGTATATGATGAAAAATATCATTCTTAAATGAATCCATTATTGATGGTTTTGATGATAATAACACATATTTGGTTGTCAAATTGCTGAGTACAGAATATGTGCATGTCCTATCGGTGTCAAAACCGGCGGATCTCGGGTAGGGGGTCCCGAACTGTGCGTCTAAGGCGGATGGTAACAGGAGGCAGGGAACACGATGTTTTACCCAGGTTCAGGCCCTCTTGATGGAGGTAAAACCCTACGTCCTGCTTGATTAATATTGATGATATGGGTAGTACAAGAGTAGATCTACCACGAGATCGGAGAGGCTAAACCCTAGAAGCTAGCCTATGGTATGATTGTTGTGTATGTTCTATCGACTAGCCTGGCCCTGGTTTATATAAATCACCAGAGTCCTAGCTGAATACGCCGGTGGGGAGAAGTCCCTGTCTTGATCGCCAAGTCTTGCGGAATCTTCCTTGTATGCGGCAGTTGTCCGAACTGGCCCATGAGTATACAGCCACGGGGGTCCTCGGCCCAATCTATCAGATCGGGAGATGACGTGTTGAGTACCCCCTAGTCCAGGACACCGTCAGTAGCCCCCTGAACCGGTCTTCAAGTTAGGGAAGCTCCTCGATTCTTTCGAACTGTTCTTCATCTTCGGTCGTCGGTCTTGAAAACTGGTTCAACAAATCTTCTTTATCTTCGATCTTGAGGATCGCCGAAACGCATTCGACGGGTTTACACGTCGGGTATCCGAGGAGCCCCTTTAAGTTTCCGGCCTTTATCAATGCCTTGTTATTTTTATGCCACACCTCGGGTTTGAAGTTGTTCCCGGGAGGCAGTGTCCTCTTGCGTCCGAGCTCTAACGCCGGACTACATTCGAGGTATCTTTTGTGGCCGAGCACCAATGCCGGACCGCTTCCGAGCTCCAACGTCGGAATGTATCCGAGCTCCAACACCGGACTATGTCCAAGCTCCAACGCCGGACTGTATCCGAGCTCCAACGCCGGACAGTGTCCCAGCTCCAACGCCGGACTATATCCGAGGTGTCATATAACCTTGGTTCAAAAAAGTTGAAGGAGTTTAGCCGAGCTTAATGCCGGAAATGCCCTCTATGGAGCCAGCCACTAGCGCCCGAGCTTTATGCCGGACTGCTTCCGAGGTCCAACCCCGGAATGTATCCGAGCTCCAACGCCGGACTATGGGCCGATTTTTTGTTAATATTTTTTATTATTGCAATTTATTCTCTGCCGAGATATATGGCCAGTAGCCCTCAAGGTGTGTATCGGTCTAAAACCCGAGATGCACCTGAAGGATGACGTAAGACCGCTGATCCCGGTAGCCGCTGAGAGTCAGGTTGATTTGCAAAATCGGCCTGAGGATCAAGTCCTAGCTTGGCAGAATACTTCGGGACACAAAAAGCGGCGTGCTCAGTCCTCGAGACTCAGGTTGGGTGCGGCCGACCAACCTGGGGATCAAAATCTCCTCAGAAACTATATTGCACATAAAATTTTCTGCATTGGACAAGCAATGCAGTAGCCCCCGAGACACTGGTCGGGTGGCAACACTAGATCAGAGTTTCGATGTGCCCCTTTAATATTTGTAAATAATAAGCCCGAAGCCCAGTAGCCCCCGAGCCTTAATGCGGGCATGGGTGGCCGAATTAAGGATCAATATCCATAGTAAAATCACAAATTATGTGTAATGACTCTATGTATCCAAGTACTTTACGTCATTAATGCTCGAATCTGCATTGTACAAAACTTTGTTGACCAACCATCGGCTTCCACCTCCTCGGCCAGTAGCCGAGGAGTGTTTGTCCTACTTTATAAAGCCTTTATGAGGGCAAAGATTTACAACAAACAAGGCAATCTGGCCATACGGTTTTATAAACAAAGGTACGCAGAGAGATATGTTATATTACTGTTTAACATAAGAAATGTCTTCCAAAGAAAATAGTCCCGCTATCGGTTCCTTTCTTTGGGTTGTCATGCTAAGCATGATCATGAAACCTCAGCTCCAATGTAAGAGCAAAATATCGAGGATTTAGTTTGGGAGGCCAGTTAATGGCCCCCGGTAGTGTTCGGCGACAGTCGAGGTCAAGCCGTAAACACTTCGGCCATTGTTATGAATGGCCCGTCATTTAACACAGTCATCGGATCGCTGACCAGTTTACGCTTATTGTGACAGTCAGTTTTCGGCTTTCTCCACTGCGGTGCTTAACCAAGTGAGCTGGAAGCACAATCACAATGGTTCTCCCTTTGCACACCTAGCCGAGCAGAGCGGAACGTAGGAGGCAAGCGCAGGAGTCGGGCAACCCAACTATTGACCGAAGACACAATTTGACACCGATGCATATATAGCAATATCTGAGAATGTTTTTGCCGAATCCCTAAAGGTGTCCGGCGTTGCACTGCGAGACTAATGCTGGAAAAGCACAAATAGTTTAAAAGTGCCAAAAAGCTTGGAAAACCAAGAAACGTCAGTAAAAACATGACGTCCGAACAAGATAACATGTTCGGTGCCAATCCGAAAATTGGTCTTAGAAAAAAGAAGTGCTTCTGTCGTGCTTTAACATGATACATCCTATCTCAAGACTTCGAGCGGGTCATCCTACGGCTTCAATCTCCTATCCCGAGGGCGGAGTACTTCTCATCAGGCCAGTTTAGCAAACTAAAATTTAGCGGCTTTGAGAGAGAAATTAGGCTCCCCGGCTAGTGACCGCACACTCGTGTTGAAAAAAGGACTGATAAATAATAATAATAATAAAACTTTGCAATGACTAAGAAGAAGAACACTTATTATAAAATGGCTCAAATAAACTTAAGAGCCCCCAAGTGACTTAGGTAGAAGAATGATTGCATGTACCGAAGTACTTATATCATATCTATGTTCAACCGAACTTTAAACGTGTCTTAACCGACCGTCAGCTTCTCCCTCTTCGGTCAAGGACCGAAAAGTGTTATGTACTCCATCGGTCGAGAATATCGACGGTGTTTCCAATAACCAGGCAATCAGGCCATAAGGCTGTAACAGACAAAGCGCGCTCAGGGAACTTATGCTATATTACCGTGAAGTGTAAGAAGCATCTTCGAAGAAAATAGTACCCCCACCGGTACCTTTCTTCGGTGCTCATTGTTATTATGAGACTTGTGCAATAGATTTTTGTACTCGTGAGTTCCGTTGTGTGCCGACCATCATTGAAAACTATAAGAGCGCTAGCTTTCGGCTTCACCCAGTCTGAGGTCCGGCTCGGGCGACCCGATCGTGACAATCGCAGAGGTGCTCCCTTTACTCCCTAGCCGAACAATCGGGAACGTAGGGGTAAACACAAGAGCGAGGCAACCCAGCTTGCAAATCGCTTAAGTCAATATGGTGCATATTGTGGCGTAATACACGAACAAGGAACGAAGTTGTACAAGTATAATCATATGCAAGTGGAAAAGCTTCATGAAGGAAGCCCCCAAATGAATTGGGTATTTGAATTTATGCGTCACAAACAAAGTTTGGACAAGGAAAGTTTTTACAAGCAACTTTTTTCCAAAAAAGTATAATGCTTGGTCGAACCGAACACAAGTTAGAAATTAAAGCTTTGAGGATGAAAGCGACTTAGCTGGTTAATGTGTTCGGTATTGATGACACGGTCCAAGCTTGATGCGGGGCAAGGTTCCATCCCCCAAGCTGGTCCCGAGGTGGCGGAGCGGAGAGCTCGACATGCCGAAGTGGTGACATAGCACAGTCAATGCAGACCGGCAGAGTGACGCCGAAGTCCCCAGATCATTTTCCTATGCACAAAAAATAGTGCAAACCGGAGATAATAGTAATAATGATAATTAAAAAAGAATTGTTGCATGATAAATAATGTCGGGGGACTAATCCACGAGCACCTATGGGACCGGCGGACCGAGTCCCTTTCGGTTCGGCGGGGGCGAGGGTCGCACGAAGAGCAGATCGAGGCGAAGCACACGAGCAGTTTACCCAGGTTCGGGCCGCACGGATGCGTAAAACCATACTCCTGCTTTGTGGTTTGTATTGAGTTCTTGCTCGGGAGCGCGGAGTGCTACAGTACACCCCAGCAGCTAACGAGACCGAGCCTGAGTGTTCTCTCTCTCCTTCCCCCTCTATGTTGCGCCCGGGCCTCCTTTTATATGCTCAAGGGGTCACCGACAGGTGGCAACATAGACAAGGGTAAAAATGGAAAGGTGTTGTGGTTGGTACAGCTACCTGCTACAGTGTATCATACCTAACCCTGACAGCAGGGGACAAGGGCATTAAATGCCCGTCTGCGTCGCCTAAATAGTGCAAAAGGGACCGTCAGGGACGCCACCGCTCGCCACGATGGTAATCTTGTCAGCGCCGCTTGCCACCGTGCACCGCTGGCTGCACAGCCTCCCGCCACGTATGCCTGGAAGGGTCCCAGAGCGACACGTTGGTGGATGTGCTGGAGCGCGGACACAGAGTGGTAACTTGCCGCGGCAAGCGCCTTGCCGCGGTCGTTGTCTTGTCGCGTCCGGGAGCTTGTCGCTCACCGGGCCTTGCCGGGATGCGTGGCGTGTCGTGGCAAGTTCCTTGAGATGCCTTGGTTGGCCTTCCCGGCAAGCTCCTCTTGCCGGGGTCTTGTCTCATTTGCTTGGATACTTTGTCCTTGAATGGCTCCAAAGGAACCACGGAGGACCTTGGCGGTCACCCGGCAAGCCTTGCCGCGGGATGCTGCGACTGCCCGTGCACAAGTTCGGGATACTAGGGTACCCCTACTCTAGTACACCGACAGGAGCCCCCGGGCCTGGGCCATACACGGTGCCGTGCGCTGTTGGGCCAGGCCCAAAACAGGGCACGGGCACGCGCGGCCTGGGTTACGCCGTATCTCTCCCCGTATCCACCGCGCCCTCCCCGGACGACACGCGTTAAATGCGGCATCGTGGGAGAGATCGTGGGTGGTTTCTATATTCAGAAAGGCAGAACGTCCGCCCCCTCCCTCTTTATAAGCATGGGAAACAGGGGTAGTTCGCCCATTTACCGGTTGCTACTCCAGTCTCGGAAATCTCCGCCGCTCCCTCGTCTTCCCAAAGCTGAAAGAGAGCAGCGCCCCGCCCCCCATCGCCACCAGCACCACCAACGCCGTCGAGCTCCTCCACCACTTCCGCCATGGCTCCGAGAGCCGACAAACGGAAGGTTGTGAAGTCGACCGAGGCGCAGCGGCTTGCGGCGCTGCGAAAGGAGCGGGCAATCTTCCCCCCCCCCCCAAGCTCGCCGCGAGGGAGCTGAGGGAGAATTACTACCTCTTCTGGTCGACGGAGACGCGAGCGCATCCGCGCACGAAGGTACTTCCAGCAGCCGCTTGGAAAATGGCTCCAAATGGATATCCTTTCTTCGCCTTGTTCTTCTACTGCGGGCTTTGCCCGCCCTTCTCTGAGTTTTTCTGCGATATTATGAACACCTACAGATTCCACCTCCTTGACTTCACCCCCAATGCTGTTCTGACCATGGCAGTTTTCGCACATCTCTGCGAAAACTTTGTCGGAGTCTATCCCAATGTAGCCCTTTTTCGCCACTTCTTTATGCCTCGAGTAGAGAGAGGAGAGCCTTTATCCGGCGGAATCGCCTGGATCTTGAGGGCCGGCAAGAAGGACACTTATCTGGAGGGAGAGTTCCGCGGCAAGTGGGAGGAATGGAGAGCAGACTGGTGCTGGATTGCCGAGGAGAACCCGCAGCCGTTTACCGCCCAGCGCCAAGCCCCAGTAGCATGCGGCAGCGATTGGAGTGAGGTGGCCCCGGAAGACGATAGGTTGAAGATTGCCGTCACCCGGATCCAACGCCTCAAGCTTGCCGGGCTCACTGTAGGTGCTGTTGGCGCAGATTTTCTTCGCCACCGCATCGCCCCCCTGCAGGAACGGGGGAGACCCGCCTGGGAATTCAAGAATGCGGCGGATATCATGAGGCTGCGTCCGGGCCTCAACTTCAACTTCACTATTCTGAAGCTTAACGTGATGCTCCAGGAGCTGTTCAAGTATGACCCTCAACATCCCGAAGTGTTCAGGTTGCCGAAGGGTGTCGTCGTTGGCGAAGCCGATGAGACTCTGAATGGTGGCCCTCCAGTCGTCGATCTTGTCTGCCGTTGGAGGGTAGTCCAGGAGCAGTTGAGCTCGCGCCAAAGCTTCTGCTGTAGTGGCGGGTGGCGGTGGCGAACGGTGCGAGGAGTGGGATATGCTCAGACTTCTAACTATGTTAGAAGGAGCAGTATCCCGTCCAGGCGACCGTGCCTCGCTCGTGCCAGCATGTTGGCATGCATGCTGGTCTTGAGCACTCCGAGATCCACCAGCTCGATCTTGGTCCAGCAAACGCATGGTACCGTGAGTACCATGACGCTGCCGGTCCCGCGCCTCCTGAGATGGGCGCGGTACATGTACGGACGCCGAGGTCTTGGAGTGCGCCCGGTCGTTGTGGGAGCCGGCTACGCCGCCGATGGGCAGCGCAGCCTTGTCCTTGGACCTGGCAGCACCGTGAGCTCCCTCGTCGACGCCCGTTCTTCCGCCGGCATCTGCCCCATCAGCCGTTTGCTTCGGTGGTGGTGGGTTCGGCGTGGACGGAGCAGCCGCCTCCGAAGCCTTCTTCTTCGGCGGCATGTCGATGAAGATGATGAAGATCTAGCTCGTGTGAACGCCGAATCTGGTTCACACAACCTCGACGCCCCTACCTGGCGCGCCAAAGATGTCGGGGGACTAATCCACGAGCACCTATGGGACCGGCGGACCGAGTCCCTTTCGGTTCGGCGGGGGCGAGGGTCGCACGAAGAGCGGATCGAGGCGAAGCACACGAGCAGTTTACCCAGGTTTGGGCCGCACGGATGCGTAAAACCCTACTCATGCTTTGTGGTTTGTATTGAGTTCTTGCTCGGGAGCGCGGAGTGCTACAGTACACCCCAGCAGCTAACGAGACCGAGCCTGAGTGTTCTCTCTCTCCTTCCCCCTCTACGTTGCGCACGGGCCTCCTTTTATATGCTCAAGGGGTCACCGACAGGTGGCAACATAGACAAGGGTAAAAATGGAAAGGTGTTGTGGTTGGTACAGCTACCTGCTACAGTGTATCATACCTAACCCTGACGGCAGGGGACAAAGGCATTAAATGCCCGTCTGCGTCGCCTAAATAGTGCAAAAGGGACTGTCAGGGACGCCACCGCTCGCCACGATGGTAATCTTGTCAGCGCCGCTTGCCACCGCGCACCGCTGGCTGCATAGCCTCCCGCCACGTACGCTTGGAAGGGTCCCAGAGCGACACGTTGGTGGATGTGCTGGAGCGCGGACACAGAGTGGTAACTTGCCGCGGCAAGCGCCTTGCTGCGGTCGTTGTCTTGTCGCGTCCGGGAGCTTGTCGCTCACCGGGCCTTGCCTGGACGCGTGGCGTGTCGCGGCAAGTTCCTTGAGATGCCTTGGTTGGCCTTCCCGGCAAGCTCCTCTTGCCGGGGTGTTGTCTCCTTGGCTTGGATACTTTGTCCTTGAATGGCTCCAAAGGAACCACAGAGGACCTTGGCGGTCACCCGGCAAGCCTTGCCGCGGGATGCTGCGACTGCCCGTGCACAAGTTCGAGATACTAGGGTACCCCTACTCTAGTACACCGACAGGAGCTCCCGGGCCTGGGCCATACACAGTGCCGAGCGCTGTTGGGCCAGGCCCAAAACAGGGCACGGGCACGCGCGGCCTGGGTTACGCCGTATCTCTCCCCGTATCCACCGCGCCCTCCCCGAACGGCACGCGTTGAATGCGGCGTCGTGGGAGAGATCGTGGGTGGTTTCTTTATTCGGAAAGGCGGAACGTCCGCCCCCTCCCTCTTTGTAAGCATGGGAAATAGGGGTAGTTCGCCCATTCGCAGGTTGCTACTCCAATCTCGGAAATCTCCGCCACTCCCTCGTCTTCCCAAAGCTGAAAGAGAGCAGCGCCCCGCCCCCCATCGCCACCAGCACCACCAACGCCGTCGACCTCCTCCACCACTTCCGCCATGGCTCCGAGAGCCGACAAAGGGAAGGTTGTGAAGTCGACCGAGGCGCAGCGGCTTGCGGCGCTGCGAAAGGAGCGGGCAATCTCCCCCCCCCCCAAGCTCGCCGCGAGGGAGCTGAGGGAGAATTACTACCTCTTCTGGTCGACGGAGACGCGAGCGCATCCGCGCACGAAGGTACTTCCAGCCGCCGCTTGGAAAATGGCTCCAAATGGATATCCTTTCTTCGCCTTATTCTTCTACTGCGGGCTCTGCCCGCCCTTCTCTGAGTTTTTCTGCGATATTATGAACACCTACGGGTTCCACCTCCTTGACTTCACCCCCAATGTTGTTCTGACCATGGCAGTTTCCGCACATCTCTGCGAAAACTTTGTCGGAGTCTATCCCAATGTAGCCCTTTTTCGCCACTTCTTTATGCCTCGAGTAGAGAGAGGAGAGCCTTTATCCGGCGGAATCGCCTGGATCTCGAGGGCCGGCAAGAAGGACACTTATCTGGAGGGAGAGTTCCGCGGCAAGTGGGGGGAATAGAGAGCAGACTAGTGCTGGATTGCCGAGGAGAACCCGCAGCCGTTTACCGCCTGGCGCCAAGCCCCAGTAGCACGCGGCAGCGATTGGAGTGACGTGGCCCCGGAAGACGATAGGGTGAAGATTGCCGTCACCCGGATCCAACGCCTCAGGCTTGCCGGGCTCACTGTAGGCGCTGTTGGCGCAGATTTTCTTCGCCGCCGCATCGCCCCCCTGCAGGAACGGGGGAGACCCGCCTGGGAATTCAAGAATGCGGCGGATATCATGAGGCTGCTTCCGGGCCTCAACTTCAACTTCACTGTTCTGGAGCTTAACGCGATGCTCCAAGAGCTGTTCAAGTACGACCCTCAACATCCCAAAGTGTTCAGGTTGCCGAAGGGTGTCGTTCCGCTGTGCAACAACTCCGCGCTCGACCGCATCCGTGCAATGATGCCGCTGTGCGATTCGCATGGAATTGTCCCCACTTGGCAAGAGCCTGGAGACGACGTCATGCAGGAGTTCTTTGACGGCTTGGTAGAAGTGCCGGTCCGCTCCGACGAAAAGAAGAGCCTCACCCGCGACACCACCGATGCGGAGATGACACGCGTCGCCACTAGGCTGGAAGAGGCGGCGGTAGCCGCAGCCGCGGGCGAATTTGGATTCACCGTGGAGGAGGCAGAGGCAGCAGAGGCGGCAAGCCGTGCCGAGCAAGAGGAGCTCGTCGGCGAGAAAGAGCTTGCCGGGCGTGACGTCGAGTCGAGCGAGCCCGCCGAGGGTACGAGCGGCTCGCTGGAGATCAACTCCTCTTCCTCCTCATCTTCAGGAAGCTCGCCGCAAGAAGAGCCTCCATCCCCACCAAGAAGGCGTCTCCGCAAGGCCGGGGACATAGCGGGGCGGCGGGCGAGTCAACAGTCGCCGCGCCGCGCGACACGCTCCACCGCGGCAAGCACTGTTGCTGCGGGAGCACCTCACGCTGCTGCGGCAACTGGAGCAGGGTCCACCCGGACCACCGCTTCTGCTCCTGCCGCTTCTCACGCCGCGGCGGCAGCCGGAGCGGGGTCGTCTCAGACCACCGCCACTGTTCCCGCCAAGCGGCAAAGGGAAACTACTCCTCCGCCTCCTCGCGCCAGACGTGAGCCGGACTTCGACTTCTCCGCGTTCAGCTCCGACAAGGAAGAAGAAGCGTAAGATTCTCTTGTTGTTCTTGTAGTTCTTCAATTCTTGCTGTTTTGTCTTGTATCTCATTTGCTTTACTCTGAACTTATTCCTTTTTAGGACTCTGGCCCAGAGAGCAGCGAAGAGAGCCAAGGTCCCGGTGATTATCATCGAGGGCGAACCCACCGCGACAGCAGGGGGTGCGTCCGAGACAACCTTGCCAGACCCGGCAACTGTTCTCCGGAGCAGCCCCCAGCGTAAGTATATGGTTCGCTTTCCGCTGTTAGGCGCGCATGGATACTCTTTCTTTGCTGACATCTGACTGTTGGTTTGTGTAGGAGCGGAGCAGCCCCACTAGGAGTGCCCGGAGGCCGCCCCCGAAATGCCAAGGGAGAGTCCTCCGGCAAGGGAGAGTTCTCCGGCAAGGGACAGCACCGGCGTCCCCCCGGCGGCGGAGACTACGACTGCCAAACCCAGTACAGGTAATCTTCTCTTCAAAGCTTCCCTCGGGTTCTTCTTCTTTTTGGGTATTTGCTTGACTTTTCTCACTTTTCTGGCCATCAGACCCATCTGCTGCGGAGTCGATGGAGACCGAGGTTGCTGCCGACGACGCCGCTGCCACTGAAGAAGCAGCCAGCGCTGATGATCCCGCCGGTGACGAGGCCGCCAAAGCTGCCGCCGCAGCAGCTGGCGAGGGGTCTGGCAATCGCACTGACGGCCCTGAGGCCGCAGGAGCGCCAGGCGCTACGTCGACCGCCGACCCGTCCACCGCTGCCGCAGCGCCAGGCTCCGAAGAGCCCCAGCCAGACGTCTACTTGAAGGCCGGCGATGGCGTCTTCATCAACCTCCCCTGGGCGTCAAGCTCCAGGGCGCCGGTTGAGGGAGTGAGCTTTGATGGAGAGGTGCTTGCCTCCTCTGGGCTGATGCTAGTTGATGCGCCGAGCAGCAGCAGCGGCGAGCCTGAGGAGGAGCGGCTGCTGCGGAAGCTGTTGTCGCTCTACCGCGCGCGGCAAGCCAAGCTGGAATCCCGCGAGGCGCTTGTCGCGAAGGCGGGAGCTGACATCGAGAAGCGCGCAGAGGAGCTCCGGGGTCTCAACCAGGAAGCTCTCCGGTCCCTGGCAGAGGAGCGGGAGCAACTCACCGAAGAGCAGAAGGCCTTCTTCCTCGAGAAGGCCGAAGTTGAAGAGCAACAGCGGCTTGCCGCTGAGAAGCTGTCTGCGCAGGAGGGCGAGCTGGTGCAGCGGAAAGTTGACCTCGACAGCCACGAGGAGGAGCTTGCCGCGCGTGAGCAAAAATTCTGCGGAGCCCTTAAGCAAGCAGAGGATGCTGCCGCAGTTGCCGAGGCTGCCAAGAAGGAGCTGGAGACGAAGGTGGCGCAGCTGGAAGCCGATCTCAAGGCGAGTGGTGAAGAGCTTAGCGCCGCCAAGGACTCCAACGCAGATCTTGAGTTGAAGCCGACCACTTTGACCAAGACGCTGGACGGCGCCAGGGAGCAGGAGGTGGCCTTGAAGGAGGAGATCAAGGCCGACAAGGTGCTGCTGGCGAGTGCTGCCGCCGCCCAGAATGCTTTTAGGGAGAATGTGGAGCACTGGACGGAGGGTCTCGTGAATGCTGCCGCAGATATCGACAGGGAGCTGGCGCAGCTGGGGGTGGAGGATCTCGGGTATCCCTCTGATGAGAACCTCCAACCCAGCGCCAAGCTCAACTTGTTTTTCAAAGGCGTGGCGATGGCCCTCCAGCGGCTCCGGGAGAAGATCCTAAATCAGCTGGACGACGAGTCGCGCAAGATCTGCGCGGGAGCTCTTCAAAGGGTGTTGGTGAAGGTGGCCTTCCGCAACCCGGGCCTCAACCTCACCAACGTCCTCAAGACCCTGCCGCCAGATGCTGATCTGGAGGCGCTCAAGACCCTTGTCGCACCCATTGTGGACAAGGTGAGCGGGATCAAGAGGATTGAGGGCGATCGCGTAGACTAGGCCGCCCGTTTTCTTCTTTTCTTGTCGCTGCTGGTCATGTTATGAGAACAATCTGTTAGAGCCGCGACAAGCTACCTTGTAATATAACTCTATTCCGGGTAATGATTGCAATGTTATTCCCTTTACTTGATTCCTCCCTTTGTATGTTTTTGCCCTACAGTTTTAGGGAACTTGCTGGTGCAGGCACCTTAGCCCCGAGCACTGAGTGCGGGACGTCAGCAGCCTGCTGGCGGTGCCGCTACCGACAAGAAACCTTGGCGCAACTAGTCGCAGCTCGCTTAAGTTGTTGAGCGGACTCGAAACAAAGTAAGGGCACAACTAGCTACGAGTTGGTTCCTCCGCGCACAGGTTTTCCATACAAAGTGCGGTCGTTCAAGGGAGATAACTTAAAAATTTAAAAAATCTGATTGCTCAAACTCTGGCAACTTAGCTTTTCTGTTGTTTGCTTCCCGGTAAGGCGAAACTTTCTTGAACGACGCCTGGTCCATACCATTATCTTCTCCTTTCCCCCCGGCAAACTTGTGGGCGAGGGAACCTTCCTTTCCTTGATAAAAAAGAAAGAGGAGAAAATAAAGATATGGAGCCTTACGACTCGTTATTGCTTACCGGGGAGTAGGTGCTGCACAAAGTGTCAGATCACATATGCAAAAAATAGAATGCATGAAATTGACAAGATGTGCGGAGCATATGAGCTTTACTTATGCACGGGGTCTGCGCCCGGCTTTGTACAAAGGATTACATGCAACAGCGGCAAGACTTGTACAAAAGGTGGTTGCCGGAACAGGTTCCCGCAACCGCGCCTTACGGGTAAAACTTATGAAGATGCTCAATGTTCCAGGAATTGCTCACCGGAATGCCATCTTCGGTCTCAAGGCGGACAGAGCCAGGCCTAGTGACTCGTTTCACCCGGTAAGGGCCTTCCCACTTCGGCGTCAACTTGTTGGAATTCTTGGCGGACTAAACACGCCGAAGAACAAGGTCGCCTTCCTCGAGACTTCTGGCGTTAACTTTGCGGCTATGGTAGCAGCGCAAAGCTTGCTGGTAGCGAGCAGCTCGTACAGCAGCCTGAAGACGGTCTTCCTCAAGAGTAGCGCGTCATCTTGTCGCAGCTGCTCTTGCTCAAGCTCATCATAAGCGAGCACTCGAGGTGACCCGTATACGAGTTCCGTGGGGAGAACTGCCTCTGCTCCATAGACTAGAGCGAAAGGTGTCTGGCCAGTGGCTCGATTTGGCGTCGTCCTGATCGACCAAAGAACCACCGGCAGCTCCTCGATCCAGTTTCTTCCGCACTTGTGCAGCCTGTCGAAAGTCCTGGTCTTGAGCCCACGCAGCACTTCAGCATTTGCCCTCTCCGCTTGACCGTTGCTTCTCGGGTGAGCAACAGAAGTGAAGCAGACCTTGGCGCCAAGATCTTGGACGTACTGCATGAAGGTGCGGCTCGTGAATTGCGTACCGTTGTCGGTGATTATCCTGTTAGGGATCCCGAAGCGGCAAACAATCGACCTGAAGAACTTGACTGCTGACTGTGCTGTCACCTTCCTCACTGCTTCCACTTCCGGCCACTTTGTGAACTTGTCGATTGCAACGTACAAGTACTCAAAGCCCCCGACTGCTCGGGGAAAGGGGCCGAGGATGTCGAGCCCCCAGACCGAAAATGGCCAGGATAAAGGGATTGTCTAGAGAGCTTGAGCTGGTTGGTGTATCTGCTTGGAATGGAACTGGCACGCTTCACACTTGGTTACTTGTGCAGTTGCATCCTGGAGGGCTGTCGGCCAAAAGAAACCTTGCCGGAATGCTTTGCCGGCAAGTGCTCTTGCACCAATGCGGTGACCACATATGCCTCCATGTATCTCTGCCAACAGCTTTTGTCCGTCTTCCCGGTGAATACACTTCAATTTCACACCGTTGAGTCTTCTTCTGTACAGTGTGTTGTCGACAAACTGGTACATACTTGACTGCCGGGCTACTCTTTCTGCTTCTTCTTGCTTTTCGGGAAGTTCTCCTGTCTGAAGGAAATGGACAATCTGCTGTGCCCATGCTGGAGCTTGTGGCTCGACAACAAGGACTAAAGGCAAATCTGCTGCTGTGGGAACATCCGCTTCTACGGCGAGAACCTGCGGCTCTGCCAGAGCTTGACGTTCCCCGGCAAGCTTGCCGGAGCAAAACTTGTCGGGAGCTTCTGCTTCAACGGAACAAACCCTAGGGCTTGCCGGAGCAGACTGCTCCTCAGCGCTCTTGGCGTTGATCTTGGGGACCTTCTTGGTGGCGGCTTCGGGAAGCTCTGCCGGAAAATAATCACCAGAAATCAACTTCCTCTTCTTGCTCTGCCCAGTTGATGGCGTTACAGACGATTGAGTCAGCTTGCACACAAAGATCCCTGGTTCCACAGGTAACTTAAGTGCAGCGCACTTTGATAGGCCATCGTTAATGGCGTTCTGAGCTCTTGGAACATGCTCCATCTGTAGGCCGTCAAAGTGCTCTTCTAGCTTTCTCACTTCGTCGACGTAGGCTTCCATCAACGGACTCTGATAGCTCTTGTTCACTTGGCGGACGACAAGCTGCGAGTCACCCCTGACAATGAGCTTCTTGATCCCAAGGTCTGTCGCGATCCTGAGACCGGCAAGCAAGCCTTCATACTCTGCAGTATTGTTTGTTGCTTTCTCCTTGGGAAAGTGCATCTGGACTACGTACTTGAGGTGCTCTCCGGTGGGTGCGACAAGCAGCACGCCAGTGCCGGCGCCTTGCAGCGAAAAGGCACCATCAATGTACATCAGCCACTCTTTGCTTGCTTCCTCGACGGGGATGCTCATTTCTGGAATTTCTTCATCTGGTGTTGGCGTCCATTCTGCTATGAATTCTGCCAATGCTCTGCTTTGGATAGTTGAAGTACTCTCAAACTTGAGGCCAAAGCTTGACAGTTCCAGTTCCCACTCAACAATCCTGCCTGTCGCTTCTGGATTCTGTAGTATCCTCTTCAGCAGAAAACGAGTGACAACTGTGATCTCATGTGCTTGGAAGTAATGGCGCAGCTTTCTCGAGGCCATGAGAAGGCCGAAAAGCAATTTCTGCACGCCAGAGTACCTTGACCTAGCCCCCTGCAGAAGGGAACTGACAAAGTAAACTGGGCGCTGTACCATTCTCTTCTGTATCTCCTCGCGCGTCTGCATAGATCCATCCTTGTCGGGACCAGAGCTTGTCGGGGAAGCCCCCTGCTTGTCGCTGGATGCGCCTGCCGTGGTTGCTGGCTCGTCATCTGCCTCCCTCTCTGCTACTAACGCATCACTAACCACTTGATTGGTTGCCGCTATATACAACAGCAACTTCTCTTGTGGCTTAGGTGCGACAAGTGTTGGAGTGGAGGACAGGTATCTCTTCAAGTCTTGCAGCGCGGCCTCCGCTTTCGGAGTCCATTTCATTGGACCTGCCTTTTTCAATATTTTGAAAAATGGCAGGGTGCGCTCAGCAGACCTAGAGATAAACCTGCTGAGAGCAGCCACGCAACCGGCAAGTCTTTGTACATCCTTGACGCGCTTTGGTGCTTCAATCTGCTCAATGGCCTTGATCTTGTCGGGATTGGCTTCGATTCCCCGCTGAGACACGAAGAACCCGAGAAGCTTGCCGGAGGGGACTCCAAACACACACTTCTCGGGGTTGAGCTTGAGGCTGATCTTGCGCAGATTTGCAAAGGTCTCATCTAAATCTTGAATCAGAGTTGCCTTGTCCTTGCTCTTGACCACTATGTCATCCATGTAGGCTTCCACATTTTTGTGTATTTGTGGCTCAAGAGCGACATGGACTACCCTTGCAAATGTTGAACCAGCATTTTTTAAACCGAAAGGCATCGGTATGAAACAGTACGTGCCACATGGAGTGATAAATGCGGTCTTCTCCTCATCCTCTTCTGCCATGAAGATCTGATGGTATCCTGAGTATGCGTCAAGAAATGAAAGCAAGTCACATCCGGCCGTGGAGTCAACAATCTGGTCAATGCGCGGCAAAGGAAATGGGTCTTTGGGACAAGCTTTGTTAACATCGGTAAAGTCAATACAAAGTCTTCATTTCCCGTTCGCCTTGCGCACGACTACAGGATTGGCCAACCACGTAGGATGGAGCACTCCTCTGACAAGGCCTGCTGCTTCCAACTTCTTGATCTCTTCTGCGATGAATTCTTGGCGCTCCACTGCTTGCCTCCTGACCTTCTGCTTGACGGGCCGCGCATGAGGACAAACGGCAAGATGGTGCTCAATTACTTTCCTGGGAACACCGGGGATGTCAGACGGTTGCCACGCAAACACGTCGATGTTTGCCCGCAGGAAAGCAATGAGCGCGCTTTCCTATTTAGGGTCGAGAGTGGCACTGATGGTGAAGGTACCACCAGTGCCGTCCTCCTTGGCGGACACCTTCTTGGTCTCTGGCGGAGCTGCCATTGTCTTCTTACACTTGCTGGTGGAGCTCGATGGTGCGTCCTCGACGGCAACGCAGCACTCCGAAGAGGTGCGCTTGCCGGAGTGGGCATCAGAACTCTTGCCGGACTTGGTCTTCTTCTTCCCCCCGGGAGCTTCAACGGCAGGTGACTTGCGATCTACTGCGGCTGCCGCTTCCCGGTAGATCTTGTCGGTGCAGATAAGAGTATCCTTCTTGTCGCCAGGGACAGAGATGACGCTTATCGGGCCTGGCATCTTCAGCATGTTGTATGCGTAGTGAGAGGCTGCCATGAACTTGGCGAGTGCTGGACGGCCGAGTATCCCATTGTAAGGCAATGGAAAATCGGCAACGTCAAAAGTGACCCTCTCAGTCCTGAAGTTCACCTCGCTGCCAAATGTTACTGGCAACGTGACCTTCCCCTTCGGCTTGCTCCTTCCCGGGTTGATTCCTTGGAATGTGCCGGTCTCTTCAAGCTCGCTGTCAGGGATCTAGTGTTTCTGGAGTACAGCGGAGGAGATCAGGTTCAAGACGGCCCCGCCGTCAACTAGCATCTTAGTGACCTTGAGGTTGCGGATAGTTGGTGAAACCAACATCGGCAAGCACCCAACCGCAGTTGTGCGATCAGGGTGGTCCTCAATATCAAAGATGATAGGCGTGCTGGACCATTTCAGAAGCTTGCGTGACTCGACAGGTGGTTCCGCCGCATTGACTTCCCGCACCCACTGCTTGAGTTGGCGGTGCGAAGTATGCAGAGAAGCACCGCCGTCAACGCACAAGACCTCTGTGGCTTTCTGGAACTCCTGCTCACTGGTCTCGACATCATCCATGTCTTCGTCGTTGTCGTCATATTCATCCTTGTCGCGGCCGCGGGGAGGTCTGTCTCCTTGCCGCTGCTTGGCCTTGCCGCGGCGTCCTCCCCGGCCGGCGCGCTTCTTGCCGGATTCTCTAGCGCCTCCTTGGGCCCTCTCCTTGTCGCGTCGCTCGTATTCAGCCTTTTGCTGCTGGACAAGCTGCTCGACCTTCTTGCAGCTCTGGAGATCATGGCCCTTGGTGCGGTGGATCTTGCAGTACTGCTTGTCGGTGCCGTCCTGCTTGTCGGCGACCGCCACAGTCTGGCAGTTGGTGCATGCGGCAATCTCCTTGCCGGAGCTACCAGCTTTGGCTTTCTTGGCGCCACCTTCGTTGCCGGACTGCTCAATGACTAGCACATCTTTGCCTTTCTTCTTCCTGTTGTTCCGCCGCCGGTTTTTCTTTGCCGGGGCAGCATCCTTGCTGTCAGATCCTCCTGCTCCTGTATTCTCTCCGGGGAGTTTCCTCCCTTCCTCAGCACATGCACACTTGTCGGCCAGGGCATACAGCTCACTGACGTCTGTGATCTTGCACATCGCCATCTCCTCCCGCATCCTGCGGTTACGCACGTTCTGATGGAACGTGCTGATGACCGCGGCAGGGTGGACATCTGGGATGTTGTGCTGTACACGGCTGAATCTCTGAATGTACTTGTGCAGGGGCTCTCTTTCCTTCTGGGCGAGCAGATGAAGGTCACTCTCTTGGCCATGAGGTTTGTGGCCGCCTGTAAAGGCGCCGACAAACTGATGGCATAGGTCTGCCCAGGAGGATATGGAGTTGTCCGGCAAGTGCATGAGCCAGGACCTGACATTGGGCTTGAGCACCAGCGGGAAGTAGTTGGCAAGGATCTTGTCGTCCCGCCCCCCGGCAGCCTGCACCGCGATGGTGTAGATGCTGAGGAACTCCGACGGATGCGACTTGCCGTCGTACTTCTCTGGTACGTCTGGCTTGAAATTCTTCGTGATGGGCCACTGGACTTGTCGCAGCTCACGAGTAAACGCAGGGCAATCTACCGCGTACGGTAAGTCGCCTGGTTCCCCTGGCGCATGCATATCGACAGAGGGCCCAGCGCGCTGGTCCGATTGACGTCGCGCTTCTCTTCGGCGCTCGATGCGAGTACGAGCGTCTTCTTGCTATCGTTCGTGAAGAACTTGGCGCTGATCGTGACGAGCTCGTGGATCTGATGACGCGGTGGAGTCGCTGTCGAGGTGGATCCGGCGAGTCGGCGATCTTGGCCTGGCTGACTTGCCGCGGCTGCGACATGCTCGGCTGCCATTGAGTGTCGCCGTTGGCGAAGCCGATGAGACTCTGAATGGTGGCCCTCCAGTTGTCGATCTTGTCTGCCGTTGGAGGGTAGTCCAGGAGCAGTTGAGCTCGCGCCAAAGCTTCTGCTGTAGTGGCGGGTGGCGATGGCGAACGGTGCGAGGTGTGGGATATGCTCGGACTTCTAACTATGTTAGAAGGAGCAGTATCCCGTCCAGGCGACCGTGCCTCGCTCGTGCCAGCATGTTGGCGTGCATGCTGGTCTTGAGCACTCCGAGATCCACCAGCTCGATCTTGGTCCAGCAAACGCATGGTACCGTGAGTACCATGACGCTGCCGGTCCCGCGCCTCCTGAGATGGGCGCGGTGCATGTACGGATGCCGAGGTCTTGGAGTGCGCCCCGTCGTTGTGGGAGCCGGCTACGCCGCTGATGGGCAGCGCAGCCTTGTCCTTGGACCTGGCAGCACCGTGAGCTCCCTCGTCGACGCATGTTCTTCCGCCGGCGTCTGCCCCATCAGCCGTTTGCTCTGGCGGTGGTGGGTTCGGCGCGGACGGAGCAGCCACCTCCGAAGCCTTCTTCTTCGGCGGCATGTCGATGAAGATGATGAAGATCTAGCTCGTGTGAACGCCGGATCTGGTTCACACAACCTCGACGCCCCTACCTGGCGCGCCAAAGATGTCGGGGGACTAATCCACGAGCACCTATGGGACCGGCGGACTGAGTCCCTTTCGGTTCGGCGGGGGCGAGGGTCGCACGGAGAGCGGATCGAGGCGAAGCACACGAGCAGTTTACCCAGGTTCGGGCCGCACGGATGCGTAAAACCCTACTCCTGCTTTGTGGTTTGTATTGAGTTCTTGCTCGGGAGCGCGGAGTGCTACAGTACACCCCAGCAGCTAACGAGACCGAGCCTGAGTGTTCTCTCTCTCCTTCCCCCTCTACGTTGCGCACGGGCCTCCTTTTATATGCTCAAGGGGTCACCGACAGGTGGCAACATAGACAAGGGTAAAAATGGAAAGGTGTTGTGGTTGGTACAGCTACCTGCTATAGTGTATCATACCTAACCCTGACGGCAGGGGACAAGGGCATTAAATGCCCGTCTGCGTCGCCTAAATAGTGCAAAAGGGACTGTCAGGGACGCCACCGCTCGCAACGATGGTAATCTTGTCAGCGCCGCTTGCCACCGCGCACCGCTGGCTGCACAGCCTCCCGCCACGTACGCCTGGAAGGGTCCCAGAGCGACACGTTGGTGGATGTGCTGGAGCGCGGACACAGAGTGGTAACTTGCCGCGGCAAGCGCCTTGACGCGGTCGTTGTCTTGTCGCGTCCGGGAGCTTGTCGCTCACCAGGCCTTGCCGGGACGCGTGGCGTGTCGCGGCAAGTTCCTTGAGATGCCTTGGTTGGCCTTCCTGGCAAGCTCCTCTTGCCGGGTTCTTGTCTTCTTGGCTTGGATACTTTGTCCTTGAATGGCTCCAAAGGAACCACGGAGGACCTTGGCAGTCACCCGGCAAGCCTTGCCGCGGGATGCTGCGACTGCCCGTGCACAAGTTCGGGATACTAGGGTACCCCTACTCTAGTACACCGACAAATAATTTATGCAAAGTGAGTAATATAAGAAATATGGCCTGGCGCCGAAGTCAATGTCGATGCAGGGCATCGGCGTGATGCGGTAAAGGCGTGGCAAAGCCTGAATTCACAGGTCGGTCCGAGTTCCGGATGCGGCGTTCGCCGGACTATGTACGGAAACTGACCGAACCACCACGCGACCGTCGTTAATGCGGCCATCATTTGATAGACCTGTGTACAGATGATGGACAAATCAGAGTAATAATTCCTTGGGAAAAATAAACCTAAACAAGCAAAAATACTAGGATTAATAGCATCTGGTTTATTTGTAGTAGCAATCCGAAGAAAGGTGATTCCCAAAATTGGGACTCGATCCGCACACCCATTGCCTGATGGACGATAAAGCGACGGTATGGCGATGATGGCAAAGGTTGGCTCGCCGAGGCAAAGCCCTCGGTCCAGCTAACGTGACGGAGCTGGTTGGCTAGTGACGCCAAAGTCTCCGGAGTAGGTTGATGAAGAGATGGCGAAGCCCCCCGGTCCAGCCGAGGTGTCGAAGCCTCGATGTCATCCGATGAGTCGAAGTAGGTCGGCATGATGGACACCAGCTTGAAGAAGCAATAGTGCGGCCCTGCTGATGCAGGTCGTGACGTGGTCGATGTCGGCTTGATGAAGTGACCGTGCGGCGATGCCGGTATGCTCGCTCCGTGTAATCCGTGGGGCGGCGATGTTGGTGATGATTTATCCTTCGCGATGCCGAACTCTTGTTCGGCTTGCCAAGATGATGATCGAAGGAATTGAGCTCAGCTCAATAAAGCGGCGACGTGTCTAGCGCAGGTCGGCAGCCGTGGAGCAATACCGCCGGACTGGTTTGACACCAGTGTGATGGTGAAGACTACCTCGAAGGAGGCTTAAAATTTTATGGGTACGTATTTAAAAATAACGCACAATACCATAGAAGAAAATTCCTTAAAAAAGGTTGTCCAATATCACGTTCATAAAGAAACATGAATTCGGGTCGGATCCGTATTCGCGCAGAAAACAGATCCGAAAATTGATCCACTCATCGGAAGTTTCCCGGAGTTTGAACCGTTGGATCGAGCTGAAATTTGGAGGGGTGGTAGATATGAGATTTCCGCTGTAGATGAACGGTTGGATCTTCCAATGGACCTCCGAGCTGGGCTCTGGTGACCACGCCCTACACTCGTCCAGATTCCCATCCAGATTTGACAGGGCTCCGGTATTATCGTAGATTGTCGGAGATTCCTCCATCGGAACTCGACAAAATTTTCGAGGGTTGTTGTAGACTCAATTCCGCACAATTCCACCAAAGGGATCGTCAAAGTGATGCTCTAAGAGGTGGTGGCAGCGGATACAAGTTTGTTGTTCGGAAAAAACAACATGGTCGCCCGAGGGCAATGTTGACGTTGAGCCCCCGAGTTCCATGGATGATTCCTCCATGATCTTGGTAGAGATCGGAGTTGATGTTGATGAAGGCCCTCATCCGAACATGACGAACGGAGATGGAGCACGGTCCTTGGTCGAACCAAGGTGACCAGTCGAGCCGGCGACGAAGATACCGACATCGCAGTTGACCTGCAGACGAGCCATCGATTCTTTTGCCGATCACACAGCGGAACTCTCAATGAAAGCACCAATGTCGGTGTCAATACCGATGGATCTCGGGTAGGAGGTCCCGAACTGTGCGTCTAAGGCGGATGGTAATAGGAGGCAGGGAACAAGATGTTTTACCCAGGTTCGGGCCTCTTGATGGAGGTAAAACCCTAAGTTCTGCTTGATTAATATTGATGATATGGGTAGTACAAGAATAGATCTACCACGAGATCGGAGAGACTAAACCCTAGAAGCTAGTCTATGGTATGATTGTTGTGTATGTTCTATCGACTAGCCTGACCCTGGTTTATATAATGCACCAGAGGCCTAGGTTAACAAGAGTCCTAGCCGAATACGCCGGTGGGGAGAAGTCCTTGTTTTGATCGCCAAGTCTTGTGGAATCTTCCTTGTATGCGGCAGTTGTCCGAACTGGCCCATGAGTATACGGCCACGGGGGTCCTCGGCCCAATCTATCAGATCAGGAGATGACGTGTTGAGTACCCCCTAGTCCAGGACACCGTCACCTATGCACCCCACCAGAGGGAAATAGTTCTGTACAAAAGATAATCAAATCCATTTTTGTTTTTCCTAAGAAACTGTTTTTGAAAATCTCCCCACCAGCAGGTTCTGCTTTTCTTCTCTCTTGACATTGCTGCAAGTTATATACTAATATATGAATCCAAGCAAAAAAATGTAAAATAACATTAAAAAGACTTCTTCCGAAATAGAGTAAAAAACGACTATGGGCTAAATGGTGTGGAGTGTTTTTCTTGTCACATGCTCTTTTGATCCTCCTGATATGATCATGTGCAATGCTTTGGGTTTCATCTACCTATACCCGACCAAAGCCTCTTGTAGCCACAATAAAGTACACAATAGTACATAGTAGTAGGTTGAAGTTATAATCCTGCCACAAAAACTAAATGGCACATGCTTTCGACACCTATAGACACACATCGCACATGCAGCACCAAGGATCACCATGTGGCCATCGAGCAGGGGAGCGTGTCCTGGGTCACCGCTCACCAAGGGAGGCCGACACCGACTACCGACATGGTTTCCACCAGATCGATGGCGATTCTCCTAGTTAATACCTCCCTTGGTGACTTCCAATGTTCCAAATGGTCACAACCGTTTCTTACTTCAAAAATAAAAAAGCGAAGGGCCTATGAGGGTAGGTGTTATCAGATTTGCCGGCTTTCTTCGGTCTTGGAAGATGGTGTGTTGATCAAGGCAAGCACATGACTAAATCTTGGTGTGGCAATATCGACCTCTTCTTATGAGTTCTTTTGCGACATGACTTGATTACTCCAACCCTCTGGACTGGTAGTGAATGATTGCAAGTTCGTGTTGCATGGGGTGATGCCCAACCGACATTCCTTCAATGGTTATTAGATCTCATTTCTAGCCACGAGGGACTATATTGCAATCTTCAAAGACGGGTATGACATGTTGGGGAACGTAGTAATTTCAAAAATTCCTTAGCACATGCAAGGATCATGGTGATGCATAGCAACGAGAGGGGAGAGTGTTGTCTACGTACCCTCATAGACAGTAAGCGGAAGCGTTATATCAACACGGTTGATGTAGTCGTACGTCTTCACGATCCGACTGATCCAAGTATCGAAAGCATGACACCTCCGAGTTTTGCACACGTTCGGCTCGGTGATGTCCTCGCCTTCTCGATCCAGAAAGAGGGGCGAAGTAGTAGATGAGTTCCAGCAGCACAACGGCGTGGTGACGGTGTTGGTGAAGAACAATCTCCGCAGGGCTTCGCCTAAGCACTACGAAAACTATGACGGAGGATAAACTAGAGGGGACGGGGTTGCCGGCACATGGCTTGGTGTTTCTTGATGTGTCTTGGGTGCTAGCCCTGCCCCTCTATTTCTATGTTGAGCCTTGGGATCGAAACTTGGAGTAAAAGCCTCCACAAAGTCGGTTTCACCCGAAAGGCAAGAGTCCTTCTCGGACTCCAGGTCCAGACGCCATGGTTCCCGGCGTCTGGACCCAGACGCCAGGGACCCTGGTGTCTGGCCCCTGGACTCCACAAAATTTCCTTTTGCGCTTTCCAAAAGCCTCGTGGGCTTTCGCCTTTGGCCCAGATAAAGTGTTCTCGTGCCCAAACATTTCGGGAAACATCCGGAACCCTTTCCGGTGAATTCTGGAACCCTTCCAGAGATCAAACACTACTATCCACATATCAATCTTTACTTCCGGACCATTCCGGAGTTCCTTGTCATATCCGTGATCTCATCCGAAACTCCGAACAACATTCGGTCACCAACATACATAACTCATAGTACTATATCATCAACGAACATTAAGCGTGCAGACCCTACGGGTTCGAGAACTATGTAGACATGACCGAGACACCTATCTGGTCAATAACCAATAGCGGGACCTGGATGCCCATATTAGCTCCTACATATTCTATGAAGATCTTTATCGGTCCGATCGCATAACAACATACGTTGTTCCCTTTGTCATCGGTATGTTACTTGCCCAAGATTCGATCGTCGGTATCTCAATACCTAGATCAATCTTGTTACCGGCAAGTCTCTTTACTCATTCTGTAATACATCATCCCGCAACTAACTCATTAGTTGCAATGCTTGCAAGGCTTATAGTGATGTGCATAACCGAGTGGGCCCAGAGATACCTCTCCAACAATCGGAGTGACAAATCCTAATCTCGAAATACGCCAACCCAGCAAGTACCTTCGGAGACACCTGTAGAGCACCTTTATAATCACCCAGTTATGTTGTGATGTTTGGTGGCACACAAAGTGTTCCTCCGGTAAACGGGAGTTGCATAATCTCATAGTCATAGGAACATGTATAAGTCATGAAGAAAGCAATAGCAACAAACTAAACGATAAAGTGCTAAGCTAACAGAATGGGTCAAGTCAATCACATCATTCTCCTAATGATGTGATCCCATTAATCAAATGACAACTCATGTCTATGGTTAGGAAACTTAACCATCTTTGATCGACGAGCTAGTCAAGTAGAGGCATACTAGTGACACTCTATTTGTCTCTGTATTCACACATGTATTATGTTTTTGGTTAATACAATTCTAGCATGAATAATAAACATTTATCATGAAATAAGGAAATAAATAATAACTTTATTATTGCTTCTAGGGCATATTTCCTTCAGTCTCCCACTTGCACTAGAGTCAGTAATCTAGATCACATCGCCATGTGATTTAACATCAATAGTTCACATCACCATGTGATTAACACCCATAGTTCACATCATCATGTGACCAACACCCAAAGGGTTTACTAGAGTCAATAATCTAGGTCACATCGCTATGTGATTAACACCCAAAGAGTACTAAGGTGTGATCATGTTTTGCTTGTGAGAGAAGTTCAGTCAACGGGTCTACAACATTCTGATCCATATGTATCTTGCAAATTTCTATGTCAACAATGCTCTGCATGTAGCTACTCTAGCTAATTGCTCCCACTTTCAATATGCATCTAGATCGAGACTTAGAGTCATCCAGATCGATGTCAAAGCTTGAATCAACGTAAGTCTTTACGACAAAGCTTTTGTCACCTCCATAATCGAGAAACATATCCTTATTCCACCTAGGATAATTTTGACCGCTGTCCAGTGATCTAGTCCTAGATCACTACTGTACTCCCTTGTCAAAAACAGTGTAGGGCATACAATAGATTTGGTACACAACATGGCATACTTTATAGAACCTATGGCTGAGGCATGGGGAATGACTTTCATTCTCTTTCTATCTTCTGCCGTGGTCGGGCTTTGAGTCTTACTCAATTTCACATCTTGTAACACAGGCAAGAACTCTTTCTTTGACTGTTCCATTTTGAACTACTTCAAAATCTTGTCAAGGTATGTACTCATTGAAAAAACTTATCAAGCATCTTGATCTATCTCTATAGATCTTGACGCTTAATATGTAAGCAGCTTCACCGAGGTTTTTCTTTGAAAAACTCCTTTCAAACACTCCTTTATGCTTTGCAGAATAATTCTACATTATTTTCGATCAACAATATGTCATTCACATATACTTATCAGAAATGATGTAGTGCTCCCACTCACTTTCTTGTAAATACAGGCTTCACCGCAAGTCTGTATAAAACTATATGCTTTGATCAACTTATCAAAGCGTATATTCCAACTCCGAGATGCTTGCACCAGTCCATAGATGGATCGCTGGAGCTTGCATATTTTGTTAGCACCTTTAGGATTGACAAAACCTTCTGGTTGCATCATATACAACTCTTTCTTTAATAAATCCCTTAAGGAATGCAGTTTTGTTTATCCGTTTGCCAGATTTCATAAAATGCGGCAATTGCTAACATGATTCGGACAGACTTAAGCATAGATACAAGTGAGAAACTCTCATCGTAGTCAACACCTTGAACTTGTCGAAAACCTTTTTTAACAATTCTAGCTTTGTAGATAGTAACACTACTAATAGCATCCGTCTTCCTTTTGAAGATCCATTTAATCTCAATGGTTCGTCAATCATTGGGCAAGTCAATCAAAGTCCATACTTTGTTCTCATACATGGATCTTATCTCAGATTTCATGGCCTCAAGCCATTTCGTGGAATCTGGGCTCATCATCGCTTCCTCATAGTTCGTAGGTTCGTCATGGTCAAGCAACATGACCTCCAGAACAGGATTACCATACCACCCTGGTGTGGATCTCACTCTGGTTTACCTACGAGGTTCGGTAGTAACTTGATCTGAAGTTACATGATCATCATCATTAGCTTCCTCACTAATTGGTGTAGTAGTCACAGGAACAGATTTCTGTGATGAACTACTTTCCAATAAGGGAGCAGGTACAATTACCTCATCAAGTTCTACTTTCCTACCACTCACTTCTTTCGAGAGAAACTCCTTCTCTAGAAAGGATCCATTCTCAGCAACGAATGTGTTGCCTTTCGGATCTATGATAGAAGGTGTACCCAACTGTCTCCTTTGGGTATCCTATGAAGACACATTTCTCCGATTTGGGTTTGAAACTTATCAGGATGAAACTTTTTCTTATAAGCATTGTAGCCCCAAATTTTAAGAAACGACAACTTTGGTTTCTTGCCAAACCACAGTTCATACGGTGTCGTCTCAACGGATTTCGATGGTTCCCTTTTTAATGTGAATGCAGTTGTCTCTAATGCATAACCCCAAAACTATAGTGGTTAATCGGTAAGAAACATCATAGATTGCACTATATCTAATAATAGTACGGTTATGACGTTCGGACACACCATTATGCTGTGGTGTTCCAGGTGGCACGATTTTTGTGAATCTATTCCACATTGTTTTAACTGAAGGCCAAACTCGTAACTCAAATATTTTACTTCTGCGATCATATCGTATAAACTTTTATTTTTGTTACGATGATTCTCCACTTCACTCTGAAATTCTTTGAACTTTTCAAATGTTTCAGACTTGTGTTTCATCAAGTAGATATACTCATATCTGCTCAAATCATCTGTGAAGATGGGAAAATAATGATACCTGCCGTGAGCCTCAATATTCATCGGACCACATACATCAGTATGTATGATTTCCAGTTGCTCGCTCCATTGTTCCGGAGAACGGAGTCTTAGTCATCTTGCCCATGAGGCATGGTTCGCAAGCATCAACTGATTCATAATCAAGTGATTCCAAAAGCCCATCAGGATGGATTTTCTTCATGCGCTTTACACCAATATGACCTAAACGGCAGTGCCATAAATAAGTTGCACTATCATTATTAACTTTGCATCTTTTGGCTTCAATATTATGAAAATGTGTATCACCACGATCGAGATCCAACAACCCATTTTCATTGGGTGTATGACCATAGAAGGTTTTATTCATGTAAACAGAACAACAATTATTCTCTAACTTACATGAATAACCATATTGCAATAAACATGATCCAATCATATTCATGCTCAACGTAAACACTAAATAATGTTTATTTTAGGTTTAACACTAATCCCGAAAGTATAGGGAGTGTGCGATGATGATCATATCAATCTTGGAACCATTTCCAATACACATCGTCACTTCACCCTTAACCAGTCTCTTGTTCATTCTGCAACTCCCGTTTCGAGTTACTATTCTTTGCAACTGAACTAGTATTAAATATTGAGGGGTTGCTATAAACACTAGTAAAGTACACATCAATAACATGTATATCCAATATACCTTTGTTCACCTCGCCATCCTTCATATCCGCCAAATACTTGGGGCAGTTCCGCTTCTAGTGACCAGTCCCTTTGCAGTAGAAGCACTCAGTCTCAGGCTTAGGTCCAGACTTGAGCTTCTTCGCTTGAGCAGCAAATTGCTTGCCATTATTCTTGAAGTTCCCCTTAGTCCCTTTGCCATTTTCTTGAAACTAGTGGTCTTTGTCAACCATCAACACTTGATGCTTTTCTTGATTTCTACCTTCGTCGATTTCAACATCACGAAGAGCTTGGGAATTACTTTTATCATCCCTTGCATATTATAGTTCATCACTAAGTTCTAATAACTCGGTGATAGTGACTAGAGAACTTTGTCAATTACTCTCTTATTTGGAATATTAACTCCCACTTGATTCAAGCAATTGTAGTACTCAGACAATCTGAGCACAAGCTCAATCCTCCATCTTGTAGGCAAAGTACTGTCAGAGGCCTCATACCTCTCGACACGGGCATGAGTATGAAATACCAATTTCAACTCTTGGAACATCTTATATGCTCCATGGCATTCAAAAACGTCTTTGAAGCCCCGATTCTAAGCCGTTAAGCATGGTGCACTTAACTATCAAGTAGTCATCATATTGAGCTAGCCAAATGTTCATACCATATGCATCTGCTCCTGCAATAGGCCTGTCACCTAGCGGTGCATCAAGGACATAATTCTTCTGTGCAGCAATGAGGGTAATCCTCAGATCACGGATCCAATCTGCATCATTGCTACTAACATTTTTCAACTTAGTTTTCTCTAGGAACATATCAAAAATAAAATAGAGGAGCTAAACGCGAGCTATTGATCTACAACATAGATATGCTAATACTATCAAGAATAAGTTCATGATAAATTTAAGTTCAATTAATCATATTACTTAAGAACTCCCACTTAGATAGACATCCCTCTAATCCTCTAAGTGATCACGTGATCCAAATCAACTAAACCATAACCGATCATCACGTGAAATGGAGTAGCTTTCAATGGTGAACATCATTATGTTGATCATATCTACTATATGATTCACGCTCGACCTTTTGGTCTCAGTGTTCCGAGGCCATATCTGCATATGCTAGGCTCGTCAAGTTTAACCTGAGTATTCTGCGTGTGCAAAACTGGCTTGCACCCGTTGTAGATGGACGGTAGAGCTTTGGCAACGACGAACTTTGGCAACGGTGCATACTCAGAGAGAACACTTTTATATTGAAATTTAGTGAGAGATCATCTTATAATGCTACAGTCAATCAAAGCAAAATAATATGCATAAAAGATAAACATCACATGCAATCAATATAAGTGATATGATATGGACACCATCATCTTGTGCTTGTGATCTCCATCTCCGAAGCACCGTCATGATCACCATCGTCACCGGCGCGACACCTTGATCTCCATCGTAGCATCATTGTCGTCTCGCCAATCTTATGCTTCTACGACTATCGCTACCGCTTAGTGATAAAGTAAAGCATTACAGGGCGATTGCATTGCATACAATAAACCGACAACCATATGGCTCCTGCCAGTTGCCGATAACTCGGTTACAAAACATGATCATCTCATACAATAAAATTTAGCATCATGTCTTGACCATATCACATCACAACATGCCCTGCAAAAACAAGTTAGACGTCCTCTACTTTGTTGTTGCAAGTTTTACATGGCTGCTACGGGCTGAGCAAGAACCATTCTTACCTACGCATCAAAACCACAACGACAGTTTGTCAAGTTGGTGTTGTTTTAACCTTCGCAAGGACCGGGCATAGCCACACTCGGTTCACCTAAAGTTGGAGAAACTGACACCCGCCAGCCACCTGTGTGCAAAGCACGTCGGTAGAACCAGTCTCGCGTAAGCGTACGCGTAATGTCGGTCCGGGCCGCTTCATCCAACAATACCGCCGAACCAAAGTGTGTTATATCGACTAGAGGGGGGTGAATAGGTGATTTTTATGAAAGTCTTAAAAGCACGAGAGTTTTGAAGACAAACGGTAGAAATGAACCTATAACCATGCAGCGGAAGGTAGACTACCCTAGACAAGCCATAGTCAAGTATTCAATGAAGTGAAAGCACAAAGACTAACAACAGCTAGGCGGTACGGATCAGAATGGAAGATAATATGAAACCAATCTGAACAAACAGTCACACATCAAAGACAAATGGACAATGCAAATAGGCAATGACTTCACAAGGACCAACTGTAAATAAAGATATGGGAAGGATAGAACCAATGAGCTTGGTGAAGACAAAGATTTGGTAGAACAGTTCCAACTGCTATGACAGTTGTATGTCTGGTTAGGGCGGCTAGGTATTTAAACCCGAGGACACACAGTCCCGAACACCCAGTCCTGAACACGCAGCTTAGGACACCTAGTCCTCACCATATTCCCCTTGAGCTAAGGTCACATAGACCTCGCTCAATCACTCTGGTAAGTCTTCAAGGTAGACTTCCAAACCTTCACAGACTTCGTTCACCGGCGATCCACAATGACTCTTGGATGCTCAGAACGCGAGGCCTAACCGGCTGGAGGATTCAGTCCTCAAGTGTAATAAGTCTTCAGATCACATAGACAGGAAGACTTCAGTGATGCCTAACACTCTTTGGCTCTGGGTGGTTAGGGATTTATCCTCGCAAGGAATTCTCTCTCAAAGGCTTCGAGGTGGGTTGCTCTCAAACGACAAAAGCCATACTCTAACTCTGAGCAGCCAATCGTTTATGGTTGTAGGGGGTGGGCTATTTATAGCCACTAGGCAACCCGACCTGATTTGTCCGAAATGACCCTGGGTCACTAAGGAACTGACACGTGTTCCAATGGTCAGATTTAAAACACGCACGGCAACTTTACTTGGGCTACAAGCAAAGCTGACTTATCCAACTCTGGACAAGATTTGCTCTCATAGTCTTCACTCGGAGACATAGGATTTTGGTTAAGCATCACTTCAGTCATTCTGACTAGTTCTCTTGGACCCCACTTAACAGTACGGTGGTTCCTATGACTCAACAAAGAAGAAAAAGAACGACGAAAGAACTAAGTCTTCGCGCTCCATAGTCTTCATGCGATGTCTTCTCTTTTCATAGTCTTCAATGTGAATGTCTTCATATACCACCTTTGTCTTCAATGTCTTCTTACATTTTTAGGGGTCATCTCTGGTAGGAAAACCGAATCAATGAGGGACTTCTACCTGTGTTATCCTGCAATTCTCACAAACACATTAGTCCCTCAACTAGGTTTGCCGTCAATACTCCAAAACCAACTAGGGGTGGCACTAGATGCACTTACAATCTCCCCCTTTTTGGTGATTGATGACAAACTAGTTGAAGTTTTCAACGGGGAATATAATATGTGAAATTGTAAAGGATAGAGGATTGTCTTCGTAAGTTGCAAGGGCTCCCCTTGAAGATGTGCATATAAGTAATTTGCTTTTGGAATGCAAATGTACATGGCAGGTTGTACTTGTGGAGATCCTCTTCAACTTATGATGACAATTCATCATGCATGAAAAGTATGTGAAGATAATGACATGCATAATGAAAAATGGACGTTTGCAAAATGATCTAAGTGCGGAATTTATCGTCGCACATGCGGAATTTATCATCGCATCACAGAATAGAAAATAAGTAGCAGACGACCATCGAGTTTAAGTGTTACAACTCAAAGAACCAAATGTATCAAAATGGGAGTTGTAAACACTAGGCAAAATATAAAGCAACCGCCCATATGGACCCGCTTGAAGACTATCAAACTCATATGCTTCTCCCCCTTTTGTCAGTAAGGACCAAAAAGGTTTGAAGACATAGAGCATCTACTCGTTCCCATGAGGAGTAGGTGAAGCAGCAAGGTCGTCGGTATTGTTCGGCGGTGCAGACAAACTCGGGGCAGTGTCGATGCGTGCAGAAGTAGGGGGCGGTGAAGTAGCATCGTCTTCGTCATTGATCACTCTAGCATTTACAGTTGCCGCGGAGGAAGAGAACTCAGAGTCTTCAAGAGACGGAGTTCGTCGCAGCACAGTCCTTCTTGGAGGTGTTGAGTCAAACTTGAAGCATTCAGAGAAGCCATCCTCTTGAAGATCATCCTCAGAGCACATAAGCGTCAGTCCTTTCCATGTACGCCGACAGGTTTCATGGGCAACAAAGGCATTCTTGGTGGCAAGATTGCGAATCCTGTTTACGTCCACCAAGAGGCTTTGCATTTGGCGCTTCAGCCAGTCATGATGCCTATCCTGTTTCTGATGAAGGGCAACCAGAAGCTCTCGATCATTAAGAACACGGGATCGCTTCTTGGGCCGTTGGGCAATGGTGCTGTCAGTGGCTTCAGTGAGGGCACGGTGAGGTGCACGTGTAGTGCCAGCCAGAGGATAAACACGAGAGACTGCTTGAACTCCTTCAATGTTTTGAGAGAAGCTTTGATTCTCAGCATTCTGAAGACTAAGAGGCTCCTTGGCAGGCTCTAGATAGATGGCTTCAACTGACATATCGATGTCAGGCAGAAAGATCCGATGATTGTGAGCAGAGGGCTGATAGGTGACAGCTGAGTGTAGTTTGATCAGCCGCATTATCCATGGAGCGTAAAACTTCAAGCCAAAAATGTCAGATCCTGATGCAGCAAGCTGGCGAATAAAGAAGTCTTGTGCATTGAAGCTTTTGCCATGAAGAATATGAAAGACCAAAGTCTTCATTGCGCCTTCTATCTTGGCATGTGGAGAATGTCCTTTGATGGGCCAGAGAGTTCGCCTTATGATGTGATAGATAGTACGTGGTAGATACTCAAGGTCTTCAACAAAGAACTCCTTAGGATATTCAGCATCTGGAGGCAAAGGCTTCATCATGCTGAGCATCTGACTCATATAGGGCTGAGGCTTGTGGAAGATGCTTTCCATAGCAGCACTGTGAAGCTGACAACCGGGTTCATACAGATCTCCTGGAGTGGGCAGGCCAGTAAGCTCAATGATATCAAAGGCTTTGGCTTCATGATGAACATTGCCTGTCATCCACTCAAGGACCCAAGTCTTCGGATCCCTGTTGTAGCCATGGATATGAAGAGTGGCATAGAATTGGAGCAGCAGTTCTTCATTCCAGTGCTCCTTATCAGTGACGAACTACAGCAAGCCAGACTCTCTGAAGCAATCCAGAGCTTCTTCCAAACGGGGCAGACCAGTTATGGCTTCAGTGTCAAGACGCATATGTGGGAAAATGCGACCTTGATTGTACAGAATGCAGGAGTAATAACTGCGCTGCTAATAACTCCAGAACCGATCAGAAGATATTCTTGCCTTGGTGTAGGGGTTCTTGGTGCTATTAAAGAAGGTGTTGTGTGCCTTGAAGCCATTGATATTGAACGATCCGGGTGCAGATGCAGTGCCTGGAAACCTGGGCAACCTTGGTATTGGCTTCTGAACCTGAGGCATGTGCTCAACGTGATAGTCAAACTGAGGACCAGCAGCAGGCAGAGGAGTTAGAAAAGGCCATTTGACAGTGACAAGTTGGCCATAGTTGAATGCTTGCTCGATAGTGTGTGGCCTTGGTGGTGGAACAGGAGTACTGGCATCAACAGAGGCGTCAGACTGCTCATCTGTTGCAGTTGCATCATTGGCTTCATTGGCCTCTGGCACATTGGTTGGTGCAGGCTCCACATTTGCTTCAGCCATGACTACGTCATTGTCTCCATTTGTGTTGGTGGTGGCAGCCTCAAGATTCTCAACCTCCACTTGATGAGCTGGAGGGTCGGGCACAGACACATTCAATTCAGGAACAACTTCTTCGGAGTTTGGGGGTGTAGGGACACGATCTTCTTCTTGTTTGTCATCGGCTGATGCAGCCGGATTGTCTTCAGCACCTTTGGCTTCAGACTCAGAGACAGTCACAGTAGGAGTGGCATCTGGAAACACTTGATGTGCAACAGAATGGTGGTGCACTTCTCCTTCTGGAACGCTCGGAAGAGGGACTTGAGACCTTGGTCCTTTGTGAAGCCTGCGCAGCGCTGGCGACGCCTGTGGAGATGGAGTTGGCTGGGCCTCAAAGTCATCCTCTTCTTGCACTGATGGGGTTGCTGGGGGAGAGCTTGGAGTGTCTTGTCTCTGTGGGTGATCAACCCACGATGCATCCTGAGCAGTTGGCGTCAGAGGACGACCAATGCTGATGAGTTCGTTGTGCGTAGGCACAGGCGATGATACCAGTTGGTGCTCGATCTGAGGAAGGACTTCATCATCTTCAACATTGTCATGGTGACCAATGTCTTCAGCAGCGGTGGGATCAACTGTTGGAATGTCTTCAGCGTCATGAGCCTCTGTGGAAGCGGGCTCATGAACAACCAGTTGGCGCTCGTGGTGTTCAGATGCAGGGTGAACCATTGAGATGGGTTCAACAACTAAGGGCTCTGTGGGAGCAGCCCGATCCTTCTTGGTCTTGCGCTTCTTCTTAGAGGGAGCGACATCAGAAGCTTCAAGATTTTTCCTTTTTCTGGCTTCAGCCTCGACAGTCCTCGTCTTCTTCAGTTCTGAAGCGGTTGACCTGACCTTGGGCTTCGAGCCAGTCATGCTGCTTGGGAAGACTATGCGAGGTTCTTCCTGCCTTGAAGGTGCAGATTGGTCAGTTGAGGGCTTATTCTTCTTTGCAGCCATTCTTGGGTCGATGCCAGGATGACCAAGTGCCTTGCGCTTCTCAGCCTCATTGTAGGCTTGCACACACTTGTCGGCCAGGCTCTTCATGCATTCACGAGAACCTTGAGCTTCTTCACGCTTTTTGAGAAAGGCTTCCTTGAGCTCATGCAGCATAATCTTGAAGTTTTTCACATCTTGCACGCTGAGCTTGGCCATGTTCTTCTTGAACTGAGCTTTCTCATAGTCGATCTTTTGCTTCATTCAACGATGCGCTGAGCTAGAGATAGCTCAGAAGCAATGGCGCTAGTGAAGGCGACACTGAGGCCAATTGGAAGTTGCAGATCTTCAAAGCTGAGGTTGGGCGTGGCAAACCACTCATCAATGAAGTTATGGAGGATTGCCACATCAAAGAGAGGCAGATCATTGAAGATCTCTGCTTCTTCCTTGCTCTTGATCAGTTGCTCAAGAGCGTCATCTGCAAGATCTTCATCGCTGGAGAGATCAATGGCGTCATTGTGCAGAATAGCAGCAGCAGTCAGTGCCTGATCAGTACTCCTTCTCATCTCAATCTTCTTGGAGATACGTGATAGATCTTCATACTGCACACTGTCTTCAGGAGGTGCAGTAGCCAGTGGCTTCGCATGTAAGACCTTTGGTGCAGGAGCAGGCTTTGAAGCTTTAGGCTTCTTCAGTTTCTTTGGCTTCGGCTGTGCAGGCGCTTCATCAGATTCAGCGTCATCTGCAGGCTCATCCACGGCTGTCCCTTGAACCATGATATGAGTGATGAGACCTTCCAGGTTGTAGAAGGGCCCAACAAGATTGGGTTCAGCTTCGCGGGTGCCATCGACACGGGGAGCAGAAGGACCAGGGTTGAAGTCTAGTCCCAATGTCTTCTTGTTTTGCTTAGCCGATTTCTTGGCAAACTGGAAGTTGCGCTTGAACAGATTGTCATCACGACACCATAGCAATGACGATGGATCAGCATCTGTAGGCTGTGGTCCACGGACCATGCAAGGATAGAAGCCTTGTTCAATGGCTTCATCTCTGGACCTGGGTTGAAGATTTCTGTATAGGATGTCTCCCCATGGTCGCTTGATGGCATTCTTCTCTGCATATTCCTGGGTCACAAACCTGTACTTGAACCATTGCTCAGCCCAGTACCTTTGAATCCATTGGATTCGTGTCTTGCGCTGATTGTAATCCTCTTCTGGGTCTGTCTTGTACAGCTCTGAGAGGTCATCAGGCAGATCTCTTGATGTTCCCCCTCGACGCTATCAGCCACCCTTCCTTGCTGATTTCTCTGTAGCCATGAGCTTCAAACTGAATGGTTTCAACACGTTCAAAGGTTTCAAAGGCTTCCGCTTGCTGGTCAAACAGGAACTGGCTTCGGAAGAATTTATATGATGTTGTAAGAATTCTGCAAATGAATGCAGACTATGAGAACCAAGGGATTCTCCCACGGACATGTACCTGTGACAACATTAAGGTGCGAAGGAAGGGCAAGAGGTCATATGCATTCTTAGAAGATTTTGAAGATAAATCAGTTTAGAAGACATTGACCTCATAATGCGAAGACATTCACTCATAGATAGAGAGTTGGTTCCAGATTTGTACGAATCCACGAATAAGTACAAGTGAGGAATCTAACTACTTTGTGAAGCATAAGTGAACATACTAGGCATATTATGAGATGCAGTATGAAATAGATCCAACTTGTGTGAACAGAAACTGCTTGTGGTAGAAAGTGATGGATCTATAGAATCAAAGGGGCCGTAAAAAGGAAGTTTTATTTACCACACGAAGAACTGCTAGACGGAGTGGGAGAGGAGACCGAGCAGATCGATCTTCTGTGCCCTAACTTGGCGACGGAGGACACCTACGGCGACAGCGGAGAAGACGATGTCCGCGGCCGGCGTGAAGACGGCGTCGGTGAGGTCGCAGCAACTAAGCGCTTCGTCGCCGGCGTCATCGAGGGTGAGCGGTGGCGCTAGGGTTTGTGCGAGAGTGGAAGAAAGGATAATGACTGTGGTGAGGCGTGTATTTATAGAGACAGGGACGACACAGTGTTATTACACAGGTGCCCCTGGCGATTCACATCTGAAGGACACGTGGCCATCATGCAACATATCGAAGGTTGTTCCACGTTCCCACGCACGCCTGGATTGTCGGGTGGTCGTTCCCACTTCTCCGGGTTTCAGGTGAAGGAATTAGCATTGAAAACGGACTTAATGTTTGTCTCTATATCTTCTGCTGACAAGGACGCAGAGAGGATATTCGACAGTTTCAATAGAATGCATATGATTTGGAGAGATAGAGTTTGAGATAGAAAGCATAGAGAGGTTAGGGTCCGATCACATTCACTTAGTTCAAAAGATTCAACAAGAAGACATAGCTATAAGTGAATGATGTAGAGGACAGAACACTAGTACATATATATATATATATATATATATATATATATATATATATATATATATATATATATATATATATATATATATATATATAT
>NC_041380.1:592027826-592065922 GCF_002162155.2 Triticum dicoccoides
AAGACAGTCAAATCAACATAGTGAAGATAATCATGAAGACAAGTTGAGATTGAAGCCAAACCAAATGTGAAGACATACCAAACGTAACGCCATGAGTAAAGCACTTCAAACAGAAAAATTTGGTGGTGGCGTTACCCACCGTATAGGAAGTATTAGACTCAGACACGGCGCACAATTATCATGGCGCTCCGAAGTCAAATTCCACATTAATGTATTCACACTTAGAATGTAAGTCTTCATTGATTGAAGATATACTTTACTTCGTGTGTTGCACATCTAAGTCATCAATATGCATAAGTGTTAGGATGTGTGCCTGATCACAGGACATTTGAGGATTCCAAGATATTTAGCTCACACCGTAACTTGCAAAACCTCTTCTCATCCAAGGGCTTGGTGAAGATATCTGCCAATTGCTCTTCAGTGTTGATGTGTATGATATCAATATCTTCCTTCACAACATGATCTCTGAGAAAGTGATGACGAATTTCAATGTGCTTTGTCTTCGAGTGTTGAACTGGGTTTTTGGCAATCTTGATGGCGCTTTCGTTGTCGCAGTAGAGTGGCACTTGCTTCAGATGAATGCCATAATCTTTGAGTGTTTGCTTCATCCATAGAAGCTAAGCGCAGCAAGATCCAGCAGCAATGTATTCAGATTCAGCAGTGGAGAGAGATACACAGTTCTTCTTCTTTGAAGACCAACATACAAGTGATCGTCCCAGAAAATGACATGTGCCTGATGTAGACTTGCGATCCTCCTTGTCACCAGCATAATCAGCATCCGAGAATCCAACCAGATCAAACTCTGAGCCCTTTGGATACCATAATCCTAATGTTGGGGTGTGAGCCAAATATTGAAGAATTCGCTTCACAACTAAGTGATGCGATTCCTTTGGTGCCGCTTGGAATCGAGCACACATGCAAACACTAAGCATAATATCTGGCCTAGATGCACATAGATAAAGTAAAGAACCAATCATGGAGCGGTATACCTTTTGATCGAACTCTTTACCATTGTCATCTGGACGCAGATGATGTTTGGCTGGCATTGGAGTCGTGAAGCCTTTGCAGTATTGCATCCCAAATTTGTTCAGGCAATCTTTGAGGTACTTCTCTTGAGATATGAAGATGCCGTTGCGTTGCTGACGTATTTGAAGACCAATGAAGAACTTCAGCTCACCCATGATGGACATCTGATATTGCTCTTGCATCATATATCCAAACTCGTCTGTGTATTTCTGATTGGTGCAGCCGAAGATAATGTCATCCACATATATTTGGCACACAAACAGTTCACCATCATATGCCTTTGTGAAAAGAGTGGGGTCGAGGGAACCAGGTTTGAAGCCTTTGCTCTTCAGGAAGTATTTGAGTGTGTCATACCATGCCCGAGGGGCTTGTTTGAGGCCATACAGCGCCTTGTTGAGCTTGTACACCATGTCAGGATGTTTTGGATCTTCAAAGCCACGCGGTTGTGCAACATACACTTCTTCGTCAATCTTGCCATTGAGAAAAGCGCTCTTCACATCCATTTGATACAGAAGAATGTCATGATGATTTGCATAGGCTAGTAGTATGTGTATGCCTTCAAGTCTAGCCACAAGAGTAAATGTTTCATCGAAGTCAATCCCTTCAACTTGAGTGTACCCTTGAGCAATGAGACGAGCTTTGTTTCTGAGAACTTGACCATGCTCATCTTGCTTGTTGCGATATATCCATTTGGTGCCTATTATATTGTGCTTGCGAGGATCAGGACGCTTAACCAGTTCCCATACATTATTCAGCTCAAACTGTTGAAGCTCTCCTTCCATAGCTTGAATCCATTCAGGTTCCATGAAGGCTTCTTCAACTTTCTTGGGTTTAGATATTGAGAGAAATGCGAAGTTCCCACAGAAATTTGCTAGCTATGTTGCCCTTGAACGAGTGAGTGGACCTGGTGCATTGATGCTATCAATTATTCTCTCAATATGTACTTCATTTGCGACACGAGGATGTACAGGACGAAGATTTTGCTCTTGCTGATCATTGTCATCGTTAGAAGGATTGTCTTCAGGCTGAGCATTGTCTTCAGTTTGATCATTGTCTTCAGGTTGATTAGGTGTGGAGATGATAAGTTCCTCTTCAGGCTGAGTTTCAGAAGGTATGATTTCTCCAGTTCCCATAAGTTTTATTGATTCACTGGATGGAACTTCATCTAGCACATTTGGCAGGTGCTCTCTTTGTGAGCCGTTAGTCTCATCGAACCGCGCATCCACTGTTTCAACCACTTTATAATGAAAGAGGTTGAAAACTCTGTAGGAGTGTGAATCCTTTCCATATCCAAGCATAAAACCTTCATGTGCTTTTGGTGCAAATTTTGAAGTGTGATGTGGATCCTTGATCCAGCACCTGGCACCAAATACTCTGAAGTAACTGACATTTGGCTTCTTGCCAGTAAGGAGCTCATAGGATGTCTTGTTGAGAAGCTTGTCAAGATAAACACGGTTGATGATATGGCATGCAGTATCAATGGCTTCAGGCCAGAACTTTCTTGGAGTCTTGTATTCAGCAAGCATCGTCCAGGCCATCTCAATAAGTGTTCTGTTCTTGTGTTCGACGACGCCATTCTGCTGTGGTGTGTACGGAGCTGAGAATTCATGTGCAATGCCCAAAGTATCAAGATAAGTGTCTAGACCAGTGTTCTTGAATTCAGTGCCATTGTCACTTCTGATGTGCTTGATCTTGACGCCATAGTTGTTCATGGCTCGATTGGCGAAGCGTCTGAAAACTTCCTGCACTTCAGTCTTGTAGAGGATTATATGCACCCAGGTATATCTTGAATAATCATCAACAATGACAAATCCATAAAGACAAGCAGTAGTAGTAAGAGTTGAGTAATGAGTGGGACCAAAAAGGTCCATGTGGAGCAGTTCGAAGGGTTGAGTCGTTGTCATGATTGTCTTCGAGGGATGCTTGGCCCTCGTCATCTTTCATGCTTCATAGGCACCGCATAAGTGATCTTTCTTGAACTTGACGCCCTCGATGCCTATGACATGCTTCTTCCTTGCAAGGGTGTGCAGGTTCCTCATGCCAGCATGCCCTAGCCTCCGATGCCAGAGCCAGCATTCAGAAGCTTTTGATAGAAGACATACGACAAGTTGTGGTCCTGCTGAGAAATCTACCACGTACAAATCATCTTTCCGATACCCTTCAAACACTAGAGACTTGTCAGATTCCATTAGAACAAGGCAACGATATTTTCCAAACATTACAATCATGTTTAAATCGCAAAGCATGGAGACAGACATTAAGTTGAAACCAAGGGATTCAACAAGTATGACTTTATCCATGTGTTCATCCTTTGAGATTGCAACTCTACCTAGACCCAATACCTTGCTTTTACCAGTGTCAGCACATGTGATGTGACTTTTGTCAGATGGACGTAAGGTTGAGTCCATAAGAACGCTTCGCTTGCCATTCATGTGATTGGTACACCCACTATCAATAATCCATTCTGAAGCAGCTGGTGTCGTACCCTACAGTGCAGTTAGGGGGATAGGCTTCACGAAGAGAATTGTGAAGCAAAAACATTTGACGAACCAGTGGATTATGAAAGCTTAGATCGAGATTTGGACTGATAGGGCAAGTAGCAAGCGATTCAGGAACAAAGTACATAATAAGACCATTTGGGCATTTGATCTTGCGCCCTACAAGATGTTTAAGGTCCCCAGCAATAGCGTCAGACGATTTTGGTTTTCGGCTGGAGACCTTTCCCTGCAAAAGAGAGTTAAGCTTTCTTAGCCACCCACATCTTCAAGGGTGGCTTCGAAGCAATGAGTCTAAGTGCAGCATCTGAGAACTTTGGCTTTGGATCCCTAGCAAAAAGTCTTGCAGGTGGACAATAGTACTCATAAGAATAAGTAGAATAGTTCTTGGTCTTATGAACATGGCAGTTTGATGAAACGCACTCATATTCACAGGCCTGAGTACGGTTTCCCTACAAAACATTTGCGTTAGTGCGACTCAGGTGAGTCCTCTGTCTGTATGAAGCCTTTGGACCGTATGAAGCCTGTGGTCTGTGGTTTGTCTTCTTCACCTGTGGTGTCGTGATGACATTCACAGGAAGATTCTTCAAACACCTTTTCGGCACCCAGACCTTCTTCATAGGCGGTCCATTCCTGCAGTTAGTACCAATATATCTAGCAAACACTTCACCATTCTGATTCTTAAACAGTTTATAGTTTGCATCAAAGGATTCATCAATAACAATGGGATTAGCACAAGTGAAGCCAGATAGGGTGGATGGATCCGCTGAAGGTTCCTTTGCAGTAACCCATGTGGTTTTGGGGTACTGCTCAGGTTTCCAGTAAGAGCCATCAGCATTCATTTTCCTTTTGAACCCAACACCCTCTTTCCTAGGGTTTCGGTTCAGGATCTGCCTTTTGAGAACATCACATAGTGTCTGATGCCCTTTGAGATTTTTGAACATCCCTGTTTCAAGCAATGTCTTCAACCTAGCATTCTCATCAGCAATAGCAGTGGCACCCTTAGTAGAGGTGTTAGTTACCACATCAATAGTTGAAGGTAATGCAACAGTAGCAGCAGCAGAACATTTAGCAACAGAAGTAGCGTTATCACACTCAAGGCATTTAAGACATGGTGGTTCAAATCCTTCCTGAGCGGGACTGATCTGTTCAGCGCGAAGTGACTCGTTTTCCTTTTGAAGATCTTCATGAGCCGCTCTCAATTTCTCAAGTTCTTGCTTCCTTTGAAGATAATCATAGGAAAGCTTTTCATGAGTTGTTGAGAGCGTTTCATGACGACTTTCAAGTTCCTCATACTTAGCATGAAGATTTTTTATGTCTTCAATTAAGGACTGCGATCGAGTCATTTCAGCGTCCAACAGGTCATCGCTTTTATCTAACAGTTTTTGAATATGTTCCATAGCTTTCTGTTGTTTAGTGGCAAGGGAAGCAAGTTTTGCATAGCTGGGTCCAAATTCATCACCAGATTCATCATCATTGGATTCAGATAGATAGCATTCAGTTACCTTAGCATCTTTTGCCATAAGGCATGATGCAGAAGATGATGATTCTGGTTCGAATGTCATCGCTTTGAGAGATTCCTTAAAGTCCTCAAACCAAGGATCATGACGAGTTTGATGACCTTCATAGACCTCAGAGAGACGGTCCCAAATAAGCTTCGCATGATCGAGATGCATGATATTCCTGAACTGATTTTGAGACAGACAGGAGCAGATGACGTCCTTCGCCGTGAGGTTGAGAAGAGTGTACTTGTGAATGTCATCAGCTTCCGCCATCTTGCACAGATCGGTCAGACCAATCTCAGTGACGGTCCACAGCTCGCTGTTCATCGCCATGAGGCGCTTCTTCATCATGGCCTTCCACTTGGGATACTCGTGACCGTCAAAGATGGGGCATGACACAGTCTTCATTCCTGTGGTCGACATAACTAAAACTCCAGGCGGTTAAACCAAAATCACACAGAACAAGGGAGTACCTCGCTCTGATACCAATTGAAAGTGCGTTATATCGACTAGAGGGGGGGTGAATAGGCGATTTTTATGGAAGTCTTCAAAGCATGGGAGTTTTGAAGACAAACGATAGAAATGAACCTATAACCATGCAGCGGAAGGTAGACTACCCTAGACAAGCCATAGTCAAGTATTCAATGAAGTGAAAGCACAAAGACTAGCAGCAGCTAAGCAGTACGGATCAGGATGGAAGATAATATGAAACCAATCTGAACAAACAGTCACACAGCAAAGACAAATGGACAATGTAAATAGGCAATGACTTCACAAGGACCAACTGTAAATAAAGAGATGGGAAGGATAGAACCAGTGAGCTTGGTGAAGACAAAGATTTGGTAGACCAGTTCCAACTGCTGTGACAGTTGTACGTTTGGTTAGGGCGGCTAGGTATTTAAACCTAAGGACACACAGTCCCGGACACCCAGTCCTGAACACGCAGCTCAGGACACCCAGTCCTCACCGTATTCCCCTTGAGCTAAGGTCACACAGACCTCGCCCAATCACTCTGGTAAGTCTTCAAGGTAGACTTCCAAACCTTCATAGACTTCGTTCACCAGTGATCCACAATGACTCTTGGATGCTCAGAACGCGATGCCTAACCGGCTGGAGGATTCACAGTCCTCAAGTGTAATAAGTCTTCAGATCACACAGACAGGAAGACTTCAGTGATGCCTAACACTCTTTGGCTCTGGCTGGTTAGGGATTTATCCTCGCAAGGAATTCTCTCTCAAAGGCTTCGAGGTGGGTTGCTCTCAAACGACAAAATCCGTACTCTAACTCTGAGCAGCCAACCGTTTATGGTTGTAGGGGTGGGCTATTTATAGCCACTAGGCAACCTGACCTGATTTGTCCGAAATGACCCTGGGTCACTAAGGAACTGACACGTGTTCCAACGGTCAGATTTCAAACACACACGACAACTTTACTTGGGCTACAAGCAAAGCTGACTTATCCAACTCTGGACAAGATTTGCTCTTATAGTCTTCACTCAAAGACATAGGATTTTGGTTAAGCATCAGTTCAGTCATTCTGACTAGTTCTCTTGGATCCCACTTAACAGTACGGTGGTTCCTATGAGTCAACAAAGAAGAAAAAGAACGACGAAAGAACTAAGTCTTCGCGCTCCATAGTCTTCATGCGATGTCTTCTCTTGTCATAGTCTTCAATGTGCATGTCTTCATATACCACCTTTGTCTTCAATGTCTTCTTACATTTTTAGGGGTCATGTCTGGTAGGAAAACCGAATCAATGAGGGACTTCAACCTGTGTTATCCTGCAATTCTCACAAACACATTAGTCCCTAAACTAGGTTTGTCATCAATACTCCAAAACCAACTAGGGGTGGCACTAGATGCACTTACAACCTGCAAAAACAAGTTAGACGTCCTCTACTTTGTTGTTGCAAGTTTTACGTGGCTGCTACTGGGCTTAGCCAGAACCGTTCTTACCTACGCATCAAAACCACAACGATAGTTCGTCAAGTTGGTGCTGTTTTAACCTTCGCAAGGACCGGGCGTAGCCACACTCGGTTCAACTAAAGTTGGAGAAACTGACACCCGCCAGCCACCTGTGTGCAAAGCACGTCGGTAGAACCAGTCTCGCGTAAGCGTACACGTAATGTCGGTCCGGGATGCTTCATCCAACAATACCGCCGAACCAAAGTATGACATGCTGGTAAGCAGTATGACTTGTATCGCCCAGAACTCACTTGTGTTCTACTCGTGCATATAACATCTACGCATAAAACCTGGCTCGGATGCCACTGTTGGGGAACGTAGTAATTTCAAAAATTCCTACGCACACGCAAGGATCATGGTGATGCATAGCAATGAGAGGGAAGAGTGTTGTCTACGTACCCTGGTAGACAGTAAGCGGAAGCGTTATTTCAACACGGTTGATGTAGTCATACGTCTTCACGATCCGATCGATCCAAGTACCGAAAGCACGGCACCTCCGAGTTTTGCACATGTTCGGCTCGGTGACGTCCTCGCCTTCTCGATCCAGCAAGAGGGGCGAAGTAGTAGATGAGTTCCGGCAGCACGACGGCGTGGTGATGGTGTTGGTGAAGAACAATCTCCGCAGGGCTTCGTCTAAGCACTACGGAAACTATGACAGAGGATAAACTAGAGGGGACGGGGTTGCCGGCACACGGCTTGGTGTTTCTTGATGTGTCTTGGGTGCTAGCCCTGCCCCTCTATTTATATGTTGAGCCTTGGGACCGAAACTTGGAGTAAAAGCCTCCACAAAGTCGGTTTCACCCGAAAGGCAAGAGTCCTTCTCGGACTCCAGGTCCAGACACCAGGGTTCACGGCGTCTGGACCCAGACGCCAGGGACCCTGGCGTCTGGCCCCTGGACTCTGCAAAATTTCCTTTTGTGCTTTCCAAAAACCTCGTGGGCTTTCATCTTTGGCCCAGATAAAGTGTTCTCGTGCCCAAACATTTCGGGAAACATCCGGAACCCCTTCCGGTGAAATCCGGAACCCTTCTAGAGATCAAACACTACTATCCACATATCAATCTTTACTTCCGGACCATTCCGGAGTTCCTCGTCATATCCGTGATCTCATCCAAAACTCCGAACAACATTCAGTCACCAACATACATAACTCATAGTACTATATCGTCAACGAATGTTAAGCGTGCGGACCCTACGGGTTCGAGAACTATGTAGACATGATCGAGACACCTCTCTGGTCAATAACCAATAGCGGGACCTGGATGCCCATATTGGCTCCTACATATTCTACGAAGATCTTTATTGGTCAGACCGCATAACAACATACGTTGTTCCCTTTGTCATCGGAATGTTACTTGCCCCGAGATTCGATCGTCGGTATCTCAATACCTAGTTCAATCTTGTTACCGGCAAGTCTCTTTACTCATTCCGTAATACATCATCCCACAACTAACTCATTAGTTGCAATGCTTGCAAGGTTTATAGTGATGTGCATTATCGAGCGGGCCCAGAGATACCTCTCCGACAATCGGAGTGACAAATCCTAATCTCGAAATACGCCAACCCAACAAGTACCTTCGGAGACACCTGTAGAGCACCTTTATAATCACCCGGTTATGTTGTGATGTTTGGTGGCACACAAAGTGTTCCTCCGGTAAACGAGAGTTGCATAATCTCATAGTCATAGGAACATGTATAAGTCATGAAGAAAGCAATAGCAACAAACTGAACGATCAAGTGCTAAGCTAACGGAATGGGTCAAGTCAATCACATCATTCTCCTAATGATGTGATCTCGTTAATCAAATGACAACTCATGTCTATGGTTAGGAAACTTAACCATCTTTGATCGATGAGCTAGTCAAGTAGAGGCATACTAGTGGCACTCTGTTTGTCTATGTATTTTCACACATGTATTATGTTTCCGGTTAATACAATTCTAGCATGAATAATAACCATTTATCATGAAATAAGGAAATAAATAATAACTTTATTATTGCCTCTAGGGCATATTTCCTTCATGACAAGGGCGTTCGCAAGTGTCCATTTTACTTTACTGTTGGTTCAGTGCACTTTTCATGCTTTGGCAAGCGGCATACAATCGAAGGAAGACGACAACCAGTGTATTTTTGATATAATTTTACTTTTATTGGTGGTTTTGTGTCTTGTCATGTTTCATTGTAATGTCTATTGTTTTCCCTCAAATTTCGGTTACAAGATGCCCCTTTGGATATCTTTTACAAAGAAAACAGGTCACAACCCTTGATATATCAATCTGATGTCTAATATGAGTTTTTTTAATTTCTTTTGGTGGAGATCAGTAGGTTAACCAAGTGATTAACCTCCCCGCAATTAGTTATAGAGCTCGCCAACCATGAATTCGGTGCCCTATCCAAGGATCTCATCAACCGCAACATGGACTCACCGCCTCTCAGCATTGATCAATATGTTAGAGACATTGTCCAGAACACAAGTATACTTGTGGTTGTCGCCAACGATGTTGGTTCTCCTCCCCGGTCATATGAGTGGCTTTAGACATAAATGTTTGATTTTAAAGAGACAATGTAAAAAAATCTTTTTAAATTAAATTGCGCATCGAGGGCCCAATTCCATTCATGGTGAAGGTGGTAAGACAACATTAATGTTCTCAAAATAGAAAAGAGAAAAAGAAGGATGCCATGGGCTAAACCCCATATAACAACACTTGGATTAAAGTTTGTCTTTTTAGATAATTAAAGTTTGTCTTCTATCAGCATGGTGACCCACAAGTATAGGGGATCTATCGTAGCCCTTTCGATAAGTAAGAGTGTAGAACCCAATGAGGAGCAGAAGGAAATGATAAGCTGTTTTTAGCAAGGTATTCTCTGCAAGCACTGGAATTATAGGTAACAGATAGTTTTGTGATATGATAATTTGTAACATGCAAAAAGTAACAAAAGTAAATAAAGTGCAGTAAGGTGGCCCAATCCCTTTTGTAGCAAAGGACAAGCCTGGACAAACTCTTATATAGAGAAAAGCGCTCCCGAGGACACATGGGAATTATCGTCAAGCTAGGTTTCATCACGATCATATGATTTGCATTCGGTACTTTAATAATTTGGTATGTGGGTGGACCGGTGCTTGGGTATTGCCCTTACTTGGACAAGCATCCCACTTATGATTAACCTCTATTGCAAGCATCCGCAACTACAACAAAAGTATTAAGGTAAACCTAACCATAGCATGAAACATATGGATCCAAATCAGCCCCTTACGAAGCAACACATAAACTAGGGTTTAAGCTTCTGTCACTCTAGCAACCCATCATCTACTTATTACTTCCCAATGCCTTCCTCTAGGCCCAAATAATGGTGAAGTGTCATGTAGTTGATGTTCACATAACACCACTAGAGGAGACACAACATACATCTCATCAAAATATCGAACGAATACCAAATTCACATGACTACTAATAGCAAGACTTCTCCCATGTCCTCAGGAACAAACGTAACTACTCACAAAGCATATTCATGTTCATAATCAGAGGTGTATTAATATCCATATAGGATCTGAACATATGATCTCCCACCAAATAAACCAACTAGCATCAACTACAAGGAGTAATCAACACTACTAGCAACCCACAGGTACCAATCCTAGACTTAGAGACAAGAATTGGATACAACAGATGAACTAGGGTTTGAGAGGAGATGGTGCTGGTGAAGATGTTGATGGAGATTGACCCCCTCCCGATGAGAGGATCGTTGGTGATGACGATGGCGATGATTTCCCCCTCCCAGAGGGAAGTTTCCCCAGCAGAACAGCTCCGCCGGAGCCCTAGATTGATTCCACCAAGGTTCCGCCTCGTGGCGGCGGAGTCTCGTCCCAAAAGCTTGCTTATGATTTTTTCCTCATCGAAAGACTCCATATAGCAGAATATGGGCATCGGAAGGCCACCAGGGGGCCCACGAGGCAGGGGGCACGCCCCCACCCTCGTGGGCAGGGTGTGGCCCCCCTCCGGAACTTCTTGCACTCAGTATTTTTTATATATTCTGAAAAATGACTTCCATGAAGTTTCAGGACTTTTGGAGCTATGCAGAATAGGTCTCTAATATTTGCTCCTTTTCCAGCCCAGAATCCCAGCTGCCAGCATTCTCCCTCTTTATGTAAACCTTGTAAAATAAGAGAGAATAGGCATAAGTATTGTGACATAATGTGTAATAACAGCCCATAATGCAATAAATATCGATATAAAAGCATGATGCAAAATGGACTTATCAACTCCCGCAAGCTTAGACCTCGCTTGTCCTCAAGCGAAAGTCGAAATCGAAAAATATTTCCACATGTTTAGAGATAGAGGTGTCGATAAAAATAAAATACAGACATGAGGGCATCGTGATCATTCTTAGAACAACAACTTATATAATTCTTGTCATATGATCTCTTATGCTAGAGTAACAATTAAATCACAATTTCAAGTATGAATCATAATCTTCATTGAAAACTAACAAACTATAATCTCAGTCATTGGAGCAATTGCAATTTATCATAACATAGGAAAGAGTCAATATAAGAGCTTTTCAGCAAGTCCACATACTCAACTATCATATAGTCTTCCACAATTGCTAACACTCACGCAGTACTTATGGGTATGGAGTTTTAATCGGACACAGAGAAAGATAGGGGCTTATAGTTTTGCCTCACAATGTTTTACCTCAAGGGTAATGTCAACAATAATAGTTCATGAAAACTCACATCCAATTAGCCATATATACCAGGATCTTTCCAACATGTTGTGCTTGCCAAAAGATAAAATTTAAAAAAGGAAGGCTGATGATCACCATGACTCTTATGCAAGGTAGGAGATAAAAGTAAAAGATAGGCCCTTCGCGGAGGGAAGCAGAGGTTGTCATGCACTTTTATGGTTGGATGCACAAAATCTTAATGCGAAAGAATGTCACTTTATATTGCCACTTGTGATATGGACCTTTATTATGCAGTCCGTCGCTTTTATTTCTTCCATATCACACGATCGTATAAAGCTTATTTTCTCCCACACTAATAAGTCATACATATTTAGAGAGCAATTTTTATTGCTTGCACCGATGACAACTTACTTGGAGGATCTTACTCAATCCATAGGTAGGTATGGTGGACTCTCATGGCAAAACTGGTTTGAGGGTGTTTGGAAGCACAAGTAGTATCTCTACTTGGTGCAAAGAATTTGGCTAGAATGAGGGGGAAAGGCAAGCTCAATCATGTTGGATGATCCATGACAGTATAATTTATCCCAGATGTAAGAAAACATAACCCATTATGTTGTCTTCCTTGTCCAACGTCAGCCCTTTAGTATGTCATATTTTAATGAGTGCTCACAATCTTAAAATATGTCCAAGATAGTGTATTTATATGTGAAGACCTCTCTTTCTTTATTACTTCCTATTAATTGCAACGATGACCAAAACTATGTTTGTCAACTGTCAACAACTTTTATTCATCATACTTTTTCTATGTGAGCTCATTACTCTCCATAAGATCCATATGATCTCTTTTATTTCTTTTTATTCTTTCTCTTTTATTTTATTCACTCAAGATCATGGCAAAATAATCAAGCCCTTGACTCAACATTAATCTTTATTATACATAGCTCACGGACTCTATTATATAGAAGGATCATAAAGCAAAACTCACAACTAGATCATACTAAGAACTTTTATTCTACTAGCTCAAAATATTATCAAAAGGATCGAACTAAGAAAAGCGGTAAAGATAAAAGTGATGGTGATACGATACCGGGGCACTCCCCCAAGCTTGGCAGTTGCCAAGGGGAGTGCCCATACCCATGTGATAATATCTCTCTTTTCGGTGATGGTGATGTGATATTCTTGGCGATGATGCCCCTCAGGATACGATTTTCCTCCTCGAGCTTATTGACTTGCTGCTTGAGGTCCATTATTTCCTTTCGAAGCTTTCCTGTAACAGCCAAAGCTCCCTGCACCCAAGGGTGCTGCATAGCTGCGGGAGAACTAGTGACACTCTTTTTCATATTCTCATAAGAAAGAAATCTAATATTGGAAGGGACAACCGAGTTTGGAATAGCCGAGCTCTGCAGTTCCCCCATTGTGAATCCAGCTCAGAAGCGGGAAGTAACTTCTTGATCATCCTCCATGGCATCTATCCTCTTCAAATCAGCCTCCATCTCTTCCTCCGTTGCTGGCACAAAGTGGTCAACATTGTTGTTTGTCATTGATCTCGGTGCCGGATGAGACACTCGGCTCTCCCCGACTGACTCTTGCGAAGACATCTTGCTCTAATCTGCAGCAGCAATAGCTCAAAACACTAATAGAGGATAATTGCGTGATACGGGAGTCAAAACCTTCGGGAGATTATATAATGAATTCTTACCGATCGAAATACGTAACGTGCAAGAAAACGGAGTCCGAAGAGCACACGATGTAGGGGGGCGTGCCCTCCACCCTCGTGGAGCCCTCGTGTCCTTCCCGGACTGCTTCTGTTTTTTCTATTTTTCTAAATATTCCAAAATTGAAGAAAATTGCCATTAGAACTGTTTTGGAGTCGGTTTACTTACCGTACCACATACCTATTCCTTTTCGGAGTCTAAAACGTTCCGAAAAGTGTCCCTTATGTATTCCTCCGGGGTTACGGTTTCAATAACATTGGTTTCAACATTTATAGGATTACCTGATATATAATATTTAATTCTTTGATCGTTCACCACCTTCGGATTTGTGCCTTCGAAGTTGTTGATTTTTATGGCAGCGGAACGATAGACCTCCTCGATAATGTAAGGACCTTCCCATTTAGAGAGAAGTTTTCCTACAAAGAATCTTAAATGGGAGTTGTATAGCAATACATAATCACCTACATTAAAATCACGCTTTTGTATTCTTTTATCATGCCATCTTTTAACTTTTTCTTTAAATAATTTGTCATTCTCATAGGCTTGGGTTCTCCATTCATCAAGTGAGCTAATGTCAAATAACCTCTTCTCACCGGCAATTTTGAAATCATAAGTGAGCTCTTTAATAGCCCAATATGACCTATGTTCTAGCTCAAGAGGTAAATGACATGCTTTACCATAAACCATTTTATACGGAGACATACCCATAGGATTTTTATATGCAGTTATATAGGCCCATAATGCATCATCAAGTTTCTTGGACCAATTCTTTCTAGATCTATTAACAATCTTTTGAAAATTATTTTGAGTTCTCTATTGCTCAATTCTACCTGACCACTAGACAGTGGGTGATAAGGAGATGCAATTCTATGATTAACATCATATTTAGCAAGCATTTTACGGAAAGCACCATGAATAAAATGTGAACCACCGTTAGTCATTTAATATCTAGGGACTCCAAACCTTGGAAAAATAACTTCTTTAAGCATCTTAATAGAGGTGTTATGATCAGCACTACTAGTTGGAATAGCTTCTACCCACTTAGTAACGTAATCAACAACAACTAAAATATGTGTGTATCCGTTGGAGGCAGGAAAAGGTCCCATATAATCAAAGCCCAAAACATCAAATGGTTCAATAACAAGTGAATAATTCATAGGCATTTCTTGATGTCTACTAATATTACCAACTCTTTGACATTCATCACAAGATACAACAAACTTACGGGCATCCTTGAGGAGAGTAGGCCAATAAAAACCGGATTGCAATACCTTATGTGCAGTTCTATCTCCAGCGTGGTGTCCTCCATAAGCTTCAGAGTGACACTTGCGTAGGATCTGTTCCTGTTCATGCTCAGGTACACAACGTCTAATAACACCATCTACTCCTTCTTTATAAAGATGTGGGTCATCCCAAAAGTAATGTCTCAAATCATAGAAAAACTTTTTCTTTTGCTGGTATGTGAAACTAGGTGGTATAAATTTTGTGCCAATATAATTAGCATAATCAGCATACCATGGAGCAGTACGAGAAGCATTTACGACATTTAATTGTTCATCAGGAAAGCTATCATCAATAGGTAGTGGGTCATCAAGAACATTCTCTAGCCTAGACAGGTTGTCTGCAACGGGGTTCTCAGCTCCCTTTCTATCAATAATATGCAGATCAAATTCTTGTAGCATGAGAACCCATCTAATAAGTCTAGGTTTAGCATCTTTCTTTTCCATAAGATATTTAATAGCAGCATGATCTATGTGAATAGTTACTTTAGAATCAACAATATAAGGTCTGAACTTATCACAAGCAAATACAACTGCTAAAAATTCTTTTTCAGTAGTAGCATAATTTCTCTGAGCATTGTCTAGAGTTTTACTAGCATATTGAATAACATTTAATTTCTTATCAACTCTTTGCCCTAGAACAACACCTACAGCATAATCACTAGCATCACACGTAATTTCAAAGGGTAAATTCCAATCAGGTGGCTGAACAATAGGTGCAGAGATCAATGCTTTCTTAAGTATTTCAAATGCTTCTACGCAATCATCATAAAAAACAAATGGTATATATTTTTGTAATAAATTAGTCAGAGGCCGAGAAATTTTTGAGAAGTCCTTAATGAACCTCCTATAAAAACCGGCGTGACCAAGGAAACTTCTTATACCTTTGATGTCCTTGGGACATGGCATCTTTTAAATAGCATCAACCTTAGCTTTATCAACTTCACTACCTCTTTCAGAAATTTTATGCCCCAAGACAATACCTTCATTAACCATAAAGTGAAACTTCTCCTAATTCAAGACAAGGTTAGTTTCTTCACATCTCTGCAAAACTCGATCAAGGTTGCTTAAGCAATCATCAAAAGAGGATCCATAGACCGAGAAATTGTCCATGAAAACCTCACAAATCTTTTCACAAAAGTCAGAGAATATAGCCATCATGCATATTTGGAAAGGTAACAAGTGCATTACATAAACCAAAAGGCATACGTCTATAAGCAAAAGCACCAAACGGGCAAGTAAAAGTGGTCTTAGATTGATCATCAGCTGACACAGGTATTTGAGAGAAACCAGAGTAACCATCTAGAAAGCAAAAATGTGTATGTTTGGATAATCTTTCTAGCATTTGATCAATAAAAGGTAAGGGGTAATGATCTTTTTTAGTAGCCTTATTTAATTTGCAGAAATCAATTACCATCCTATAACCTATAATAATTCTTTCCGGAATCAATTCATCTTTATCATTAGGAACGATAGTAATACCTCCGTTTTTAGGGACACAATGGACAGGACTTACCCACTAACTATCAGCAACGGGATAAATTATACTTGCCTCAAGGAGCTTTAGTATTTCCTTTCTTACCACTTCTTTCATCTTAGGATTCAGCCGTCGTTGGTGATCACGAACTGCTTTGGCATCTTTCTCCAAAAAAAAAATTTGTGCTGACATAGTGTGGGACTAATGCTTTTAATATCATCGAGAGTATATCCAATAGCAGCACGGTGCTTCTTCAGAGTTTTTAATAACCTCTCTTCTTCATGCTCTGAAAGGTTAGCACTAATAATAACAGGATATATCTTTTTCTCATCAAGATAAGCATATTTAAGAGTATCAGGTAATGGTTTGAGCTCAAACACGGATCACCCTTGGGTGGAGGAGGATCCCCTAGGATTTCAACAGGGAAATTGTGTTTCAGGATGGGTTCCTGTTTAAATAATGCTTCATCTATTTCCCTTCTTTCATTCATAAACATATCATTTTCATGGTCTAGCAAATATTGTTCTAAAGGATCACTAGGAGGCACGGCAATAGAAGCAAGACCAATAATTTCATCTTTACTTGGCAATTCCTCTTCACGGTGTTGTCTACCAATAGTAACAACATCCTTTTCGCAATCTATCTTAGCATTAACTGTGTTCAAGAAGGGTCTACCAAATATAATGGGACAAAAGCTATCTTGTGGGGAACCAAGAACAAAAAAATCAGCAGGATATTTAGTTTTCCCACACAAGACTTCAACTTCTCTAACAATCCCAATTGGTGAAATAGTATATCTATTGGCAAGTTTAATTGTGACATCAATATCTTCTAACTCAGCAGGTGCAATATCATGCATAATTTCTTTGTATAAGTCAATAGGTATTGCACTAGCACTAGCACCCATATCACACAATCCATGATAACAATGATCTCCTATTTTAACAGAAATAACAGGCATGCCTACCACAGGTCTATGTTTATCTTTAGCACAAGGTTTAGCAATTCTAGCAGTTTCATCACAGAAATGAATAACATGCCCATCAATATTATCAGACAAGAGATCTTTAACAATAGCAATATTAGGTTCAACTTTAACTTGCTCAGGAGGTGTATAAGTTCTAATATTGCTTTTATGAACCACAGTTGAAGCTTTAGCATGATCTTTTATCCTAACAGGAAAAGGTGGTTTCTCAACATAAGCACTAGGAATAATAGGATCATTATAAGTGACAGTCTTTTCTTCAACTTTAATAGGTGAAGATACTTTTACTTCTATGGGAGGATGATATTTAAACCACTTCTCCCTAGGGATATCAACATGAGTAGAAAAAGATTCACGGAAAGAAGCTACTATTTTAGAGTCAAGTCCATATTTAGTGCTAAATTTATGGAAAACATCGGTATCCATAAAAGATTTAACACAATCAAACTTAGGTGTCATACCTGACTCCTTACCTTCGTCGAGATCCCAATCTTCAGAGTTGCGTTTAATTCTTTCCAATAAATCCCATTTGAATTCAATAGTCTTCATCATAAAAGAGCCAGCACAAGAAGTATCAAGCATGGTGTGATTGTTATCAAAAAGCCGAGCATATAAATTTTGAATAATTATTTCTCTTGGAAGCTCATGATTGGGGCATGAATATAACATTGATTTAAGCCTCCCCCAAGCTTGAGCGATGCTTTCTCCTTCGCGAGGCCAAAAATTATATATATAATTGCGATCACGATGAACAAGATGCATAGGATAAAACTTCTGATGAAATTCCAATTTCAATTGTTTGTAGTTCTGTGATCCCATATCATCACATAGCCTATACCATGTCAATGCATCTCCCTTCAAAGATAAAGGGAAGACCTTCTTCTTAATAACATCATCGGGCACACCTGCAAGCTTAAATAATCTACAAACTTCATCCACATATATTAGGTGCTCATTAGGATGCATTGTTCTGTCTCCTGCAAAAGGATTAGCTAGCAGTTTTTCTATCATGACCGAAGGAATCTCAAAGTAGACATTTTCGTTTTTAGTAGGTTCAATAGGTTGAGGAGAAACTCTTTGCTCTACTGGTCGGGGTGAAGATACCCGGAACAAGCCCCTCAGAGGATTATTTTCCATAGTAACAAGTGACAGTAAATTTCAACACACTGAATAAATTTTTCCTTACCAAATTCCACCTACCAAAGGCGCTTCACTCCCCGACAACGGCGCCAGAAAAGAGTCTTGATGACCCACAAGTATAGGGGATCTATCATAGTCCTTTCGATAAGTACGAGTGTCGAACCCAACGAGGAGCAGAAGGAAATGATAAGCGGTTTTCAGCAAGGTATTCTCTGCAAGCACTGAAATTATAGGTAACAGATAGTTTTGTGATAAGATAATTTGTAACGAGCAACAAGTAACAAAAGTAAATAAAGTGCAGCAAGGTGGCCCAATCCCTTTTGTAGCAAAAGACAAGCCTGGACAAAATCTTATATAGAGAAAAGTGCTCCCGAGGACACATGGGAATTATCGTCAAGCTAGGTTTCATCACGATCATATGATTCGCGTTCGGTACTTTGATAATTTGGTATGTGGGTGGACCGGTTCTTGGGTACTGGCCTTACTTGGACAAGCATCCCACTTATGATTAACCTCTATTGCAAGCATACACAACTACAACAAAAGTATTAAGGTAAACCTAACCATAGCATGAAACATATGGATCCAAATCAGCCCCTTACGAAGCAACGCATAAACTAGGGTTTAAGCTTCTGTCACTCTAGTAACCCATCATCTACTTATTACTTCCCAATGCCTTCCTCTAAGCCCAAATAATGGTGAAGTGTCATGTAGTCTACGTTCACATAACACCACTAGAGGAGAGACAACATACATCTCATCAAAATATCGAACGAATACCAAATTCACATGACTACTAATTAATAGCAGGACTTCTCCCATGTCCTCAGGAACAAACGTAACTACTCACAAAGCATATTCATGTTCATAATCAGAGGGGTATTAATATGCATATAGGATCTGAACATGATCTTCCACCAAATAAACCAACTAGCATCAACTACAAGGAGTAATCAACACTTCTAGCAACCCACAGGTACCAATCCCAGACTTAGAGACAAGAATTGGATACAAGAGATGAACCAGGGTTTGAGAGGAGATGGTGCTAGTGAATATGTTGATGGATATTGACCCCCCTCCCGATGAGAGGATCGTTGGTGATGACGATGGCGATGATTTCCCCCTCCCGGAGGGAAGTTTCCCCGTCAGAACAGCTCCACCGGAGCCCTAGATTGATTCCGCCAAGGTTCCGCCTCGTGGCAGTGGAGTCTCATCCCGAAAGCTTGCTTATGATTTTTTCCTCATAGAAAGACTCCATATAGCAGAAGATGGGCATCGGAGGGCCACCAGGGGGCCCACGAGGCATGGGGCGCGCCCAGGCTGTAGGGCGCGCCCCCACCCTCGTGAGCAGGGTGTGGGCCCCCTCCAAAACTTTTTGCGCTCAGTATTTTATATATATTCTGAAAATGACATCCGTGAAGTTTTAGGACTTTTGGAGCTGTGTAGCACAGTTCTCGAATATTTGCTCCTTTTCCAGCCCAGAATCCCAGCTGCCGGCATTCTCCCTCTTTATGTAAACCTTGTAAAATAAGAGAGAATAGGCATAAGTATTGTGACATAATGTGTAATAACAGCACATAATGAAATAAATATCGATATAAAAGCATGATGCAAAAATGGACGTATCACACCGCCCTATCAAAACAATAGACATTTAGAAGCCTAGCTCACACCCACATTTACACACATTTAGAAGCGGCATATCCTATATACCTAAGAGACTGATCCCCACTACTTCTAATTATCTCAACATATTCCACATCATCGAAATTGTTATAGCCATTAGACTCACTATCTAGATCCACTAGCATCCATATGATCTACACATGACAATCCTCTATCATGCAACATGCATTTTCCAAGTTCAAAGGACGGACCACAAGGAGCACATTATTATCATTACAAGATACACCACAGGTCAACATCTAATCCTTCCGCACCCATTGGCAGCTTGCCGACCAGCAAAATCTCTCTTGTTGAAAACTTCAGATGCCAACATCAACACTATGTGTGCCCCTATTTCTTGAATGTCGCACAAATCTCGTGTATGTAAGCCGAACAAAAATACATCTAGTAAGCCACCATAACAGCTACGCAACTAGGATCAATTGGAAATAAATGTCTAAAATATGCCTCATTTCTCATTCTCTAAATAACCTAAATAGCATTCGCCACTCTAGGTAAAAACCAACAATTGTTTATTGCCAAAAAATGTATCACCCACTCACATAGTCATTCACCCCACCCCTAATGCAACAATGAATGTCTAGTAAGGATATTGTTTCTAAGCTGGCCATAGAAAGATTTTATTCCATGTCACAGGAAACTATTTCCGGTAAGCAATGCTTATTGGTTCATGCACTAATTTATTAGGCCAGATATATCGATCGCATATGTGTTGTTTCAATTAGAATAAAAGCTCAAGTTTATTGTGAGTTTTTGTGTTGTGGTCACTGAATTCGAAAGGAACCCAACTCACTGTTTGGACTTCCAGATCATTTTAGCTCAGGCATACCGTTAACTTATGAAGTGAAAGTACTTGTCTTGTTTCATAATGGCAATGACCTAGTATATTAATGCATGAATATTAGAACTTAACATTACATTTTGACAACTACCATCGTACTCTTAATTAAAATAATAGAATTGATTCTTATTATTGTTCTAAGTCATCTAATTTAATAAGTATGTCCATCAGAAACATTTTTGTGACTAGAAAACTATTCAAATTTCAAAGAATTGGACTTTATAGAATTTTCCACGTGTGGGTTGCTCAAGTTGTAGGCTTCAATAGTACATGAATGTTCCAACGATTTCCTTCATACTATATTATTTTGAATCCATTCTGGCCTCTCGGAAACACTATTTTATATTTCATACGACCAGCGAAATAAGCATTAATGTAAATACAACCTCGTAGAAATCAAGTGGGATGACATTGTTCAAAAAATATCGGTTCTCAAAATCATGTGAATTAAAGATGTCCACAATAGCAGATTGCACTTGCTTCCATCTTGAGTTTCCAAGGGCTTAGTTTATACAAGTAAAATAAACTAGATACTGACATCTCTTCAATATCTTAGGAGAAATTTTGAATATAAGCATATAACTTGGTTATAACTAAATATGTACAATGTTCTAGATTGGTACCAAGAGTTTGTCTATATGAAATTGTGTTTGGTGGACTCAAAATTAAATTGTGTGACAAGGACGATGGTTTTTATGTGGCACTCCTTAGTGATTTTTTTGTTGATAACATAAAGGTTGACTTAAGTGATGTATGGCTAATGACAACTTTATTTAGGTTTGAATGAGTTAAGACGCTGATACTTGTTGAATCGTCTTAAGTAGATTATGGTGATGGGAGAAAACAATGCAAATCTAGCCACATTGCTTTTACAAGTGAAACCCTAAGGGAGGACCACAATTGGTTCATGGTTAGAGGTGATTGTACTCTTAGCCCATTACAGATAAAATTCCATGTGTAAATGCTCTATGTGCCTCATTAAAACATAATATTTGCATAGTGTGAGGTCACCTTTATCTGCCCGTAGTTGATAGTGAAGCACATGCATCAACTTATTTAATCTTAGTACTCCATGATTCTAATATTAGAGAAGTGGTGTGCGAGTGTATGGATGGGTGCGCACTCGCGCACACTTGCCTATGACATATGTGCATGTGTGTGTGCGCGCTTGTAAAAACTCCAAATCTAAAATATCTTATAAGTAAGGCTATTATTTTCGAGGAAGCAACATATGAGTGTGATTTATCATCCTTTTTAGAGTCGGGTGTTTTATCATTTATGATGCAACCTTCAGGTGATTTAACTGAAAACTATAAGGCTAAAGGCCACATAGTGTATTCTTAACAACATGTGTTTCCTTTACTTATCAGGCTGAAGCTTCCCAAAAACCAAGATCATTATTTCCGTGACACATCGGTATGCTTTACAGGCAATTCTTATTTGCGACGGATGATTACTAAGGGCATATACAATGGCGTTATCTTATGAGTAGCATATAGAATAAATACTGAGATGGAAGAAACAGAAACCAGAAAAAGGTAAAAACCATGATCCACATTCGTTTGTGGGTGCATGAATCTTGGCATGTTTGTGGTGCCACGTAGGATTGGGCTGGTGTGTGGGCATTCACCCGGTCGCCCACACGTCCGTTTCACCACACGGAGGGGCCGGTGTGTGAGCGTCAGTTCGCCCACACGCTAGTTTTCACTCACGCACAAGGGCTGGTGTGTGGGCATTTGCCATCTCGCCCACACGCCCGTCTCCTCTCCCACACCCAAGCTGCCAGTTGCCACGTGTTTTGAAGTGTACATGGCAACTGCCCTAATGTGCTTGTAAGAAGATGGTAACTCTCTCTTTTTTTACCTGAGCATGTCAGTTGCCATGTGTTTTGCAGGGTACAGGGCAACTGCCCTAGTGAGCTTGTAAGCAGATGGCAACTCTCTCTTTTATCCGAACATGTTGTTTTGCCATGTCTCTTTGTAGCGCTACACAACAACTGCCTAGTGTTAGTAGGTGGCAACTCCTAAGGTTTTTAAATCATGGCAACTGTAGTAAACTAGACCATACATGGAAACTACTTAGTGTTAGTAGATGGCAACCTCTAAAGTTTTCAAATCATGGCAACTATAGTAAACCAGACCATACATGGCAATAGCAGCAATTGTCCAAAATGGCATCTGGCACTTGACCTGAGATGGCAACTGCAGTTGAGCAACCATGGCAACTGTAGTTGTCCGACATGGCAACTGTAGTTCAGTGACATGGCAACTGCAGTTAAACGGACATTGAAGAGGGTCCGGACCATGGCAACTGCGGGGATGCGTGGTGACTATCACGTGGGGCGGGGCCGTGAGGTATGTGGCTGAGAGAGGTCGTGTGGGCGTTATGCATTTTGCCACACGTAGGCATGTGAGACGGACCGCAAGGAAAAAAAGAGGCGTGTGGGCGCTAGTTGTTTTGCCCACATGTAGGCGTGTGGGCTGGTCCTCTTAGACACCATACAAAACGTGTGGGCAGACCCCTTAACACCCACACATGTGGCAGTTATTGCCGTCCTTTGTTTTTATAAAAACTATAAGGAAACCTATTGAAAACCATGTAAATCTTTGCCTATCCCTTACTAATAAAGCACCGAGTGCTTCTGGTCGTACATCGTCATCTTTTTTAGGTAGTTTCTTTCGCATGCAGCTTATCGTACGTTGACCCTCGCTTTCAGCTCGATCCGTTTATGGTACGTCCCCTCCTTGCTATCGCCTCTGGCTGGGCCTTTCTGGCGCCCCAGGTGGGCCTACACACGCACACAAATTGGCCCAATTAATCCAGCCCGCCTATCCCCAATTTGAGGCAAAAATACTTGCTGGTGACAAGACTCGAACTATGAACCTAACGCCTAGCAAAAACAACGCGGCCAACCAAGCTAGCATGTGTTATTTAAAAAAATACAAATTGATTCAGATAATAAGTAGTCCCACCTCACTTTTTACATCCAAACTACTCAATTTATATACGTTTATGAGTTTCCTAGGTGTCAGGAAGCCGTCTCGGAAATCATTACAGAAAAACAAGGAAGGAAAGAGAGGCTAATTAATTGGAAAGCGAGGCAACGAAATAAGGAAGGAATCTTGAGAGATATATTCTCTAATCTAAATTGAGAAGGACATGAGGTGACTAAACCTGAGAATGGTTATTAAAAAACTGGGTGAAACGGTTCGGTTCTTACTTTGGGTTTGATTGGTTATGGTTTTATTGGGCTGAATCTTTTTTAGTTTGGTTTTGGTTTGGGTATGTGAAGAAACCAATTTGGGTATAGTTGGTTATGGGCTTAAAGAATTTGGTTATTAACGATTATAAACTATGGGTCCAAACCGGTTTCTGGGCATTGGTTATGTGCAATAAGCAAGGACGCGTCGACAATGAGTATCTTTGATCCGCGTACATGCTGCGATGCACTATGTAATTCTGTATTATGCGAAAACACCATATGCAAATTGAACGTGTTTGCTTGTGCTTTAGCTAAGCAATTGGTTTCAATACACTTGTCAGTGATCTTTTCAGTTGTCGGCATTGTCTTTTTGACTCTTGCTGTGTGTTAACCGTATCTCAACGATAACTTTGTTCCCAAACTGTTGTAGATGCACTTATGCCTTTTCTATGTCATTTTTTGCTTCTTAACATGTTGATTTGTGCAATCATATATACATTGAAGCAAACCCACAATTATGTATTGGGTTTAAACCCACGGTTATGTATTGGGTTTAAATTGGTTTGGGTGAAAAAATAGATGGTTTACTTTTGGTTGGGCTGAAAATGGCATTAAACGGGTATGGTTCAAGTATGGTTTTGAAAGATACATGTATGCGTATGGTTCAAGTATGGTTTAAGTATGAAACCATTCTCACATTTAGAGGTGACGAAGATGAAATAAGGAAGGAAATTGGGATCCCGAGGGATGATCTTGAGACATATTCTAATCTAGAGTAATATAAGAAGGGACAAAGAACAACAATGTCGGATTTACACACCACGGGAAACATTATCTAGACGGCCTGCCAAGTAGATTTACACATGCAAGCAAAATGGAAAACAAGTTTTCGCAAGAAAGAACAAGCCATGATGACGAATAAGCAAGTAGCAGGTGCATTGCGCCAAAATAGTTTAGGTGTATACACTATGCGATGTGCGGAAACGTCTTAACCTCGGTGCGAGGGGACGTGCTGCATGTTATAGGCAGGGGCGCAATAACCCTGAGGCGCATACAGTTGAGATCTTTACAGAAGACTTGGAGAGGAAGAGATAGAATAGGTTACAAGAGATAAACATAAACCAACTACCTAACTATCTCTACCAATATTCTTGGACTCCTGATGTGGCTCAATGAGATGGTGCGGCTTAGCCAAGGCAACGTGACAAGATGTTTTTAACACCCTCCCGTAATCACAACTTCAGCAAGTTGAGATTATGCTTGAAGTCTTCAAAGCTTTTTGTAGGCAATGGTTTTGTGAATCCATCCGCAATTTGATCTCTGGAATGCACAAACCGAATGTCAAGTTGCTTCTTGGCAACTCTTTCTCACACAAAGTGGAAATCTATCTCAATGTGCTTTGTTCTGACATGAAAAACTGGATTAGCGGACAAGTATGTTGCACCTAGATTATCACACCATAAACATGGAGCTTGAGTACCCTTAATACCAAGTTCCCTCATAATGGATTGTAACCAAATAATTTCTGTTGTGGCATTTGCTAATGCCTTATACTCTGCCTTTGTACTAGACCCGGAGACAGTAGCTTGCTTTCTTGCACACCATGATATCAAGTTAGGACCAAAAAAATACTGCAAATCCACCAGTAGATCTTCTATCATCCAAACATCCTGCCCAATCAGAGTCTGAGAAGGCACTTATAAGTGTAGATGATGACTTGCAAAAATTCAGACCAATATTAAGAGTGTTTTTGACATATCTAACAATGCGTTTGGCAGCTGTCCAATGAATTGTAGTGGGTGCATGAAGAAATTGGCAAACTTTGTTAACAGCAAATGAAATATCAGGCCTGGTAAGTGTCAAGTATTGAAGAGCACCTACTAGACTTCGATACTTTGTGCTATCATCTTGACTCAAAGGGTGACCCTCAGTAAGAGACAATTTTTCTGAACTTGACAAAGGAGTAGGTGAGGGTTTACAACCTTGTCGACCAGCCTTTTTTACCAGATCTACTGCATATTTCTTCTGGGATAGATGAAGTCCATCCTCATGGTTCTTCACATCAATCCCTAGGAAATAATGTAAGTCTCCAAGATCCTTGAGAGCAAACTCTGTACTAAGATCCTTCAAAAGTCCTGTAATAGCCTCATCTGATGAACTGGTGACAATTATATCATCAACATATATGAGTACAAATATGTGTGCATTGTACTTATTGTAAATGAACAGTGAGGTGTCAGACTTAGAAGGAACAAAACCAAGCATTTGCGTTTTTTGACTCAGACATGAGTACCACGCCCTTGGAGCTTGGTTCAACCCATATAATGACTTATCGAGTTTGCACACATAAGAAGGTGCATTTTTACTCACACACCCAGGAGGTTGCTTCATGTACACATCCTCTTCCAGAACACCATGGAGAAACGCGTTCTAAACATCTAGTTATCTGAGACTCTAGCCCCTGGACATAGGAATATATAAAATGAGACAGATAGTGGCAGCCTTTACAACAGGACTAAATTTGTCCTCATAGTCTATGCCATACCGTTGTTTAAAACCTTTGGCAACTAGTCTGGCCTTGTAATGATCAATGGTTCCATCAGACTTTCTTTTAATCCTGAATACCCACTTGCAATCAATAAGATTTTTACCTTGCTGTGGAGGAACCAGATGCCAGGTTTTATTTTTCTGTAGTGCCTTGAATTCCTCATTCATGGCCCTTTTCCATTTTTCATCACTGAGTGCTTCTTCAAGCGTATATGGTTCACCTGGTTCACCTGTAGAGCACACCATTCCATACTTAGTTACACGTTTATAATCAACAGGCTGTATTACCCCTTTTTGTAGTCATGTACGGCGTGGAGATGATGCATCATCTGTTTGTGACATAGAATATCCTGCAATAGAATCTGGACCAGCAGCAGCAACATCGGTGTGCGCCGGATCTTCCATGGCGGTTGGTGAAGCAGTGGATGTTGCAGCGGGCGTAGAAGATCCCGTCCCATGGGCCTCATCATTAGTGCATGATGGAGCGGGCCGGCCATCAACATGGGATCCCACGCCTGACAGACCAGCAGCGGTCGGGTGGCGCAAGTCTCGTCTCTTGTAGTAGACCGGCTGGACCGGAAAACGAGTTGAGGGCCCGCCGACAGCTGCTCACCAAGTGTCAGCGCCTGATTGGCGCGGAGCAGGGGGAGTGCGCTCTCTAGTAGCATCGCGCCGCGTGGCTGGCATGGAGACGACGCGCGGTGGGTCGCGCCAGACCGCGCCTGGTGAGGCTGTTGGCGCAGAATCGAAGGTGGATTCGCCTGGCGGATCTGGCACTGCTGGTCGCCCGGATCCCGACGAAGATGCGGCTGGCGCATCTGACCGCGCGGATCCCGAGAGGGATTTGTTCCCTACGCCGGAGCACATGAAATATGGCTCTGTAGGGCGCGTTTCTTCATCATTTTTGCTTCCGTTTTTTCTGTATAATCTCCTGCATCATCACAAGGCTCACACAAGGCATCAATAGGGTCAGTCAATATTTGATCATTGCAGTTATTTCCCCCGTGATCAAAACTAGTGAGATGAGAGGGAAGAAGGAGAATTTCCTTGCGATGGAGTGCACCGGCATTAGGGTGAAGGTCAGAGAAAGGAAATTTTGTCTCGTCGAACACAACGTCACGAGAAATAGAAACACGACTGATGGATACATCGAGACACTTTACACCCTTGTGTTGAGCGCTATACCCAAGAAAGACGCACTATTTGGAGCAGAACATGAGCTTGAGATTGTTGTAGGGGCGAAGATTGGGCCAACAGGCGCAACCAAAAACACGAAGAGACTTATAGTCTGGTTTGGTGTGAAGAAGTCTTTCAATGGGAGTTTCATTATTGATGACGCGACTAGGAAGCATGTTGATGATGTGGACAGCGGTAAGAAACGCTTCATCCCAAAACTTAAGAGGCATAGAAGCACCAGCAAGGAGAGCTAAACCAACTTCAACAATGTGTCTATGCTTGCGTTCAGCAAAGCCGTTTTGTTGGTGAGCATGTGGGCAAGACACATGATGAGAGATGCCCAAAGTTTGGAAAAAGGAATTGAGTTTTTAGTATTCCCCTCCCCAATTAGATTGGATAGCAATGATATTGCTGTCAAACTTTCTTTCAACGAGTGCTTGAAAGTTTTTAAACACTTGAAAAACCTCGGATCATTTCTTGAGAAGATAGATCCACGAGAATTTGCTATAGTCATCAATGAAGCTTATGTAATAGGTGTGTCTACCAATCGAACTAGGGGCAGGACCCCAAACATCCAAAAATATTAATTGTAAAGGTTGAGTAGAAACACTAGTAGAAATAGGATAGGGCAATTGATGACTTTTTGCTCTTTGGCAGGAATCACAAATGGTTTCAACATGACGCTTACCAACAAACGGGAGCTTATTCTTTCTAAGAAAATGTTCTACTAAGGAAAAAGAAGCATGTCCTAGACGATCATGCCATCGTGTGGAGGAAAGCTTGACAGCACCATGGGCTTGTTTATTGAATCTTCGGAGCTCCGGAAGCAATGGGTAGAGCCCTCGAACACATCTACCTCGATATAGGATTTTCCTCGTGGCCTGATCCTTAATCAAGAAGAAAAAGTATGAAACTCAATGAAGACATGATTGTCAAGCGCAATTCGATGAACAGAAAGGAGATTTTTGTTGGCACTAGGAACATGCAAGATTTTCCTAAGGTGGATTTTACAATGAGGGGTATGAATAACTGAATGACCAATATGACGGATCCTCATACCTGCCCCACTTGCGGTGTGGATTTGGTCCTTGCTGGGGTACTTCTCATAGAGGGTTACTTTCTCAAGTTCACCTGTGAGATGGTTGGTTGCACCGCTGTCAAGGTACCAGTTCGTGTCGACGCCGTAGGCACCATCAGCAGCGGCAGCAACCTTTTCCTCATCTTCGGACGAAGCCTCATCTTCTTCAAAGCGGTACCAGCAGTCTTTGGCCGAGTGCCCAAGTTTACCACAGATCTGGCAACGCACGGCATCCGGGCGAGACTTGTTGTTCCCACCGTGGCGACCCCTAGTGTTGTTTTTTTTGAGCAAACACAGTAGGGTAAAAACCCTACTGTAACTCTATTTTCATTTATATTGGGGGGAAGTTATGTACATATGGGTTACAATAGAGGACAGCATAAACTGAAAATTACAAATAATCCAACCAGCTTTGCATTCCCTCCTTTAAACTAGGTCTGACTCTTTTGATGATGGAGCCAAAATGGTCGTTGAAGCAGGAGATACAATAGCTTAAATCCCTTCTTTTGTTGTCAAAGATGATGCCATTTCTATGTTTCCAGATGGTCCAACAACTAGCAATTAGGCATTCTTTAAAGGGCTGAATCCGAGTTCTGTTTCTTACCTCAATGAGCATCTCATTGCAGCTCAGATCAGTGTTCCATTGAAAACCAATTGATAACCAAAATTTTTGACTGAAGTCACATGAAAAGAAAAGATGTTTCATGTACTCATTAGGCTCATCATCACATAATACACAAACAGAGCTTTCAATGTAAAAACTTTTTCTGGTGAGAAGATCTGTGGTGTTTAATCTGTCCAAAAGAAGAAGCCAGAAAAAGAATTTTTGCTTAGGTAGGCAACCAGACTTCCAAATCCATTGGAAGGGCTTGGGAGCTTTCTCTGGGCATCCCAAGTACTCAAGGTAGACTTTCTTAGCATTATAGTGTCTAGAAGCCCATTTAAACTTCGATGTGTCAGGATCTCTGTTACTCATCATACCATTAATGAGGGCTATTAGCTCAGTGCTTTGTTGGACAGCCACTGAAGACATAGGCAGATGGAACATGCTATAGAAATCATTCTCATTTTCAGTGCAAGCCTTCTGGAGAGAGATGTCTTTGTTTATGGCATAGGAATATAGGTGTGGAAAACTGTCTTTCATTGGATTATCATTCCATTTGTCATGCCATAAAGAAATGGTGTCACCAATACCAGCAGAACATGTTGTGAGGCTCTTGTATTTGTCAAGAATAGAGCAACAGTCTCTCCACCAGAAAGATCCTATCCTAGTTGGGAATTGAGGTAAGTCTCCATTTCCATAGTATTTGCTCCAAATTAGTTGCACCCATGGGATATCCTGTTTATTGAAAAACTTGTGCAAAAATTTGGTTAGCAAAGCTTTGTTGTGTGCTCTAAGATCTAGAACACCAAGGCCACAAGCATCCTTGGGTAAACAAACTTGCTCCCACTTAACAAGGCATTTGCTAAATTTATTGATGTCCTTACCATACCAGAGAAAACTTCTGCCAGATTTTTCAAAATGATCCAGGATAGTGAAAGGAACTCTGATACAGCACATAGCAATTATAGGTAGAGCTATGACAATGGCTTTTAGATGGGTGAGCCTACCTGAATATGACATCATTGTAGCAATTCCAGATAGCCTTCTATCAAGTCTTGGAACCATTGGCATGAATTCCTCTACTTTTGGTCTGGTGGACCCCATTGGCAAGCCCAGGTAGGTGAATGGCATGCTTTCTTTTTTACAGCCCAAAATATTAGCAAGCTGAGTGGCTTTTTCATTAGTTATGTTAATGGGCACAAGGGAGGATTTGTGGAAATTCACCTGAAGCCCAGTGAAATCAGAGAAGATCTTAAGAGTTTCCATGACATGTGAGATCTGATGATGCTCAGCTGGCATAATAATTAAGGTGTCATCAGCATATTGAACAATAGGATATGACATGGAAGCAGGTTGCTCAATGGGAGTATTGATGTGGCCATTGTGCCAGGCTTGGTTAATCAGGATCTGAAGTAGTTCAGCAGCAATAACAAATAAAAGAGGGGAGAGAGGGTCCCCTTGTATTACTCCACATTTACAATTGATTTTTTTTTCAGGAACACCATTTAAAATTACAGAAGCAGAGGCAGTCTATAAAATGTTATTGATCCATCTAATCCATTTCTCTCCAAATCCCAAGTGCTTGAGCATGAAAAGAATGGACCCATAGTTGATTTTGTCAAATGCTTTCTCAAAGTCTACTTTAAAAATGACAATTTCTTTCTTAGATTTATGGCACATATGTATGTACTCAAAAGTCCAAGCAAGGCAATCCTGAATATTTCTAGTTTTGATGAAGCCATATTGGTTCTTGCTTAACACAGGAATGATGCACTTTTGGACTTTGTTTGCAAGAAGTTTAGTAAGAATTTTTATAGGCATACTTACCAAGGAGATGGGCCTAAAATCATTGGGAGTTTCAGGATTTTCTTTCTTAGGGATCAGGGCAATATAGGCAGTATTAATTGGAGCAAGATCCACACTCTCTGATTGGAAATCCTGAAGGAATTTATAGATGTTCTCTTTAATGATATGCCAGCATTTCTTCATGAAAATGCCATTAAAACCATTAGGTCTAGGGGACTTATCATTAGGCATAGAACTAATGATATCATCCACTTCTTTCATACAGAAGGGTTGTTCCAACTCCTCTTGATTAATTGATCTAGAAAGGTGACCAATGTTGAAATTTATCTGGGAAGAGCCAGCAGTGCCAATCCTGTTTTTGAAGGAATTCCACAAGATAGCTGCTTTCTGTTCATGATCATTAACAATCAGGTTATCAGAGTTAATTAGGAAAGTAATATAATTACTTCTGAAAACCTGTGTGGCTATAGCATGGAAAAATTTGGTGTTTTCATCACCCAGCTGAGCCCATCTAATGTTGGCTCTGATTCTCCAATACTTCCTTTTGGCCTCAAGAATTTTATTGGTGTGCCTGATCAATAACTTCCTGAAGTTCTTTTCATGCTGAGAGAGGTCTCTTTGATCTTCAATACCATCAAGGAGCTTAACATAAAAGCAGCAGTTTTCAATGGTTTTATTGAGTTGTGAAAGTTGCTTGCTCCAAATTTTCAGACCTTTTCTAATGGATTTAAACCTAGCCACCAAGTTTCTAGCTGAGTCAGCATAGAAAGTACAGTTATTCCAACAATTAGAGATAGTGTCAATAAAACCTTCAAAGTCCAACCAAAACTCCTCAAACCTGAAAATATGGCATTTGGGGATCCTGCTGTCAATCTGAATATTTATAGGGACATGATCAGAGGAGAGCTTGGCCATGGGGGTTGCAAGTGTGTTTGGGAATTTGCTGGTCCAATCAGCACTTGTGAAAATCCAATCAAGTTTTTCCAAGAATGGGGTATTCTGCATGTTACTCCAGGTGAATTGCCTGCCTTTTAGTGGGATCTCCACTAGGTCAAGATTGATAATGATATTGTTGAAATGCATCATATCATTGTGGTCACCTCCACCTCTATTCCTGTTCTTACGCCCTCTAATATAATTAAAGTCTCCAACAATGAGCCACAACTGCATAGGTTGGATATTAATATTGAGAAGCCAGTTAGAAAATTCAACTTTGCCTTCCACAGAGTTTGGCCCATAAAAATTGGTTATGTAGTAAACAGTATTATCCAGTTTAGATGTGAGCTCCACAGTAATCTGAAAGAAATCTTTTGATATATCTCTGCCATTGAAAATATTACTATTCCAGATTGTAATCAGACCACCTGAATTACCAACAGAGGGCCTGAAGCTGTACTGATTGAATCTTTTAGGACAGAAATTCCTAATATATGCCAGATCAAATTGTTCTCTCTTGGTTTCTTAGAAAGTCATAATACCGCAAGAACTCTCATTAATTTTCAGCCTGATATCATCCCATCTATCATTTGAGTTAATCCCTCTAACAATCCAATTGAGAATATTCCAACTTCTATTCATTATACATGTGTAAGGGAGCATAATACATGGCATGGCTAGCATGACATGGGGGCATTATTTCATTTGCATTTTTCACTGGGATATGACAGCACATAAGCAGTGGCATAAAAATCATCATGCATGTGAAGCAAGAAACAACAAGATAGCAGGCATAACTGGCATTACAGATCATAACAAAGAGTCTATCAGAAGGGGTACAGTACCACACAGGGGCACACATGCCAAAGTACTTATTACAGACCATCATAAGCAAAAGTGCACACAGGCACATAACACAGAGGAACATAAATCAGATAGTTTGATGGGAACTGAAAATAAACCATAGAAGACAACAGTTTGGGGATTTGTCAAGGCCCCGTAGCAGAGCAGGCCATCTAATCATCTGAGCTGTCATAGTTCAGGGCTGAGGATGACACTTCATGAGGTGCCATCTTGCAAGGTCCAGTCCCAATAGTCTGAATAGCAGCACAGGAGGTGGAGGAGCATTTTTGTCCATCACCACAGCTTCAAATCTTGGCCCAAGGTTGATTGCAACATCTGGTTTCTTCCCCATATTCTCAACTGATTTGTTCTGCATGGGTGCTTGCCAGTTGGAGGAGCCAGCCTTGTCAATTACAGCAACAACATCAGACTTGTCTTTAAAGCCCATCTTGATCTGAGCAATTCTATTGCTCCTTCTGCAAAAAGCCTCATCAACAATTGGTTTCTTCTTCCTCTTGTTGTGACCAGATGGCTTGCATACCTCAGCAAAAACTTCTTCAGTAATCTAAGTAAGACTAGCAGAGCTGACAGGTGCAGGTTGGTTTTGGACAGTCATAATTTGCAGATAACACTTCTTGCTAAAACCCTGAGTGCCTTCAACATCCACAATGTTGAACTTAGCATTAACTATTTTAGAGCCACCCAGCTTGGGCAGGATGTCATGGGCATTCGACACAATATTACCAATGAGGCCCTGAAGAGCAGATATGTCATCAGACACACAATTTTTTTGCTCCATATTTCAAGTATTATGTGCAACCTCATATTCCATAGATGCATTAGCTGGCACAAAGACTGGACTACTAGCTTGGATATCCTGAGATCCATCAGCAGGCACAGGGATGAAATCCATTTGATCCTCTTGCACCACCTCATTGAGCGCCTATGCAGTAGAGTCCTCCTGCATGGGAGATGGCATGACAGCAGTGGGTAACACCTCATTCAAATTATTGTTGGCATTGCCAGCAGCAGTAGGTGCATAAACATCCTCATAAGGAGCTCCAAGATGCTCATTGTGCGGGTTGATAACAACATGTTCCATGGGGATGTTCCCAAGTACTTCATCGTGCCAAAAACCCTCCTAAACATGCGGGAGAGGGTGTGGGTTTCCTCCATCTGGGGGAGGGGATCTTCATCACCACCAAGCTGACCAATGAGCTCACGAGAAAGAATATAGGTGGGACAAGTCCAAGAATCACCGTACCCAACATCGTCCAGATTGTGCATAACTACTATACTGACGGGCAAAGTATCCACATTTATGACTCTGACCTTAACAATAATCCTAGTTTTGTCTCTCGGATCCTTGTTCCAGATCAGAAATCTACCGTATTGAGAAACAGTGTGGCTCACAACTCCAACTTCCCAGCATTCCAGTGGATAGTTCATTAACATGAGCCAAACATCATGGGTAAAAGTGATGCTACGGTAGTTCAAACTCCTATCATGCCTGGTAATGCAAAGAACAGAGTCCCCAATCTCATATGGACTATTATTAATGGCAGAATCTCTCGAACAGGCAGTAGTAAATTGGATCAGAGCAGTACCCATACCACATCTGGAAGAGTAGTTGATCCTCCATCCCTTGGCTTCAAGATATTCAATGATCATTGCATTGGCGGCAGGGAAATCTTCAGGTGGAACAGCCGGAACCAGAGTAGCTATCGCCCACTCATCACAGACCATAGGGAGCTCACCGCCGAGGATGGCATAGCCTCGCTGCACTCGTTCAGGGCCTGGAGCAATGATCGTAGTGCCTGCGGGGAGGTGTGGGTATGGGTTGCACGGGTAGCAGGCCATGGCGTTCATGGAGGTGGAGCTGGCGACTGGTGGAGCGCGGCTCCTGGGATTTATTGCGCTCAACAGGTGCAGACTTTTTTATCCGATAAATCAGCGTGCGGTTTTTCTTGTTGAGACAAAACCTGGCGATGTGATTATAGACAAAACACTTTTTGCATCTGATACTGTTGCAACAACCCGTAGGATAATGACCATATCCCAAGCATTTCGACCCCTGGTGTTGTTGGAGGAGGGGCGCCCGCTACGGGAGTTGGACCTCTAGTCGAAGTTGCTCAACATAGAGAAGAGTTCATCGAGGGAGACTGGGGTGGTGCGGGCGTCGAGGGCAGAGACCAAGGGCTGGTACTCCATGTCGAGGCCGTGAAGGATGTAGTTGATGAGTTCGTCATCCTACAGAGGCTTGCCGGCGGCCGCCAGCTCATCAGCGAGGCCACGAAAATGGGCAAAGAAGGTGGCGACCGATTGGGTGCCCTTCTGCGTGCTGAGCAGGGCCGTGCGAATATTATTGACACGGCTCAGATACTACAAGGAAAACATACCTGCGAGCATTGTCGAGAGCATGCTCGCCGTGGTGATCGTGGTCACCTACAGCAGGACCTCCTTGGTGAGGGTGCTGAGGAGATAGCCCAGTACTTGTTGGTCCTCCCGGACCCAAAGAAGGTGGAGAGGGTTGGGCTCAGAGGTTTCCTTCCCATCCTTATCTTTGGTGGTGAGGAACTTGGCCGGCTCCGGTGTTGTGCCGTCAGCGTAGCCGAAGACTCCTGCGCCCCTGAGCTGCGGCATCACCTGCGCGCGCCAGAGGACATAGTTGGTGCAGGTCAGCTTCTCTGTGACTTGGCCACTGAGGTTGGTCTGGGAAGCATTGGAGGAAGACATGGCTGGAGATTGGATCGCTAGATGGCTTTGGAGAGGATCGCTCTGATTACCATGTGCGATGTGCGGAAACGTCTTAACCTCGGTGCGAGGGGACGTGCTGCATGTTATAGGCAGGGGTGCAATAACCCTGAGGTGCATACAGTTGAGATCTTTACAGAAGACTTGGAGAGGAAGAGATAGAATAGGTTACAAGAGATAAACAAAAACCAACTACCTAACTATCTTTACCAATATTCTTGGACTCCTGATGCGGCTCAATGAGATGGTGCGGCTTAGCCAAGGCAATGTGACAAGGTGTTGTTTAACATACATGATAAACAATTGATCGACATATTTTCTTTTACCATCAAAATGATGAAGAGAAATGCATTCTTGTGTTTTTACACACACACATTTAGGCAATAAATCCTGATGAAAATATTTACTTTGATGCAGTTGCCATATCATGTGACCAAATGAGAAGTCTACTTGCCTTATCTCATTCGCTTCTTGATTCCTGAAGATATCCACATCAGATTGCTATTTTCTAAAAGGTGTTTTATCCTGAGAAACAAGTAGAATATATTAGTCGGTGGTACAAGGTATACAGCTGTTCAAAAATAATTTATGGTATACATACAACCGAGGGTTCGTGATGATGATAAAAGTATCAGGTACAAAAGTTAAAAAATGTCACATAACACAATGAAGATTAGGAGCTACCTATAGATATAACTTTCAATATCTAGAGAACCATAGGATTCTGAATTTTGGCATCGGTGGATAGAATTCCGCACAAACTATAACACTGTTTGTTCTTAATAGCGGTATCAATCTGATCGTCAAACTGAACCGGATTAGTCAATGATCCACTGAGCAGGTGTTTACCCAGTTTCAAAAAACATAAAATTTCTATGCTCCAGTTTTAATGTGAAAAGGGTACACATGTTAGCACACTTCATTCATCCAAATACATTCAACATCTACCGAATTGTCATTACATGAGAAATTCAGGTTTTAATCTTATGCATAGAACCTCATGTAGCCTGAATGGTACACTTCGGATGCATTCAACATCAAATGAAGTGTACTAAATGGATCTGGATGTACCCTTCAGTTTTAATTCGGTTGTTATTATTCATATTCAAACTGATGCATACAAGCTCATATAGCCTGAAATTGTCAGCACATCAGATTTCAAATAAAGTGTACCCTTCAGTTTTAATCCAAATAAACATCCAGATCCCGAACTCTGAATAAAAATGCATAGAAGCCAATGTAGGAACTGTCAGCATGTAATTCCCCAATTCCTTCATCCGGACCATTCAACATAAACCGAATTCAAGAACACATATTATATACATTCTGAATGAACACCACAAAATCAAATAAATTACAAACCACATAGTAATCGAGAACACACCATATCATGGAAGCTCACCGGTGGTAGACTACTTTGTATCCTCACTGCAAAAACTCGTGCGTCATACAGAAGGAGGTGGACCTACGGCAGGATGCGGGTGAGAAGACCGGGGAGATGAGATGACGAGTAGGAGAGTCATCAGCGGCACAGCACAACGCGGGCGCCGGGAGCAGCAAGCAACAAAGGCAAGAAGCAGCGGGAAGCAAAGCAACCACCAGCAGCAAGCGGCAAAGCAAGCAGCCAGCAGTGGCAACAACAGCAAGCAGCAAAGCAAGCCAGCAACGAACAGCAGCAGCAAGCAGGCAGAAGAGGGCAGAGGCGACTCCTCACCTTACTGTTCGTTGCAGCTGAGTCGGACAGATCAGGGAGGCGAGAGGACGGACAACAGCGAGTTTCAGACGGCGTCAATGGCAGTCAGGGAGGTGACATAATTTTGGCATATCATGCATGTATTGCTAACTTGTGATTCCATTCTCATTTGAAATTATATTTGACCAATAATTATTGGCCTCTGATCCAATATGGAGAGGAAAATGGCAATAATCTAGTTTGGACTTTTTGAAATTTAGAACAAGTGTGCAAGTTTAAATTTGACCAAAAATTGTTCTTGTGATTTTTTTAAAAAATCAAGAAATTTGTGCTATTTCGGTTATAAGTGTTTAGGTCTCTGGTCAGACAGATGTTGCACGTACACAGTTACTGGTATGGTGAAAACTCAAGTATTGTGATCTATGTTAAAAAGATGAGTTGGTCGCCAAAATTGTTGCTTGTTTTAAGCACTGAAATTTGTCCTTTTTATTGGGTAAACATATATGGAAGGAGTGCACACCATAGTAACAAAAACAAGTACACATATTTTTAGATTTTTTAATTTTCATTTCTATTTATTTTGAATTTACTACCAAAACTCCTTGCCTAGATAATATTGAGTGCCTTAATTTTACTTACTAGTACATGATTTGCTGTGACTAT
>NC_041380.1:592066218-592166712 GCF_002162155.2 Triticum dicoccoides
CCACGAAGAATCACCCGCCGTCGATCGCATAAAGCCGCCCACTACCTGGAATCCTGCCAGTCGATGGCTCCTGCCCACCTCCACCTCTGACGATCTACTCACCTAGAAACTTGGTCCTGGACCAGTAGCTCCTTATGATCTAGTCGATTTCGATCTCATGAACTACCCCGTCTAGGAGCTCTGTCGGTGATCTGCATCTTTCCGCGACGAGAAGCTCCTCCCAAGTCCGAGGTGACCTTGCTGTCAAACCATCAAGATACCGTTTTGTGAGAAATTGATAGCGTTTGTACATGATTTCTTCCTATGTGGATGGGGATGGCCCCAAATGACTTATTAGTTGTAGTGGATCCATGATAAATTTTGCATGATAGTACAAATCTGATTTGATACATAGATAATTGTACTGGATGTATAACTAATTGTGTAAATGTATGTTAACTGGCTGAATGATATAACAGTGAGCATATTTTTAATAAAAATGCCATGCATATAGATTCTGGGGCAATATAGAAATTACACATCTCATAAGTTTTTGGTAATGTGATTTTCCCCTAGTTCCATCGCTGATCCCCTATATGACCACCATGGAGAGGAAACGCTAGGGGCAACATGAGGGGTAGGATCCGCATGAGTTGCAACATCAGGGTAATAAGAGGAGTTGTTGTCATTGTAGGAGTTGCAGAAGTGGCAGCTGCAGGGGAAACATGAATGTCAGGAGTCATGGTGGAGTAGCATGAGTGGTAGCACAAGTGGTTGTAGTGGTAGAGGAAATGCCAGGAGTTGTGGTTCTAGTGGCAATAGTTGTAGTTGTCGTTGTAGTAGTAGTAGGAGCACCGGCATTTGCAATGGCAGCAACTGTGTGAGGAGTGGCAATAGGAGTATTAGGGGCAACAACATCAGCAACCGTGGCAGTGGTCGCAGGAGTAGTGGAAGCAGCAATGCCAACAATGGAAATGACAAGGGGAGTGGAAGTGGTGGTAGTGGCAGTAGTCGTGGCAGTTGAAGCAGGGGCAAGAGCCTTGGTAGCTACAGCTATAGTTTCAAGAGTGGCTACCTCAGTGGCATCAATAGTTTGGGCAGTAGGAGGAGTAGGGGCAACAGCAATGGCAACAACAACATAAGTGGTCACAGGAGGAGTAGGGGCAAGAGCAGGAGCGGTGGTAGAGACTGCGCTAACCATGCATATGGATTTTATACCCTTGTCGTATGTTTCAAGGTACAAACAATTCAACATCCTTTTTGTATTCCATGACAACGAAGGTGGTGATATCCCAATGCAAGAATATGAAATGGGGTAATTTAATTGTCGATGTTTTATGAGCGAGATATTTGAGGCACATGGCCTGAATCTTAGTTGGGCTATTTCTTTTTTCAAGAATGATTAATTTGTGTCTGAGGACGGGTGCTTTGTCACCATTGCCAAAGTATCGATGGAGATAGCAATAAATGATAACCAATATTTGTATCCCCTTCATATCACAAGTTGGATCTCCTATAGGTACATTGAAAATGTAATGATTCCTCCATATTTTTTTAGAATTTATTGATAAAGTGCATCAACCCCCTGGTGAAACTGAACATGATTGATTAATCATCCCACAGGTTCTAAAAATACATCTGTTTTTTTATAGAACTAGAGAAATGGGTAATGTTTGTTGAGGAATATTATAAGTGGTATAAAGTAGTGGATGAGAATTCACGGGGTGGACTTCTTAAGCGAGCTAATTGTAATATCTACCCTAATTGGCATCTGGGTACAATCCATGAAAGCACCCTTCTGCGTGCGTTGTACTGAGATGGCAGAGAGTACCTATCTCTAAGATATCATTATACTAGGCTTATGGTCAAAATAATAGAATATATCGACTCACCTATGAGGACGGTTATTTAGTGATTTTACAACATATTTTTTGTTCACGGGCTACAGATTTTGGAGGTATGCCATTGAAAGTTCTTAACATTAACTATTTCTGATCTTAATGATTATTGCTCACATGCTTTTATTTTGTGTAGTCGCACTAAGAGTTAATGATTTCACTATTTATAATGAACTTTTTAACTTCATTGTAACTACTCTTGTGACTGAAACCATGCCATTTGTTGATATATATATATCCTACTGTGTGTGTTATATGTACTTCCTTTTTAAGTATTCCTAGAATATTAATAATGTAATCTATTAAGAGAAATATTTGTGTACAACTTGAATATTTGTCATTGCAAACACACTTTGTTGTGCTCAAATGTAAATGTATTTTTATGTAGTTTTTATTTCCTTTATTTTTGTGGTATGCTTAATTTTTAAAATTGGTTTTACTTTAGATCCAAGCAAACCGAAACACTACATTATTTATGGGCATCGATGGATTATAGTAGATTTATATGTGTCCCCGTTCATACTATCCTTCAATATTCACAAACTCTTGGTAATATTGTTCTGATCTTTATGAACCTAACAAATAATTTGGTTGAAACTACTAGAGAAGAACTCTAACAAGTTTTTGGTCTAACCAAATAAAGATAGTAAACTGTGTGTGATATCAATTGGTAGATTTTTCCTGAATCCTCTCATTTGATATCGTTGTTGCTTATATCTTTGTCAAAGTTGTCCTCATTTGGTGGTGGGGGAGAGTAGAATTGTGATATATACTTGGTACTTTCAAGGGGAAGATCCTTAAAATATTCTCACATCTACTAAAGTTGGAGGAGTCCAAGTCATGTTGTGCAAGAAGATTAAGATGATGGGATGGTAACACTGATGTACACCCCTATATAAGGGCACCCCACGCTAAGACGAATGACACATTGATCATCTCCCAAAGACCTCAATTTGCTAGATAGCCAGCCCAATCTGGAAATCCTGCCGAGATCATTCGGAACTCGCCAATTAACCTTATACTCGTCGAGCCGTCATTGCACTATCCCATGATATAATCACATTACTCACGTAAAGGGGGCATAACCTCGGTAAAATATGTACCCCATGTCCACTACTAGGGAAAACCTTATACACAGAATATTAGCAGTAGCGCGGGCTAAAAATGCACGTTGGTGCTAATTAGCAGCAGCGTGGTGTTTTAAACCGCACTACAGATACAGTTATAGCAGTAGCGCGCCCTGGTACAAAAGCGCTACTACTAAAATTCCCACGGGTTAGCCGATAGGCTACACATAGTAGTAGCGATCTACGTAGAACCGCGCTACCGCTACTTGTTTTGTAGCAGCGCGTTTACGAACAAAGGCGCTACTGCTAATGAAAATAAAATTAAATGGAAAGCAAATAAAAAAGAGAAGGAATAGCAGTGGCGCTTGTTACGAAATGCGCTATAGCTACCGTAGCAGCAACGCACTTTCTGGAACGCGCTACTGCTACTTTTAACTTAACCGCGCGGTTCGTTCTTCCCCCACGGACACTTCCCCCAAATCCTACTCCTCCGCTGTCGCCGCCCTGCATCTCCGTCAGCCGTCGCGCGCGACCCATTGCTCTCCCCACATCCTCGACGCCGCCCCCGCCCCCGACCGCGACCTCGACACCGCCCCCGACCCTGACCTCGACGCCCCCCCTACATCGCCACCCTCCGTCGTGCGCCCGGCGCCCCGACCCCGACCTCGTCCCCAACCTCGACACCGCGTGCCCCTCTCCCTAACTCCGTCGGCGCCAGAGGTGAGCACACCCTCCTCCTCCTCCCCTACCTCTGCCTAGCTAGGGTTCTTAGGGTTAAATTTCAGAGTTCATCTAATTAGTTAGGGTTCATCAAATTAGATGCTAATTATGGCAGTAGTTGTTAAATAGAATTAGTTTTAGAGTTCATCGAATTAGTTAGGGTTAACTTTTAGAGTTCATCAAATTAGTTAGGGTTAAATTTTAGAGTTCATCAAATTAGTTAGGGTTCATTAAATTTTAGAGTTCATCAAATTAGTTAGGGTTAAATTGTAGAGTTCATTAAATTACTTAGGGTTCATTAAATTTTAGAGTTCATCGGTTAGGGTTAAATTTTAGAGTTCATCTAACTAGTTTTTTTTTACTATTTTTAGTATGTGTTTAATAGAATTAGTAAGAAAATTAATATAACTAGTTGAACTAGTTTATTTTTATTCATAGTAAGTGCTTAATTGAACTAGTTGAGTTAATACAACTATTTTATTTTTAGTACAAAAATTAATAGAAGTAGTTTACTTTTTAGTTAAAGCAATTATTCCCGCATCGACGTCGACGATGCCTATCCCGCATCCTTGTCGTCGAGTCGGCGGAGGACACCTGCGTCACCAGATGGGTCATGTCCGGGACTGGGCTCCGCCGGGGTGGTACTGGGAGGCGCTACCTACCGGGGGCGCAGGTTGGTGAGGAGTCAGCCCGTCGTTGACCCGAACCTTCTTTGGTGGCGGTCGCGTGGGCCAGTGACAGTCCAAAGGCTCGAGGACCCCGCGAAGGTGGTGCGTCACCGTGTCAGTGAGGAGGACGCGCACGTCCGTCGCTACTTGTTTGCGTTGGAGCACAGGTTCTCCAATACCTGGCAGGTTCTCCAGGGATCTCACTGGAGCTATGATCCTGTGATGGTTCCTTCTCTGTGGGTGTCCACCGCCCACGCCGATACCCGTCGTGAGCTAGGGTTTTAGTTGTATTAGTGATGTTATATGTATGATACTATTCGGGATGTATTAGTGATAATATTCGATGATGTACGAACGCATGAGATGATTTACTTTTGCTTATTGAATGCATGCTAATTTGAATACTTACTTATTTTATGATTTGGTTTTGCTTATTGAATGCTCATGTCAATATGAGTCCTATAAGATATTTTGAAGTGTATATCTTGTGTTGCTCAAATAGGATATGTGCTTGCCCAAGTGGCCGGTCATGTTTGCAGGTTACACCTCCGAGTGGCCTATGTTTTGCTGGAGTGTTGATTGATTTTTGTTCCAGCAAATTTCAGGCGCTCGATATGTCCTATTTTAGCAAAGGTCATGCCGGATTTTTTCCGTGAATTTTGGCATGACTTGTGCCAGAATATGTAGGAAATATCGAGTGTCCCGGATTTGTGTGTTGAGTATCCTGGTAGTTGTCTTCAATCAATTTTCAATTAATGTTTCAACTATGAACATAGGAAATGTCTGACGATGAAAAGGATTCCGGTATTTGCATGTACTGTGAAGACGAGCGCGGCTTGTGCGACGGAATCTTCCTAGATGATGATAGGTGCTTCAGCATCAAGCTGGATGAGAACTTCGAAGTGGATACAGTAAGTCACAATGGCAAGTCTTTTTTCATAATTAAGCATGACATCTCCTTCATTTGCTTCAACTTATAATTTAATTTTTTTACTATTCTACTAGCATATCTCCTGCCATGCAAGAGTTTTTGTCTTGGATAAGATAGGTTTCAGTCGTACTATGGAGGTAAAGAAAGTTTACTTGAAGACCGAGCATGGTTATATTTTCCACGCAAAATTATACAACGAAGACGACTACACCTATTTTGGATGCAAAACTTGGCGAGCACTATGCAAGACTTATGCATTTGAGCCTGATATGGTTATCACCTTTGATATTCGTCCAGAAGATGATATTGAAGGTAATACCGACATCTGGGTCGATGTGCAGATGCCTCCAGTTATACCATTATGTGAGTTTCTTAACCATATTTATGTCTTTGATATTGTTTATTCAAAAATAGTTGACAACTAATTTCTATTGTCAGCTTATTTCCGTTCAAGCAAACATGACCAGTGCTTGGTAGACATGACCTACTACTGTCCCGGGGCTAAACTAAACTGCGAGGAGCTAAGTCATTATGTTTCATGGCTTCAGGATCTTGATACTGTCAAGACAAATTTTCTTCCTGCACTTAGAAACGTTAGTACTGAAAACGTGCGACCAATAGTGTTTGTACTGAACTAGGGTCACATCTATTTAGGAAGGATGGTAAGATTTTTACTATTTGTCCTCAGTTCATCTTTTGCGTACATTATTTTTTAAGCTAAACGTCATTGCTAAGTATGCTACTATACGATGTCCTTCAACAGGGACTCCCGATGAATGTTGTGCCTGATTGGATCGAGACTAAAGGTACCATGAATATTGTTAGCTTTTGGCCAAGATATCCTACAATGCACTTTAGTGCATTCAGGATTTCTAATTGCGAGGAATGCTTAATAGTGAAAGACTGGAGCAAAATTGTGAATGATCGCAGAGAAGTACTAGGGGGCAGCAATCAAAAGCACAGCCCACGATTAGGAGACAGGTTCACCTGCATGCTACAACTTGATGAAGGAGGAGTGCTATACATGTTTTATGTTATTTTACCTGAGAGAGAGAGAAGCAAGAGTGATTAGCTAGCTAGAAATGAGTTTGAAGATGATGATGTGCTACACTATGACTATGATGATTAAATAGCTAGTGTTCGTGGTAATGACTATGATGATTATTATTAGCTAGTGTTGGTGGTGATTAGCTAGCTAGAATGAGTTTGAAGATGATGATGTGCTACACTATGACTATGGTGATTAAATAAATACTGTTGGTGGTAATGACTATGATGATGATTAAATAGCTTGTGCTGGCGGATTAGATTCAAGTGGAGGCAACATGTGGTGCACATCTAAAGTACTACTAGTCCAAACTAGATCAAGTTTCGGTTAGTAGTATACTTTTGACATGCACCACATATTGCCTCCCCTTGAACCTAATCCACCTCCATTTGACACACTGTTATGGACATAATGATATAAACCTCATAATTGGTATTGTACCAAAATTTGTATAACATCGTATAAATACACTAAAAATGAAAAAAGAGTACTAGTAGCGATGGATAAGAAACACGCTACAACTAGCTAGATTAGCAGCAGCGCGGGACAGAACAAGTGCTGCTGCTATGTGTCTTAGCAGTAGCGCCTGTCGCACGCGCTACTGCTAAGTAATAGCTGTAGCGCCTTATTGGTAGCGTGGCTGCCCGTGCTACCAGTGGGATTTAAACCCGCGCTACTACTAGGGTTTTCCCTAGTAGTGGTCCGTCCGGTAACCTAAGGTTATGTCCCACTACTAAATGAATCTACGTGTGAATATAGTTTTGTTATCAGACATTTTCTGGAACACTTTCAACAGATACCTTGACCATGGCATTTTGATTCAATTTTTTTACGTGTTGTGATGTATTATTTAAACTTTTATATTTGTTATTTCTCCAGAAAATAATGAGTCTGACTTCCTTTATGTTGATCAATTTTTATTATTTCTCTAACCCATTCAAAAACAATGCATATATCTAGATATGTGCATTAACATGTTTATATCGAAAACTATGCACTCCCTCCGTCACAATTTATTTTTTCCTCATATTTAGTTTTAAATTTCATCATCAATTGGAGGAATGTCATAGAAAATATATAGTTAAAATATATATTGACCATGAGATCAACATTATATTTTTATGATGCATAACTAATATTTTATCATTGGTCGAACTCCATCATTCAAATCTGTAGTGTTGTATAAAGTCTTGTACATGTATGGGCTGGCTCTACGAATAAAGAAGAGATAATCTGCATCATAATAGAAAATTATTATTTATTTATTTATTTTCACCACCCCTACATCTTAATTAAGCACAACATACATGATTTATTGCTTCAAATTAAAGAGCATCACTCCAGTTTCATATATCAAGAAATCATAATAAACATGTCTGGGCCATCGATAAGCATTGTTCTAGTATAATAAACAAGTTATGATTTGTGCTTAAATATAGAGCTGGTTAGATGACATCATAAAAACCATGGATGCATGTGCACGCTCATGGCGGCTGGGTGCATCTTAATTATACAGAGGTCAGGTATGAATGCATTATACTTGTATTGCCTTTTACGATTCAATAAAAGCGTCATCTATCAAAGAAAAATTCTAGCGGCTAAACAAAACATCTACACCATCTAGAGAAAGTTCTAGCATTTTCTCCATGCCGAAATCACATGAATACCACAAAAGACAGGTGACTTGCCAACAACATCATAGATCTAGCAACTTTAAAAGGTTACTTTTAAAGGATATATCCCCGATCTCTGCATCTGCATGACTGCATCAATTGATGCACACAGTCGACCAGATAGAAAAACGACATGATTGCCTCAAACTATCTCATCAGCACCAGCCGAGCACCCTTAACCAGTGGATTTTTCAAACTCTCCCAACACCATCTGAGCCCATGATCCCAAAAAGAAATTAACATAGCAAAATGTAGAAGGATTCTTCATGTGGGGTTCCACGGTTCACGGTGACCGTATCGACAAAGATCATAGTGATCCAGGAGGTGGATTGTTTTCGTTTGGTTGAGCAGCTACTCATACTGGGAATGGGGAAGTATTCCAGGCTTGTGATTCGCTTGGTGAAGATTCTTATTTCTCATTTTGACAAAGTTGCATACATTGGCCACACTGCTAGGAGAATATGCACGTGTCGTGATCATAACTGTATCAGATCGATTATCGGGGTAGAACATCGACTGTAACCTAATGGACTGGATGATCAGTTGATCACTGGAGCAGAAAAAGTCCGATGGAAATGGAGAGGTGTCACTCGTTTTTGGAAACATAACTTCTTGGATCATTAGTTGGTGCTAGGAGTTGAGAATCAATACTCGTTTTCCTTTTACTATACCCACTAGCTAGGCAGACTAGTTGATCACTCTCGCTGGAACTGAAAATTTCTAATAGAAACAGAAAGGTGATTGCCACCTAGAGCAATATGCTCCAACATTTGCATCTGCTTTTGTGAGGACCTTCTTCTTTAGCAGCTGCGCAGATCATAGAAAAATCCAAGGGAATTGTAGGTCATCAATAGGGCTAGGCGCCGCCTACTGGAAGGAAGAATGTGCTCACCATTCCACCCTGAGCTGCCCTAGTGGCCAGGGCTATGATGTAAAGGAAGATGACCCTAGCTTTTTGTCCTATAATTTAGTCGCTAGATGCCACCATGTTTATGCCATATATACTAGCCGTGGCAACTGTCCATCGAGGGATGTACGATTTAGTGTTGCTATAAAAGAACTCGGATAAAGATTAGGGCTCTCCAAAAAAGAGCATTTTGAAAATTAAGTTTTGAACATCCAGTCTTCAGTCATGTTTATGAGATAGAAATTAGCATACAAAGCCGATCGACCGCCGCAGACTGCACATTATTCTACACTTTCTCAAAAAGACTGCTGCTGGATGTTCCTACTAATCTATGGTGAAGCTAGCTAGAGTGAAGGCTCACTGTCTCCATGCTCGGGATCGGTGCTAATGGGATGGCTAAACAATGGGTTTTTGGTAAGGTTGAATCGGCGACTTGGGACCTTTTTGACCTACCGACTGATATGGATGTGGTGCTCCTCTGCGGTGGAGGGGGAGGATGATTCCGGGCCGCAGTCCCATGTGGCGGCATCGGCGATGAGGACATAGAGAGGAGGAGGGGAGAACGAATGGCCGCGGGAGGAGTGGCGGAGCTTCACTAGGGCCAAGGGGGGCCCCCTACCCTAGAGAAAGTATATGAAATACCATTGATTGGTAAGCTAAAATTTTAAAATTATCATAGTTTAAATAGAATATGCCCTTTTGGCTCCCCATAACTCTGCTTTTCCCCCTCAACGATATCTATCAAGCTCCACCACTACGCGGGAGGAGTGGAGGCGACCCCGGCGTCACTTGTTAAGCCGTGTCATCTTGCTCCGATAGCACCGCGCCCTGCCACCATAGTGCCACCCTCAGCACGCATCCGCATCATAGTGCGGACGCAACCGTGCATAAGAGGCGGTGCGGGTGCGAGCTGAGGAGTGGCAGGATGGACATGAGGCCAAGAGCCATCCCGGCAATGAGAATCGGGTCACTGGGGAAGAGCCACGCGACGAGGAGCACTGGGCCGCCTCCCAGTGCAGCTCCTAGGCTTCCGGCGACGCATTTCCCGGTCACATTGCAGAAAGAGCCGCCACATGGTCGTAATACTTCCGCAAAAGTCCATGACAAGAGATGCAAACTTGCATGACTACTATATACACCACTAATGGCCTTTTGCGGAAGTATTACAACCATGTGGCGGCGTCGGCGATGAGGACGCGGGGAGGAGGGGAGAACGAATGGCCGCGGGAGCAGTGGCGGAGCTTCACTAGGGCCAAGGGGGGCCATAGCCCCCCTACCCTAGAGAAAGTATATGAAATACCATTAATTGGTAAGCTAAAATTTTAAAATTATCATAGTTTAAGCAAAATATGCCCTTTTGGCTCCCCATAACTCTCCTTTTCCCCTAAAGCGTACCCTCTTGCTCCGCAAACGCCCCGCTCTGACACCACAAGGCCGCTCTCAGCACGCATCCGCAGCACAGTGCAGACGCAGTCGTGCGGACGAGCCAGTGCGGATGCGCGCTGAACTGTGGAGCGACACACAAGAGGGCAAGCGCCACCCTGGCAACTAGAACAGGGTCGCCGGGGCACGAGAAGCACTGGGCCGCCTCCCAGTGCAGCGCCTAGGATCCCGGCAACAGACTGCCCGACCACCTTGGGGAAAGACCCGCCGAGGTGTATTGGCGCAACAAAGCATTTGAGGATGGAGAGTAGGTAGGCTACACGGAGAGTGTGGAGCTCCTCCGACGACGAGAGAATGATGGCCAGGAAAGAAACGGTGTACACCCCGGTGCAGAAGTTCCTCAGCACCACATCCTTCAGTTTTGAAAACTATGTTAATTATGAGCTAGCTGGTCATCGCTCATCAAAGAATTGGGGAAAAGTGTCAGAAGGAGAAGGAGAAGTGGGCCGGAGCAGGAGAAGGAGAAGCGGGGCGAGGCAAGGCTAATAATGAACCTCCGATGATCCTAAACGAGGCATTGACCTCTGAATTGATGATGCGCATGCTGGCAGGTTTGTTCACCCCTACTAGAGGCTAACCTGGCATCCATGGGGGTCACTTCGAGTGAAGATTTTCTTTTGGCTAGCACTCAGAGATCAGTGCTGGACCGCGGAGCGCCTCGCTAGACATGGCCTTCCGCACGGCTCTACGTGCTCCCTGTGTGACCAGGCACCGGAAACCATGCCCCATCTCCTCTCGGGATGCCCGTTCACTAGGCAGGTATGGCATGACATCCTTGCTTGGTGTCGGCTCCTGGTGACCATCCCTTCTAAGGACGCCCCCTTCCCCGACTGGCTTGCTTCTTCGGCCACCGACATCCCCTCCTGCTTGCTCCATGGATTCACTTCGCTTGCACTGCTCACTACCCGGTGGATCTGGAAGCAGCACAATGATTGCGTCTTTGATGCCGCCCAATCATCCGTCTCCAGGACATCATCGACAATCATGGAGGAGGCTTGCTACCCGGCTCATGCGGCTAGGTTCCCTAGGACTGTGTAGCATCTTGCCTGAGGAGTAGTTCTTCTATTTTGGGGCGCGTACACCCCTTCTCTGTTGTACGCATTAACCTCCTGACTCACGCCGCGCCGCGTGTTTGTGCTCATCAGAGGTTTCTGTAATTGTTCTTACTACTATTTCTACCTATCAGTGCAATGATACGCAAGTCTTTTGCGTATTTGCGAAAAAATAACAATTTCCTAACATCATAATTGCCCGTGGATAGTTACTCCAATGGATGGAGTACTTATAGTTTGCTTCTTGGGCCACTCAAAGACGATACTTCTTTGATCAACAATTTAAGTAAAAAAATATGTATTGTACATGAAGAAAAGTATATGATGAAAAATATCATCCTTATATGAATCCATTGTTGATGGTTTTGATGATAATAACACATATTTGGTTGTCAAATTGCTGAGTTCAGAATATGTGCATGTCCTATGCACCCCACCAGAGGGAAATAGTTCTGTACAAAAGATAATCAAATCCATTTTTCTTTTCCTAAGAAACTGTTTTCGAAAATCTCCCCACCCATTGGTTCTGCTTTTCTTCTCTCTTGACATTGTTGCAACTTTATCCAAGCAAAAAAATGTAAAATAACATTAAAAAGACTTCTTCCGAAATAGAGTAAAAACGGCTATGGGCTAAATGGTGTGGAGTGTTTTTCTTGGCACATGCTCTTTTGATCCTCCTGATATGATCATGTGCAATGCTTCGGGTTTCATCTGCCTATACCCGACCAAAGCCTCTTGTAGCCACAATAAAGTACACAATAGTACATCGCAGTAGGTTGAAGTTATAATCCTGCCACAAAAACTAAATGGCACATGCTTTCGACACCTATAGACACACATCGCACATGCAGCACCTGTTGGGGAACATAGTAATTTCACAAATTTTCCTACGTACACGCAAGATCATGGTGATGCATAGCAACGAGAGAGGAGAGTGTGATCTACGTACCCTTGTAGATCGACAACGGAAGCATTTGGTTGATGTAGTCGTACGTCTCCACGGCCCGACCGATCAAGCACCGAAACTACGGCACCTCCGAGTTCTAGCACACGTTCAGCTCGATGACGATCCCCGGACTCCGATCCAGCAAAGTGTCGGGGAAGAGTTCTGTCAGCACGACGGCGTGGTGACGATCTTGATGCACTACCGTCGCAGGGCTTCGCCTAAGCACCGCTACAATATTATCGAGGACTATGGTGGAAGGGGGCACCGCACACGGCTAAGAATATGATCACGTGGATCAACTTGTGTGTCAAGGGGTGCCCCCTGCCCCTGTATATAAAGGATCAAGGGGAGGAGGCCGGCCGGCCTTCTATGGTGCTCCAAGGAGGAGTCCTCCTCCTAGTAGGAGTAGGACTCCTACTAGGAGGGGGAAAGAAGTGGGGAGGGAGAGGGAAAGGGGGGCGCCGCCCCCCCTCTCCTAGTCCAATTCGGACCAGGGGGGAGGAGGCGCGCGGCCCACCTTTGGCTGCCCCTCTCTCTCTCCACTAAGGCCCATATGGCCCATTACTTCTCCCGGGGGGGTTCCGGTAACCCTCCGGCTCTCCGGTTTTCTCCGAAATCACTCGGAACACTTCCGGTTTCCGAATAAAGCCGTCCAATATATCAATCTTTATGTCTCGACCATTTCGAGACTCCTAGTCATGTCCGTGATCACATCCGGGACTCCGAACTAACTTCGGTACATTAAAACTCATAAACTCATAATATATCTGTCATCGGAACCTTAAGCGTGCGGACCCTACGGGTTCGAGAACAACGTAGACATGACCGAGACACATCTCCGGTCAATAACCAATAGCGGAACCCGAATGCTCATATTGGCTCCTACATATTCTACGAAGATCTTTATCGGTCAGACCGCATAACAACATACGTTGTTCCCTTTGTCACCGGTATGTTACTTGCCCGAGATTCGATCGTCGGTATCTCAATACCTAGTTCAATCTCGTTACCGGCAAGTCTCTTTACTCGTTCCATAATACATCATCTCGCAACTAACTCATTAGTTGCAATGCTTGCAAGGCTTATGTGATGTGCATTACCGAGAGGGCCTAGAGATACCTCTCCGATAATCGGAGTGACAAATCCTAATCTCGAAATACGCCAACCCAACATGTACCTTTGGAGACACCTATAGAGCACCTTTATAATCACCCATTTACGTTGTGACGTTTGGTAGCACACAAAGTGTTCCTCCAGCAAACGGGAGTTGCATAATCTCATAGTCATAGGAACATGTATAAGTCATGAAGAAAGCAATAGCAACATACTAAACGATCGGGTGCTAAGCTAATGGAATGGGTCATGTCAATCAGATCATTCACCTAATGATGTGATCCCGTTAATCAAATAACAACTCCTTGTTCATGGTTAGGAAACATAACCATCTTTGATTAACGAGCTAGTCAAGTAGAGGCATACTAGTGACACTCTGTTTGTCTATGTATTCACACATGTATTATGTTTCCGGTTAATACAATTCTAGCATGAATAATAAACATTTATCATGATATAAGGAAATAAATAATAACTTTATTATTGCCTCTAGGGCATATTTCCTTCAGCACCAAGGATCACCACGTGGCCATCAAGAAGGGGAGCGTGTCCTGGATTACCGCTCACCAAGGGAGGCCGACACTGACCACCGACATGGTTTCCACCAGATCAATGGCGATCCTCCTAGTTAATACCTCCCTTGGTGACTTCCAATGTTCCAAATGGTCACAACCGTTGCTTACTTCAAAAATAAAAAAGCGAAGGGCCTATGAGGGTAGGTGTTATCAGATTTGCCGGCTTTCTTCGGTCTTGGAATATGGTGTGTTGATCAAGGCAAGCAGATGACTAAATCTTGGTGTGGCAATATCGACCTCTTCTTGTGAGCTCTTTTGTGACATGACTCGATTTCTCCAAACCTCTGGATTGGTAGTGAATGATTGCAAGTTCGTGTTGCATGGGGTGATGCCCAACCGACATTCCTTCAATGGTTATTAGATCTCATTTCTAGCCACGAGGGACTATATTGCAATCTTCAAAGACGGGTATGACAAGGGCATTCGCAAGTGTCCATTTTACTTTATTGTTGGTTCAGTGCACTCTTCATGCTTCGGCAAGCGGCATACAATCGAAGGAAGACGACAACCAGTGTATTTTTGATATAATTTTACTTTTATTGGTGGTTTTGTGTCTTGTCATGTTTCCATTGTAATGTCTATGGTTTTCCCTCAAATTTCAGTTACAAGATGCCCCTTTGGATATCTTTTACAAAAAAACAGGTTGCAACCCTTGATATATCAATCCGATGTCTAATATGAGTTTTTTAATTTCTTTTGGTGGAGATCAGTAGGTTAACCAAGGGATTAACCTCCCTGCAATTAGTTATAGAGCTCGCCAACCATGAAGTCGGTGCCCTATCCAAGGATCTCACCAACCGCAACATGGACTCACCGCCTCTCGGCATTGATCAATATGTTAGAGACATTGTCCAGATCACAAGTATACTTGTGGTTGTGGCCAACGATGTTGGTTCTCCTCCCCGGTCATATGAGTGGCTTTAGACGTAAATTTTTCATTTCAAAGAGACAATGTAAAAAAAACTTTTTGAATTAAATTGCGCATCGAGGGCCCAATTCCATTCATGGTGAAGTTGGTAAGACAACATTAATGTTCTCAAAATAGAAAAGAGAAAAAGAAGGATGCCATGGGCTAAACCCCATATAACAACACTTGGATTAAAGTTTGTCTTTTTTAGCTAATTAAAGTTTGTCTTCTATCACCGCCCTATCAAAACAATAGACATTTAGAAGCCTAGCTCACACCCACATTTAGAAGCGGCATATCCTATATACCTAAGAGACTGATCCCCACTACTTCTAATTATCTCAACATATTCCACATTGTTGAAATTGTTATAGCCATTAGACTCACTATCTAGATCCACTAGCATCCATCTGATCTACACATGAGAATCCTCTATCATGCAACATGCATTTTCCAAGTTCAAAGGACGGACCACAACCAGCACATTATTATCATTCCAAGATACACCACAGGTCAACCTCTAATCCTTCCGCACCCATTGGCAGCTTGCCGACCATCAAAATCTCTCTTGTTGAAAACTTCAGATGCCAACATCAACACTATGTGTGCCCCTATTTCTTGCATGTCGCACAAATCTTGTGTATGTAAGCCGAACAAAAATACATCTAGTAAGCCACCATAACAGCTACGCAACTAGGATCAATTGGAAATAAATGTCTAAAATATGCCTCATTTCTCATTCTCTAAATAACCTAAATAACATCGGCCACTCTAGGTAAAAACCAACAATTGTTTATTGCCAAAAAATGTATCACCCACTCACATAGTCATTCAGTCCACCCCACCCCACCCCTAATGCAACAATGAATGTCTAGTAAGGATATTGTTTCTAAGCTGGCCATAGAAAGATTTTATTCCATGTCACAGGAAACTATTTCCGGGGAGCAATGCTTATTGGTTCATGCACGAATTTATTAGGCCAGAGATATCGATCGCATATGTGTTGTTTCAATTAGAATAAAAGCTCAAGTTTATTGTGAGTTGTTGTGTTGTGGTCACTGAATTCGAAAGGAACCCAACTCACTATTTGGACTTCGATATCATTTTAGCTTAGGCATACCGTTAACTTATGAAGTGAAAGTACTTGTCTTGTTTCATAATGGCAATGACCTAGTATATTAATGCATGAATATTAGAACTTAACTTTACATTTTGACAACTACCATTGTACTCTTAATTAAAATAATAGAATTAATTCTTATTATTGTTCTAAGTCATCTAATTTAATAAGTATATCCATCAGAAACATTTTTGTGACTAGAAAACTATTCAAATTTCAAAGAATTGGACTTCTAGAAGTTTTCCACGTGTGGGTTGCTCAAGTTGTAGGCTTCAATAGTACATGAATGTTCCAATGATTTCCTTCATACTGTATTATTTTGCATCCATTCTGGCCTCTCGGAAACACTATTTTATATTTCATACGACCAGCGAAATAAGCATTAATGTAAATACAACCTCGTAGAAATCAAGTGGGGTGACATTTTTAAAAAAATGTCTCGGTTCTCAAAATCATGTGAATTAAAGATGTCCACAATAGCAGATTGCACTTGCTTCCATCTTGAGTTTCCAAGGGCTTAGTTTATACAAGTAAAATAAACTAGATACTGACATCTCTTCAATATCTTAGGAGAAATTTTGAATATAAGCACATAAATTGGTTATAACTAAATATGTACAATGTTCTAGATTGGTACTAAGAGTTTGTCTATATGAAATCGTGTTGGGTGGACTCTAAATTAAATTGTGTGATGAGGACGGTGGTTTTTATGTGGCACTCCCTAGTGATTTTTTTGTTGATAACATAAAGGTTGACTAAAGTGATGTATGGCTAATGACAACTTTATTTAGGTTTGAATGAGTTAAGATGCTGATACTTGTTGAACCGTCTGAAGTAGATTATGGTGATGGGAGAAAACAATGCAAATCTAGCCACATTGCTTTTACAAGTGAAACTCTAAGGGAGGACCACAATTGGTTCATGGTTAGATGTGATTGTACTCTTAGCCCATTACAAATAAAATTCCATGTGTAAATGCTCTATGTATCTCATTAAAACATAATATTTGCATAGTGTGAGGTCACCTTTATCTGCCCATAGTTGATAGTGAAGCACATGCATCAACTTATTTAATCTTAGTACTCCATGATTCTAATATTTGAGAAGTGTTGTGCGAGTGTATGGATGGGTGCGCACTCGCGCACACTTGCCTATGACATATGTGCATGTGTGTGTGCGCCCTTGTAAAAACTCCAAATCTAAAAGTATCTTATAAGTAAGGCTATTATTTTCGAGGAAGCAACATATGAGTGTGATTTATCATCTACTTTTAGAGTCGGGTGTTTTATCATTTATGATGCAACCTTCAGGTGATTTAACTGAAAACTATCAGGCTAAAGGCCACATAGTGTATTCTTAACAACATGTGTTTCCTTTACTTATCAGGCTGAAGCTTCCCAAAAACCAAGATCATTATTTTCGCGACACATCGTTATGCTTTACAGGCAATTCTTATTTGCGACGGATGATTTCTAAGGGCATATACAATGGTGTTATCTTATGAGTAGCACATAGAATAAATATTGAGATGGAAGAAACAGAAACCAGAAAAAAGGGTAAAAACCATGATCCGCATCCGTTTGTGGGTGCATGAATCTTGGCATGTTTGTGGTGCCACGTAGGATTGAGCTGGTGTGTGGGCATTCACCCGGTCGCCCACACGGAGGGGCCGATGTGTGAGTGTTTATCAGTTCGCCCACACGCCAGTTTTCACTCACGCATAAGGGCTGGTGTGTGGGCATTTGCCATCTTGCCCACATGCCCGTCTCCTCTCCCACACCCAAGCTGCCAGTTTCCATGTGTTTTGCAGTGTACATGGCAACTGCCCTAATATGCTTGTAAGCAGATGGTAACTCTCTCTTTTTTTACCTGAGCATGTCAGTTGCCATGTGTTTTGCAGGGTACACGGCAACTGCCCTAGTTTGCTTGTAAGCAGATGGCAACTCTCTCTTTTATCTGAACATGTTGTTTTGCCATGTCTCTTTGTAGCGCTACACAGCAACTGCCTAGTGTTAGTAGGTGGCAACTCCTGAGGTTTTTAAATCATGGCAACTATAGTAAACCAGACCATACATGAAAACTGCTTAGTGTTAGTAGATGGGAACCTCTAAAGTTTTCAAATCATGGCAACTATAGTAAACCAGACCATACATGGCAACAGCAGTAGTTGTCCAAAATGGCATTTGGCACTTGACCTGAGATGGCAACTGCAGTTGAGAAACCATGGCAACTATAGTTGTCCGACATGGCAACTGTAGTTTAGCGACATGGCAACTGCAGTTAAACGGACATTGAAGAGGGTCCGGACCATGGCAACTGCAGGGATGCATGGTGACTGTCACGCGGGCGTGCGGGGCCGTGAGGTATGTGGCTGAGAGAGGTCGTGTGGGCGTTATGCATTTTTCCACACGTAGGCGTGTGAGAGGGACCGCAAGGAAAAAAAGAGGCGTGTGGCCGCTAGTTGTTTTGCCCACATGTAGGCGTGTGGGCTGGTCCTCTTAGACACCATACAAAACGTGTGGGCAGACCCTTTAACGCCCACACGTGTGGTAGTTAATGGTGTCCTTTGTTTTTAATAAAAAACTATAAGCAAGTAGCAGATGCATTGCGCCAAAATAGTTTAGGTGTATACACGATAAACAATTGTTCGACATATTTTCTTTTACCATCAGAATGATGAAGAGAAATGCATTCTTGTGTTTTTACACAAACACATTTAGGTAATAAATCCTGACGAAAATATTTACTTTGATGCAGTTGCCATATCATGTGACCAAATGAGAAGTCTACTTGCCTTATCTCATTCGCTTCTTGATTCCTGAAGATATCCACATCAGATTGCTATTTTCTAAAAGGTGTTTTATCCTGAGAAAGAAGTAGAATATATTAGTCGGTGGTACAAGGTATACAGCTGTTCAAAAATAATTTATGGTATACATACAACCGAGGGTTCGTGATGATGATAAAAGTATCAGGTACAAAAGTTAAAAAATGTCACATAACACAATGAAGATTAGGAGCTACCTATAGATATAACTTTCAATATCTAGAGAACCATAGGATTCTGAATTTTGGCATCGGTGGATAGAATTCCGCACAAACTATAACACTGTTTGTTCTTAATAGCGGTATCAATCTGATCGTCAAACTGAACCGGATTAGTCAATGATCCACTGAGCAGGTGTTTACCCAGTTTCAAAAAACATAAAATTTCTATGCTCCAGTTTTAATGTGAAAAGGGTACACATGTTGGCACACTTCATTCATCCAAATACATTCAACATCTACCGAATTGTCATTGCATGAGAAATTCAGGTTTTAATCTTATGCATAGAACCTCATGTAGCCTGAATGGTACACTTCGGATGCATTCAACATCAAATGAAGTGTACTAAATGGATCTGGATGTACCCTTTAGTTTTAATTCGGTTGTTGTTATTCATATTCAAACTGATGCATACAAGCTCATATAGCCTGAAATTGTCAGCACGTAAGATTTCAAATAAAGTGTACCCTTCAGTTTTAATCCAAATAAACAGCTAGATCCCGAACTCTGAATAAAAATGCATAGAAGCTAATGTAGGATTTGTCAGCACGTAATTCCCCAATTCCTTCATTCGGACCATTCAACATAAACTGAATTCAAGAACACATATTATATACATTCTGAACAAACACCACAAAAATCAAATAAATTACAAACCACACAGTAATCGAGAACCCACCATATCATGGAAGCTCACCGGTGGTAGACTGCTTTGTATCCTCACTGCAACAACTCGTGCGTCATACGGAAGGAGGTGGACCTATGGCAGGATGCGGGTGAGAAGACCGGGGAGATGAGATGACGAGCAAGAGAGTCATCAGCGGCACAGCGCGGGCGGGCGCCGGGAGCAGCAAGCAACAAAGGCAAGCAGCAGCGGCAAGCAAAGCAACCACCAGCAACAAGCGTCAAAGCAAGCAGCCAGCAGTGGCAACAACAGCAAGCCAGCAACGAACAGCAGCAGTGCTACCTCTTGAGCACTGCATTGGACTTCCCCGAAGAGGAGAGGATGATGCAGCAAAGTAGCGTAAGTATTTCCCTTAGTTTTTAAGAACCAAGGTATCAATCCAGTAGAAGGCTACGCGCGAGTCCCTCGTACCTACACAAAAACAATAGCTCAATGCAACCAACGCGCTTAGGGGTTGTCAATCCCTTCACGATCACTTACAAAAGTGAGATCTGATAGAGATGATAAATAATATTTTTGGTATTTTTGGTATAGAGATGCAAAGTAAAAAGTAAAAGGCAAAGTAAAAGCAAAGCAATGATAAAGTGATGGAGATTGATATGATGAGAAAGAGACCCGGGGGCCATAGGTTTCACTAGTGGCTTCTCTCAAGAGCATAAGTATTCTACGGTGGGTGAACAAATTACTGTTGAGCAATTGACAGAATTGAGCATAGTTATGAGAATATCTAGGTATGATCGTGTATATAGGCATCACGTCCGAGACAAGTAGACCGACTCCTACCTGCATCTACTACTATTACTCCACTCATCGACCACTATCCAGCATGCATCTAGAGTATTAAGTTAAAAACAGAGTAACGCCTTAAACAAGATGACATGATGTAGAGGGATGGTTTCATGCAATATGATAAAAAACCCATCTTGTTATCCTCGATGGCAACAATACAATACGTGCCTTGCTGCCCCTTCTGTCACTGGGAAAGGACACCGCAAGATCGAACCCAAAGCTAAGCACTTCTCCCATGGCAAGAAAAACCAATCTAGTAGGCCAAACCAAACTGATAATTCGAAGAGACTTGCAAAGATAACTAATCATACGTAAAAGAATTCAGAGAAGATTCAAATATTATTCATAGATAGACTGGATCATAAACCCACAATTCATCGGTCTCAACAAACACACCGTAAAAAGAAGATTACATCGAATAGATCTCCACAAGAGAGGGGGGAACATTGTATTGAGATCCAAAAAGAGAGAAGAAGCCATCTAGCTACTAACTATGGACCCATAGGTCTGAAGTAAACTACTCACACTTCATCGGAGGGGCTTGGATGATGATGTAGAAGCCCTCCGTGACCGATGCCCCCTCCGGCGGAGCTTCGGAACAGGCCCCAAGAAGGGATCTCGTGGATACAGAAAGTTACGGCGGTGGAATTAGGTTTTTGGCTCCGTCCTCGATCATTTGGGGGTACGTAGGTATATATAGGAGGAAGAAGTACGTCGATGGAGCTTCGAGGGGCCCACGAGGCAGGGGGTGCGCCCTAGGGGGCCCTCCACCCTCGTGACCGCCTCGTGGTTTTCTTGACGGAGCGTCCAAGTCTCCTGGATCTTATCTGATGAGAAAATCACGTTTCAGAAGGTTTCATTCCATTTGGACTCCATTTGATATTTTGTTTCTCCGAAACACTGAAATAGGCAAAAACAACAATTCTGGTTGGGCCTCCGGTTAATAGGTTAGTCCCAAAAATAATATAAAAGTGGATAATAAATCCCAATAATGTCCAAAACAGTAGATAATATAGCATGGAGCAATCAAAAATTATAGATACGTTGGAGACGTATCAAGCATCCCCAAGCTTAATTCCTGCTCGTCCTCGAGTAGGTAAATGATAAAAAGAGAATTTTTGATGCGGAGTGCTACTTCGCATAATTTTAATGTAATTCTTCTTAATTGTAGTATGAATATTCAGATCTGAAAGATTCAAGACAAAAGTTCATATTGACATAAAAATGATAATACTTCAAGCATAGTAACTAAGTAATTATGTCTTCTCAAAATAACATGGCCAAAGAAAGTTCATCCCTACAAAATCATATAGTTTAGTCATGTTTCATTTTCGTCACACAAGAATGCTCTCATCATGCACAACCCCGATGACAAGCCAAGCAATTGTTTCATACTTTAGTAATCTCAAACCTATAAACTTTCACGCAATATATGAGCGCAAGCCATGGACATAGCACTATGGGTGGAATAGAATATAATGAAAGGGGTTATGTGGAGAAGACAAAAAAGGAGAAAGTCTCACATCAACGAGGCTAATCAATGGGCTATGGAGATGCCCACCGATTGATGTTAATGCAAGGAGTAGGGATTGCCATGCAATGGATGCACTAGAGCTATAAATGTATGAAAGCTCAACAAAAGAAACTAGTGGGTGTGCATCCAACTTGCTTGCGCATGAAGACCTAGGGCACTTGAGGAGGCCCATTGTTGGAATATACAAGCCAAGTTCTATAATGAAAATTTTCCACTAGTATATGGAAGTGAGAACATGAGAGACTCTCTACTATGAAGATCATGGTGCTACTTTGAAGCACAAGTGTGGTAAAAGGATAGTAACACTGTCCCTTCTCTCTTTTTCTCTCAATTCTTATGTTCCTTTTCTTTTTTTATGGCTGAGGGAGTCCTGGATTAGGGGGTCTCCGGACAGCCGGACTATATCCTTTAGTCGGACTGTTGGACTATGAAGATACAAGATTGAAGACTTCGTCTCGTGTCCGGATGGGACTCTACTTGGCGTGGAAGGCAAGCTAGGCAATAAGGATATGTATATCTCCTCCTTTGTAACTGACCTTGTGTAACCCTAGCCCCCTCCGGTGTCTATATAAACCGGAGGGTTTTAGTCTGTAGGACAACATACAATCATACCATAGGCTAGCTTCTCGGGTTTAGCCTCTCCGATCTCGTGGTAGATCAACTCTTGTAATACTCATATCATCAAGAATAAATCAAGCAGGACGTAGGGTTTTACCTCCATCAAGAGGGCCCGAACCTGGGTAAAACATCGTGTCCCCTGCCTCATGTTACCATCCGCCTTAGACGCACAGTTCCGGACCCCCTACCCGAGATCCGCCGGTTTTTACACCGACATTGGTGCTTTCATTGAGAGTTCCTCTGTGTCGTCGCTGTTAGGCTTGACGGCTCCTATGATCATCGATAGCGATGCAGTCCAGGGTGAGACTTTTCTCCCAGGAAAGATCTTTGTGTTCGGCGGCTTCGCACTGCGGGCCAACTCGTTTGGCCATCTGGAGCAGATCGAAAGTTACGCCCCTGGCCACCAGGTCAGGTCTGGAAGCTTAAACTACACGGCCGATATCCGCGGAGACTTGATCTTCGACGGATTCAAGCCCCTGCCTTGTGCGCCGCGCGGTCACGATGAGTACGATTTAGCTCTACCATCGGACCGTATTCAGGAGATCGCACCAGCAGCCGCTCTGAGCCTCAATTCAGAGCCAGTTGCGCCATCCATGGACGGGTGGATGGACCCCGTCACGGAGGTTGTATCCTCAGCAGCGATCGAGCCGAATATCGACCTTACCCTTCACGAGAGTCGTGTTGCCAAACTGCCGGATCCTTCTCCGGCCACGGACTCCGAAACGCCTGCGTCCGTTCCTGTCGAATCCGATTGGGCGCCGATCATGGAGTTTACCTCCGCGGATATTTTTCAGCACTCGCCTTTTGGCGACATACTGGACTCATTAAGGTCTCTCTCCTTGTCAGGAGAGTCCTGGACGAACTATGTCCGGCAGGATTGGGATGCGGATGACGAAGAAATTTGCCGCCCACCCACCACCCACTTAGTAGCCACTGTCGACGACTTAACCGACATGCTCGACTTCGACTCCGAAGACATCGACGGTATGGACGATGATGCGGGAGTCAAAGAGGAACCACTGCCCACAGAGCACTGGACAGCCACCTCATCATACGATATATACATGGTGGATACACCGAAAGAAGGCAATGGCGACGAGACAACGGAGGATGACCCCTCCAAAAAGCAACCCAAGCACCGGCGTCAGTGGCATCTCTCTAAGTCCCGCCAAGGCAAAAGTGGTGACACCGGCACTGGAGATAATAGCACTCCGGACAGTGCCGAAGACAACAACAAATCCCTCGAGCAAGATTTAGAGCAGGAGGATGAAGGAGCCAGCCCTCCTGAGAGAGCGACAGATGGCGAGGCGGAGGATGATAATTACATGCCTCCCTCCGAAGACGAGGCAAGCCTCGATGATGACGAATTCGTCGTGCGAGAGGATCCCGTTGAATAAGAGCACTTCAAGCGCCGGCTTATAGCCACGGCAAATAGCCTCAGGAAAAAGCAGCAGCAGCTTCAAGCTGATCAAGATTTGCTAGCTGACAGATGGACTGAAGTCCTGGCGGCCGAGGAATATAAACTAGAACACCCCTCCAACAGTTACCCAAAGTGCAGGCTGCTACCCCGACTGGAGGAGGAAGCACCGAAACCTACATCCCCGGCGTATGACGCGGCTGATCGGCCACCTCGTGGCCGCGACAGAGAGACATTCGAGCCAAAAGCTCAGCCCGCACCCTAACGCCATACAAATAAAAAGGCATGGGGAAATATGCCAGACCTGCGAGATGTATTGGAGGACAAAGAAAAACATGCAAGATCGATCTATGGATCACGAGGGCGCGCCACTATGCGAGACGATAATCGTCACGCCGGATACAGTAAAAGTAAGTCCGGCTGGGCTGAACACAGCAGGGAAGACTCATTTGAGATGCGTCACGACATAGCCCAGTACAGAGGTGCCGCACACCCCCTATGCTTCACAGACGAAGTAATGGATCATCAAATCCTAGAAGGTTTCAAACCCGTAAATATAGAATCATACGACGGCACAATAGATCCTGCGGTATGGATCGAGGATTTCCTCCTGCATATCCACATGGCCCGCGGTGATGATCTACACGCCATTAAATACCTCCCACTCAAGCTCAAAGGACCAGCTCGGCATTGGCTCAATAGCTTGCCAGCAGAGTCCATTGGCTGTTGGGAGGATCTGGAAGCCGCATTCCTCAACAACTTCCAGGGCACTTACGTGCGACCCCTAGATGCCGATGACTTGAGCCACATAATTCAGCAGCCAAATGAATCGGCCAGGCAATTCTGGACACGGTTCCTAACAAAGAAAAATCAAATCGTCGACTGTCCGGATGGAGAGGCCCTAGCAGCTTTCAAGCACAACATCCGCGATGAGTGGCTAGCCCGACACCTTGGTCGGGAAAAGCCGAAATCTATGGCAGCCCTCACGACACTCATGACCTGCTTTTGTGCGGGAGAAGACAGCTGGCTGGCTCGCAGCAATAACATATCAAAAAATCATGGTACTTCGGATACCAAGGATGGCAATGGCAGGTCACGTCACAACAAGCATAAGCGCCGCATTAACAGTGACATTACTGAGGATACGGCAATCAATGCCGGATTCAAAGGCTCTAAACACGGTCAGCGAAAAAAGCCATTCAAAAGAAGCACGCCGGGCCCGTCCAGTTTGGACTGTATACTCGATCGCTCGTGTCAAATACACGGCACCCCCGACAAGCCAGCCAACCACACCAACAGGGATTGTTGGGTGTTCAAGCAGGCCGGCAAGTTAAACGCCGAAAACAAAGATAAGGGGTCACATAGCGATGACGAGGAGGAGCCTCGGCAGCCGAACACCGGAGGACAGAAGAGGTTCCCCCCACAAGTGTGGACGGTGAACATGATATACGCAACCCACATCCCCAAGAGGGAGCGGAAGCATGCGCTCAGGGACGTATATGCGTTGGAGCCAGTCGCCCCAAAGTTCAACCCATGGTCCTCCTGTCCGATCACCTCCACCCCACTAGTATCCGTCATGGCGGATTTGCTGCACTGGTCCTAGACCCAATCATTGACGGATTTCACCTCACTCGAGTCCTTATGGATGGCGGCAGCAGCCTGAACCTGCTTTATCAGGACGCAGTGTGCAAAATGGGTATCGATCCCTCAAGGATCAAACCCACAAAAACGACCTTTAAAGGCGTCATACCAGGTGTAGAGGCCCATTGCACAGGCTCAGTCACATTGGAAGTGGTCTTCGGATCCCCAGATAACTTCCGAAGCGAAGAGTTAATCTTCGACATAGTCCCGTTCCCCGGTGGCTACCACGCACTGCTCGGGCGAACCGCATTTGCAAGAGTCAATGTGGTACCGCATTATGCATATCTCAAGCTCAAGATGCCAGGACCTCGGGGGGTCATCACAGTCAATGGAAACACAGAGCGTTCTCTCCGCACGGAGGAGCACACTGCGGCCCTCGCAGCAGAAGCACAAGGCAGCTTGTAAGTGCATCTAGTGCCACCCCTAGTTGGTTTTGGAGTATTGACGACAAACCTAGTTGAGGGACTAATGTGTTTGTGAGAATTGCAGGATAACACAGGTAGAAGTCCCTCATTGATTCGGTTTTCCTACTAGAGATGACCCCTAAAAATGTATGAAGACATTGATGTCAAAGGTGGTATATGAAGATATTCTCATTGAAGACTATGACAAGAGAAGACATCGCATGAAGCCTATGGAGCTCGAAGACTCGGATCTTTCGTAGTTCTTTTTCTTCTTTATTGAGTCATAGGAACCACCGTACTATTAAGTGGGGTCCAAGTGAACCAGTCAGAATGACTGAAGTGATGCTTAACCAAAACCTATGTCTTCGAGTGAAGACTATGAGAGCGAATCTTGTCCAGAGTCAGACAAGTCAGGTTTGCTTGTAGCCCAAGTAAAGTTGCCATGTGTGTTTGAAATCTGACCGTTGGAACACATGTCAGTTCCTTAGTGACCCAGGGTCATTTCGGACAAATCAGGTCGGGTTGCCTAGTGGCTATAAATAGCCCACCCCCTACAACCATAAACGGTTGGCTGCTCGGAGTTAGAGTACGGCTTTTGTCGTTTGAGAGCAACCCACCTCGAAGCCTTTGAGAGAGAATTCCTTGCGAGGATAAAGCCCTAACCACCCAAAGCCAAAGAGTGTTAGGCATCACTTAGGTCTTCTTGTCTGTGTGATCTAAAGACTTCTTACACTTGAGGACTGTGAATCCTCCAGCCGATTAGGCGTCGCGTTCTGAGCATCCAAGAGACATTGTGGATCGCCGGTGAACGAAGTCTGTGAAGGTTTGGGAGTCTACCTTGAAGACTTACCAGAGTGATTGGGCGAGGTCTGTGTGACCTTAGCTCAAGGGGAATACGGTGAGGACTGGGTGTCCTGAGCTGCGTGTTCAGGACTGGGTGTCCGGGACTGTGTGTCCTCAGGTTTAAATACCTAGCCGCCCTAACCAGATGTACAGTTGTCACAACAACTGGAACTGGTCCAACAAATCATTGTCTTCAACGAGTCACTGGTTTCATCCTTCCCTTCCCTTTACTTACTGTTGGTCCTTGTGAAGTCACTGTATGATTGCACTATCTTTTGTCTTCACTGAGTGACTGCGTGTTCTGTTTGGCTTCATAATATCTTCCTACCTGATCCTTACTACATTGCTGCTATTAGTCATTATGCTTTCACTTCATTGAATACTTGACTATGCTTTGCCTAGTGTAGTCTACCTTCCGCTTCATGGTAATAGGTTTATTTCTATCGTTTGTCTTCAAAACTTCCATGTTTTGAAGACTTCCATAAAATCGCCTATTCACCCTCCCTTTAGTCGATATAATGCACTTTCAATTGGTATCAGAGCAAGGTACTCCCTTGTTCTGTGTGATTTAGTTTAACCACCTGGAGTTTTAGCTATGTCGACTGCAGGGATAATTAAAGTCTCCGCTGCGTGCCCCTTCTTCGATGGAACTGAATATCCCTACTGGAAGAATAAGATGTGCATGCATCTTGAAGCCATTGACATCGACCTATGGTATGTCGTCAAGAACGGCGTTCCCAAGGCTGGAGAAGGTGTTACTGCTGCTGACGTCAAGAAGTTCGTTCAACTGGACTCTACTGCCAAGAATATCATCTGTGGTCATCTGACCAAAGGACAGTATGGCCGCGTGAGTGCTTTGGAAATATCTAAGCTAGTCTGGGACTGGCTCTCCAAGGTCAACGAAGGCGTCTCAACCCAGAGAGATCAGAGAATCAGTGTCCTTCGCAACCTCTTCAACCGCTTCAAGAGAAATGACAATGAGAATGTCCAACTCACGTTTGATCGACTCACTGACATCACAAATGAGCTTCAAGCCCTTGGCGCTACTGAGATCACCAAGCATGAAGTCGTCAAGACACTCCTGAGATCACTTGACAGTTCGTTTGACACCCTAGCCCTGATGATTCAAGAACGTCCTGATTTCAAGACACTCGATCCGTCTGACATACTTGAGAGGCTCAACACACATGAGTTTCAGCTTTCTGAGAAAAGAGATATCTATGGTCCCAACTATGGGCAAACTCGTGCCTTGAAGGCAAAAGCTATCTCCTCATCTGAAGAAGAATCTGACAGCAGTTCTGATGATCCTGAAGACATTGGAAAGGAACTTGCTATGCTTGTGAAGAAGTTCCAAAAATTCACCAAGAAGAAAGGCTTCAGAAAGTCTTCACGATCAAGCTCAAGGAATGATGAAGCTTCTGCTCATGACTACAAGAAGAAAACATGCCACAAGTGCAAGAAACCTGGCCACTACATCTCTGAGTGTCCGCAGTGGGACATTGAGAACAAGAAGAAAAAGAAGAGCAAGGAGTATGATTCTGATGACAAGAAGAAGAAAAAATACTCAAAGTCTTCTTCCAAGTCCTCCTCAAAGTCTTCATCACACAAGAAGAGCTCATCTGGCAAGGCACGTGCGTTTGTTGGCAAGGAAATGGATTCAGAGGAGGAGTCCGCTTCTGAGGAGGAGTCCGATTCTGGCGTTGCGAGTCTGGCTACAGCATACGTTGCCAAGTCCATCTTCAACACTGAAGACAATGACTCCATCATCGACACCGATGCAAATGACAAGGACTACTCCGCTCCTACCTACTGCTTCATGGCACGCGGTGCCAAGGTAAACACACGCACTACTCACTATCAAACATCTAGTGACGATGACTCTGATTGTGATTCCAAACCCAGCTACAAAACACTCGCTAAAATTGCAACTGAACAACAGAAAACCATGGAACACATTCAAAAACTGTTAGACAAAAGCGATGATCTGTTAGACGCTGAAATGACTCGATCTCAGTCCTTAATTGAAGACATAAAAAATCTTCACGTTAAGTATGAGGAACTTGAATGTCGTCATGAAACGCTCTCAACAGCTCATGAAAGGCTTTCCTATGACTATCTTCAAAGGAAGCAAGATCTTGAGAAATTGAGAGCGGCTCATGAAGATCTTCAGAAAGAAAACGAGTCGCTTCACGCCGAATAGATCAGTTCAGCTCAGGAAAGATTTGAACCACCATGTCTTAAATGCATTGAGCATGATAATGCTACCTCTATTGCTGAATGTTCTACTGCTGTTGTTGCAATATCTTCAACTGTTGATGTGGGAACTAACCCCTCTGCTGAGGATACCACTGCTATTGCTGATGAGAATGCTAGGTTGAAGACATTGCTTGAAACAGGGATGTACAAAAGTCTCAAAGGGCATCAGACACTATGTGATGTCCTCAAAAGGCAGATCCTGAACTGAAACCCTAGGAAAGAGGGTGTTGGGTTCGAAAGGAAAATGGATGTTGATGGCTCTTACTGGAAACCTGAGCAGTACCCCAAAACCACATGGGTTGCTGCAAAGGAACCTTCAGCAGATCCATCCACTCTATCTGGCTTCACTTGTGCTAACCCCATTGTTATTGATGAATCCTTTGATGCAAACTACAAACTGTTTAAGAATCAGAATGGTGAAGTGTTTGCCAGGTATATTGGTACTAACTGTAGGAATGGACCGCCTATGAAGAAGATCTGGGTGCCGAAAAGGTGTTTGGAGAATCTTCCTGTGAATGTCATCATGACACCACAGGTGAAGAAGACAAACTCCAGACCACAGTCTTCATACGGTCCAAAGGCTTCATACAGACAGAGGACTCACCTGAGTCGCACTAACGCAAATGTTTTGCAGGGAAGCCATACTCAGGCCTATGAATATGAGTGTGGTTCATCAAACCGGCATGTTCATAAGACCAAGAACTATTCTTCTTATTCTTATGAGTACTATTGTCCACCTGCAAGACTTTTTCCTAGGGCTCCAAAGCCAAAATTCTCAGATGCTACACTTAGACTTATTGCTTCTAAGCCACCCTTGAAGATGTGGGTGGCTAAGAAAGCTTAACTCTCTTTTGCAGGGAAGGGTCTCCAGCAGAAAACCAAAATCGTCTGACGCTATTGCTAGGGACCTTAAACATCTTGTAGGGCGCAAGATCAAATGCCTGAATGGTCTTATATACTTCGTTCCTGAATCGCTTGCCACTCTCCCTATCAGTCCAAATCTTGCTCTAAGATTTCATAACCCACTGGTTCGTCAAATGTTTTTGCTTCACAATTCTCTTCATGAAGCCTATCCCCCTAACTGCACTGTAGGGTACAACACCAGCTGCTTCAGAATGGATTATTGATAGTGGGTGTACCCATCACATGACTGGCAAAAGAAGCCTTCTTATGGACTCAACCTTACGTCCATCCGACAAGAGTCACATCACATTTGCTAACACTGGTAAAAGTAAGGTATTGGGTCTAGGTAGAGTTGCAATCTCAAAGGATCAACACATGGATAAAGTCATGCTTGTTGAATCCCTTGGTTTCAACTTAATGTCTGTCTCAATGCTTTGTGATTTAAACATGATCGTGATGTTTGGAAAATACCGTTGCCTTGTTCTAATGGAATCTGACAAGTCTCTAGTGTTTGAAGGGTATCGGAAAGATGATTTGTACGTGGTAGATTTCTTAGCAGGACCACATCTTGCCGTATGTCTTCTAGAAAAAGCTTCAGAATGCTGGCTTTGGCATCGGAGGCTAGGGCATGCTGGCATGAGGAACCTCCACACCCTTGCAAAGAAGAAGCATGTCATAGGCATCGAGGGCGTCAAGTTCAAGAAAGATCACTTATGCGGTGCATGTGAAGCAGGAAAGATGACGAGGGCCAAACATCCCTCGAAGACAAACATGACAACAACTCGACCCTTCGAACTGCTCCACATGGATCTTTTCGGTCCCACTCATTACTCAACTCTTACTACTACTGCTTGTCTCTATGGCTTTGTCATTGTTGATGATTATTCTAGATATACTTGGGTGCACATAATCCTCTACAAGACTGAAGTGCAGGATGTCTTCAGACGCTTTGCAAATCGAGCAATGAACAACTATGGCACCAAGATAAAGCACATCAGAAGTGACAATGGCACTGAATTCAAGAACACTGGCCTTGATACATATCTTGATACTTTGGGCATCACACATGAATTCTCAGCCTCGTACACGCCACAGCAGAATGGCGTCGTCGAACGCAAGAACAGAACACTCATTGAGATGGCCCGAACGATGCTTGATGAATACAAGACTCCAAGAAAATTCTGGCCTGAAGCCATTGATACTACATGCCATACAATCAATCATGTTTATCTTCACAAGCTTCTGAACAAGACATCTTATGAGCTCCTTACTGGCAAGAAGCCAAATGTCAGTTACTTCAGAGTATTTGGTGCAGGTGCTGGATCAAGGATCCACATCACACTTCAAAATTTGCACCAAAAGCACATGAGGGCTTTATGCTTGGATATGGAATGGATTCGCACTCCTACAGAGTCTTCAATCTCTTTCATTATAAAGTGGTTGAAAAAGTGGATGTGCGGTTCGATGAGACTAACGGTTCACAAAGAGAGCACCTGCTAAATGTGCTAGATGAAGTTCCATCCAGTGAATCAATCAAACTTATGGGAACTGGAGAAATCATACCCTCTGAAGCTCAACCTGAAGAGGAACTTATCATCTCCGCACCCGATCAACCTGAAGACAATGCTCAGCCTGAAGACAATCCCTCTAACAATGACAATGATCAACAAGAACAAAATCTTCGCCATGTACATCCTCGTGTTGCCAATGAGGTGCAGATTGAGAGAATAATTGATAGCATCAATGCACCCGGTCCGCTCACTTGTTCAAGGGCAACACAGCTAGCAAATTTCTGTGGGCACTTCGCATTCATCTCAATAACAGAACCCAAGAAAGTTGAAGAAGCCTTCATGGAACCTGAATGGATTCAAGCTAGGCAAGAAGAGCTTCAACAGTTTGAGCTAAATAATGTATGGGAACTGGTTAAGCGTCCTGATCCTCGGAAGCACAATATAATAGGCACCAAATGGATATACCGCAACAAGCAAGATGAGCATGGTCAAGTTGTCAGAAACAAAGCTCGTCTCGTTGCTCAAGGATATACTCAAGTGGAAGGGATTGACTTCGATGAAACATTTGCTCCTGTGGCTCGACTTGAAGCCATACGCATACTGCTGGCCTATGCAAATCATCATAACATACTTCTATATCAAATGGATGTGAAGAGCGCTTTTCTCAATGGCAAGATTGAAGAAGAAGTGTATGTTGCACAACCGCCTGGCTTTGAAGATCCAAAACATCCTGACATGGTATACAAGCTCAACAAGGCACTGTATGGCCTCAAACAAGCCCCTCGGGATTGGTATGACACACTCAAATACTTCCTGAAGAGCAAAGGCTTCATACCTGGTTCCCTCGACCCCACTCTCTTCACGAAGACATATGATGGTGAACTGTTTGTGTGCCAAATATATGTGGATGACATTATCTTCGGCTGCACTAGTCAGAAGTACGGTGAAGAGTTTGGATATATGATGCAAGAGCAATATCAGATGTCCATGATGGGAGAGCTGAAGTTCTTCCTCGGTCTTCAAATACGACAGCAACGCAACGGCATCTTCATATCTCAAGAGAAGTATCTCAAAGATTGCCTGAAGAAGTTCGGTATGCAAGACTTCAAAGGCTTCACGACGCCAATGCCAGCCAAACATCATCTGGGTCCCGACGACAATGGTAAAGAGTTCGATCAAAAGGTATACCGCTCCATGATTGGTTCTTTACTTTATCTATGTGCATCTAGGCCAGATATTATGCTTAGTGTTTGCATGTGTGCTCAATTCCAAGCGGCACCAAAGGAGTCGCATCACTTAGCTGTGAAGCGAATTCTTCGATATTTGGCTCACACCCCAACTCTAGGATTATGGTATCCAAAGGGCTCAGAGTTTGATCTGGTTGGATTCTCGGATGCTGATTATGCTGGTGACAAGGTGGATCGCAAGTCTACATCAGGCACATGTCATTTTCTGGGACGATCACTTGTATGTTGGTCTTCAAACAAGCAGAACTGTGTATCTCTCTCCACTTCTGAATCTGAATACATTGCTGCTGGATCTTGCTGCGCTCAGCTTCTGTGGATGAAGCAAACACTCAAAGACTATGGCATTCATCTGAAGCAAGTGCCACTCTACTGCGACAATGAAAGCGCCATCAAGATTGCCAACAACCCAGTTCAGCACTCAAAGACAAAGCACATTGAGATTCGTCATCACTTTCTCAGAGATCATGTTGTGAAGGAAGACATTGATATCATACATGTCAACACTGAAGAACAATTGGCAGATATCTTCACCAAGCCCTTGGATGAGAAGAGATTTTGCAAGTTACGGTGTGAGCTAAATATCTTGGAATCCTCAAATGTCCTGTGATCAGGCACACATCCTAACACTTATGCATATTGATGACTTAGATGTGCAACACACGAAGTAAAGTATATCTTCAATCAATGAAGACATACATTCTAAGTGTGAATACAATAATGTGGAATTTGACTTCGGAGCGCCACGATAATTGTGCGTCGTGTCTGGGTCTAATACTTCCTATACGGTGGGTAACGCCACCACCAAAGGTTCTGTTTGAAATGTTTCACTCATGGCGTTACATTTGCTATGTCTTCACATTTGGTTTGGCTTCAATTTCAACATGTCTTCATGATTATCTTCACTATATTGATTATATATATACTAGTGTTCTGTCCTCTACAGCATTCACTTATAGCTATGTCTTCTTGTTGAATCTTTTGAACTAAGTGAATGTGATCGGACCCTAACCTCTCTATGCTTTCTATCTCAAACTCTATCTCTCCAAATCATATGCATTCTATTGAAACTGTCAAATGTCTTCTCTGCGTCCTTGTCAGCAGAAGATATGGAGACAAACATTAAGTCTGTTTTCAATGCTCATTCCTTCACCTGAAACCCGGAGAAGTGGGAATGACCACCCGACAATCCAGGCGTGCGTGGGACGTGGAACAACCTCCGATATGCTGCATGATGACCACGTGTTCCTCAGATGTGAATCGCCAAGGGCACCTGTGTAATAACACTGAGCCGCCCCTGTCCCTATAAATACACACCTCACCACAGTCATTATCTCTTCTTCCACTCTCACACGAACCCTAGCGCCACCGCTAGCCCTCGACGATGCCGGCGACGAAGCGCTTAGCTGCCGCAACCTCTCCGATGCCGTCTTCACGCCGACCGCGGACATCGTCCTCTCCGCTGTCGCCGTAGGTGTCCTACGTCGCCAAGTTAGGGCACGGACGATCGAACTGCTCGGCCTCCTCTTCCACTCTGTCTAGCAGTTCCTTGTGTGGTAAATAAAACTTCCTTTTTACGGTCCCTTTGATCCTATAGATTCGTCACTTTCTACCACAAGTATTTTATGTTCACACATGTTGGATCCACTTCATACTGCATCTCATATTATGCCTAGTATGTTCACTTATGCTTCACAAAGCAGTTAGATTCCTCACTTGTACTGATCTCTGGATTCGTACAAATCTGGAACCAACTCCTTATCTATGAGTGAATGTCTTCGCACGATGAGGTCAATGTCTTCTAAACTGATTTAGCTTCAAAATCTTCCGAGAATGCATATGACCTCTTCCCCTTCCCTCGCACCTTAATGCTGTCACAGGTACATGTCCGTGGGAGAATCCCTTGGTTCTCATAGTCTGCATTCATTTGCAGAATTCTTACAGCATCATATAAATTCTCCCGAAGCCAGTTCCTGTTTGTCCAGCAAGCGAAAGCCTCTGAAGCCTTTGAACGTGTTGAAGCCATTCAGTTTAAAGTTCATGGCTATGGAGAAATCTGCAAGGAAGGGAGGCAGACAGCGTCGTGGGGGAACATCAAGAGATTTTCCTGATGACCTCTCAGATCTTTACAATACAGATCCTGAAGAGGATTATAATCAGCGCAAGACCCGAATCCAGTGGATTCGAAGATATTGGGCAGAACAGTGGTACAAATACAGATTCATGACCAAGGAATATGCTGAGAAGAGTGCTATCAAAAGTCCTTGGGTTGATATTCTCTTGCAAGGCCTTCCACCCAAGAACAGAGCTGAAGCTATTGCTCAGGGTTTCTATCCGTGTATGGTCCATGGACCTCAGCCTGAAGATGCCGACCCATCATCATTGCTATGATGTTGTGATGATAATCTCTTCAAGCGCAACTTCCAGCACGCAAAGGCATCGGCCAAGGAAAACAAGAAGTCATTGGGTCTAGACTTCAACCCTGGTCCTTCTGCTCCCCGGGCTGACGGCACACGCGATGCAGAACCCAATGTCATCGGTCCTTTCTACAACCTTGATGGCCTCATCACTCACATCTCAGTTCAAGGTGCCAAAGTGGATCATTCTGATGATGATGCTGACACTGATGAAGCCCCAGCTCCTACTCCAAAGCCGCGGAAGCCAAAGAAGGCTAAGGCTTCAAGATCAGCTGCTCCACCAAAAATCTCACCAGCGAAGCCACTGGCTACTGCACCTCCTGAAGACAGTGTGCAGTCTAAAGATCTGTCACGCATCTCCAAGCCCCAGAAAGTCAAGATGCCTCTGCCACACACCAGCCAAGAACTGACTGCTGCTGCTATTCTGCGCAACGATGCCATTGATCTGTCCAGTGATGAAGATCTTGCAGATGACGCTCTTGAGCAACTGATCAAGAGCAAAGAAGAAGCAGAAATCTTCAACAATTTGCCTCTCTTTGACGTGGCAATCATCCACGACTTCATCGATGAGTGGTTTGAAATGCCCAACCTCAGCTTTGAAGACCTGCAACTTCCCATTGGTCTCAGTGTCGCCTTCCATGGCGTCATTGCTTCAGAGCTAGCCCTAGCTCAGCGCATTGTCGAACTAAAGCAGAAGATTGACTTTGAGAAAGCTCAGTTCAAGAAGCATATGGCCAAGCTCAGCGTGCAAGAGGTCAAGAACTTCAAGATCATGCTGCACGAGCTCAAAGAAGCCTTTCTCAAGAAGCGTAAAGAAGCTCAAGGTTCTCGTGAGCGCATGAAGAGCCTGGCTGACAAGTGTGTGCAGGCCTACAATGAGGCTGAGAAGCGCAAGGCCCTTGGGCGTCCTGGCATCGACCCCGGGATGGCTGCAAAGAAGAAGAAGAAGCCCACTGTGGCCGAACCCAACGCACCAAGGCAAGAAGCAGATCCCATTGTCTTTCCAACAAGCATGACTGGCTCGAAGCCAAAGGCCAGGTCAACCGCTTCAGAACTGAAGAAGACAAGGACTGCTGAGGCTGAAGCCAGAAAGAGGAAATATCCTGAAGCCTCTGCTACTGCTCCCTCCAAGAAGAAGCGGAAGACCAAGAAGGAACGGGCTGCTCCCATAGAGCCCTTAATTGTTGAACCCATCTCCATGGTTCGCCCAGCCACTGAACATCAAGAGCGCCAACTGACTGTCCATGAGCCTGCTTTCACAGAGGCTCATGAAGCTGAAGACTTTCCAGCAGCTGATCCCACCGCTGCTGAAGACATTGGTCACCATGACCATGTTGAAGATGATGCAGTTCTTCCTCAGATCGAGCACCAACAGGTATCATCGCCTGTGCTAACGCACAGCGAACTCATCAGCATTGGTCGTCCTTTGACGCCAATTGCTCAGGATGCATCATGGGCTGATCACCCACAAGCACAAGAGGAAGATGACTTTGAGGCCCAACCAACTCCCACTCCACAGGCGTCGCCAGCGTTACGCAGGCTTCGCAAAGGACCAAGGCCTCCAGTCTCTGAGTCTGAAGCTAAAGCTGCTGAAGACATTCCGGCTGCATCAGCCGATGAAGAAGAAACCCCAAGAGCTGCTACACCCCCGTCTCACCAAGAAGCTGTTCTCGAGGAGAACGTGACTGTGACCGACCCTCCAGCTTGTCAAGTGGAGGTTGACAATCTTGAGGCTGCCACCGACGCCACTGACGCTGTCATGGCTGAAGCCAATGTGGAGCCTTCACCAACCCAAGCACCAGAAGTCAGCGAAGCCAATGATGGTACTGCTTCTGTTCCTGCGCCTGCTTCTGGTCCTCAGTTTGACTACCATGTTGAGCACAGGCCTCAGGTACAGAAGCCAATTCCAAGGATGCCCAGGTTTCCAGGTCCTGCATCAGCACCTGGATCCTTCAATGTCAATGGCTTCAAAGCAGACAACACTTTCTTTAATAGCTCCAAGAACCCCTACTCAAGGGAAAGAATATATTCTGATCGGTTCTAGAGCTATCCGCAGCGAAGCTATTACTCCTGCATTCTGTAAAATCAAGGTCGCATCTTCCCACATAAGCGTCTTGACATCGAAGCAATAGCTGGTCTGCCCTGTCTGGAAGAAGCTCTGGATTGCTTCAAAGAGGTTGGATTGTTGCCGTTTGTCACCGACCAAGAGCACTGGAATGAAGAGTTGCTGCTCCAATTCTATGCCACACTTCACATCTGTGGGTACAACAGAGATCCGAAGACTTGGGTCCTGGAGTGGATGACAGGAAATATTCATCACAAAGAAGAGTTGCTGCTCCAATTCTATGCCTTTGATATCATTGAGCTCACTGGTCTGCCCACTCCTGGCGATCTCTACGAACCTGGCTGTCAGCTTCATAGTGAAGCTATGGAGAGCATCTTTCAGAAGCCTGAACCAAACATGAGTCAGATGCTCAATATGATGAAGCCATTGCCACAAGATGCTGCATATCCTAAGGAGTTCCTTGTTGAAGACCTTGAGTATCTGCCAAGGACTATTTATCACATCATAAGGCGAACTCTCTGGCCCATCAAAGGACATTCTCCACATGCCAAGCTGGAAGGTGCAATGAAGACTTTGGTATTCTATATTCTTCATGGCAAATGCTTCAATGCACAGGACTTCTTCATCTGCCAACTTGCTGCATCAGGCTCTGATCTTTTTGGCTTGAAGTTCTATGCTCCATGGATAATGCGGCTGATTAAACTCCACTCCACTATCTCATATCAGCCATCTGCTCGCAGTCATCGGATCTTTCTGCCTGATGTGGATTTGTCCATTGAAGCCATTTATCCTGAGCCTGCCAAGGAGCCTCTTAGTCTTCAGAATGCGGAGCATCAAAGTTTCTCTCAGAACATTGAAGGAGTTGAAGCAGTCACCCGTGTTTATCCTCTGGCTGGAACTACACGTGCACCTCATCGTGCCCTTACTGAAGCAACCGAAAGCACTATTGGCCAACGACCCAAGAAGCGGTCTCGTGTTCTCAACGATCGAGAGCTTCTGGTGGCACTTCATCAGAAATAGCATAGGCATCATGACTGGCTGAAGCGCCAAATGCAAAGCCTCTTGGTGGATGTCAACCGCATTCACAATCTTGCCACCAAGAATGCCTTTGTTGCCCATGAGACCTCTCGACGCACATGGAAAGGGCTGACGCTTATGTGCTCTGAAGATGATCTTCAAGAGGATGGTTTCTCTGAACGCTTCAAGTTTGACTCCACACCTCCTCGAAGGGCAGTGCTTCGACGAACTCCATCTATTGAAGACTCTGAGTTCTCTTCCTCTGCTGCAACTGTGAATGCCAGAGTGATCGAGGACGAAGATGATGCTACTTCACCGCCACCTCCTTCAGCATGCTTCGACACTGCTCCAAGTTCTTCTGCACCGCCGAACACCACAGACAACCCTGCTGCTTCACCTACTCTTCATGGGAATGAGTAGATGCTCTATGTCTTCAAACCTTTTTGGTCCTTACTGACAAAAGGGGGAGAAGCATATGAGTTCGATAGTCTTCAAGCGGGTCCACATGGGCGGTTGCTTTATATTTTTCCTCGTGTTTACAACTCTCGTTTTGATACATTTGGTTCTTTGAGTTGTAACACCTAAACTCGATGGTCGTCTGCTACTTATTTGCTACTTCGTGATGCGATGATAAATTCCGCATGTGCGACGATAAATTCCGCACTTATATCATATTGCAGACGTCCATTTTCCATTATGCATGTCATTATCTTCACATACCTTCACATGCATAATGAAATTTCATCATAAGTTGAAGAGGATCTCCACGAGTACAACCTGCCATGTGCATTTGCATTCCAAAAGGAAATTACTTATATGCACATCTTCAGGGGGAGCCCTTGCAACTAATGAAGACAATTCCTTATCCTTTACAATTTCACATATTATATCCCCCGTTGAAAACTTCAACTAGTTTGTCATCAATCACCAAAAAGGGGGAGATTGTAAGTGCATCTAGTGCCACCCCTAGTTGGTTTTGGAGTATTGACGACAAACCTAGTTGAGGGACTAATGTGTTTGTGAGAATTGCAGGATAACACAGGTAGAAGTCCCTCATTGATTTGGTTTTCCTACCAGAGATGACCCCTAAAAATGTATGAAGACATTGATGTCAAAGGTGGTATATGAAGATATTCTCATTGAAGACTATGACAAGAGAAGACATCGCATGAAGCCTATGGAGCTCGAAGACTCAGATCTTTCATAGTTCTTTTTCTTCTTTATTGAGTCATAGGAACCACCATACTATTAAGTGGGGTCCAAGTGAACCAGTCAGAATGACTGAAGTGATGCTTAACCAAAACCTATGTCTTCGAGTGAAGACTATGAGAGCGAATCTTGTCCAGAGTCGGACAAGTCAGCTTTGCTTGTAGCCCAAGTAAAGTTACCGTGTGTGTTTGAAATCTGACCGTTGGAACACGTGTCAGTTCCTTAGTGACCCAGGGTCATTTCGGAAAAATCAGGTTGAGTTGCCTAGTGGCTATAAATAGCCCACCCCCTACAACCATAAACGGTTGGCTGCTCAGAGTTAGAGTACGGCTTTTGTTGTTTGAGAGCAACCCACCTCGAAGCCTTTGAGAGAGAATTCCTTCAGAGGATAAAGCCCTAACCACCCAGAGACAAAGAGTGTTAGGCATCACTTAGGTCTTCTTGTCTGTGTGATCTGAAGACTTATTACACTTGAGGACTGTGAATCCTCCAGCCGGTTAGGCGTCGCGTTCTGAGCATCCAAGAGACATTGTGGATCGCCGGTGAATGAAGTCTGTGAAGGTTTGGGAGTCTACCTTGAAGACTTACCAGAGTGATTGGGCGAGGTCTGTGTGACCTTAGCTCAAGGGGAATACGGTGAGGACTGGGTGTCCTGAGCTGCGTGTTCAGGACTGGGTGTCCGGGACTGTGTGTCCTCAGGTTTAAATACCTAGCCGCCCTAACCTGACGTACAGTTGTCACAGCAACTGGAACTGGTCCAACAAATCATTGTCTTCAACGAGTCACTGGTTTCATCCTACCCTTCCCTTTACTTACTGTTGGTCCTTGTGAAGTCATTGTATGATTGCACTACCTTTTGTCTTCACTGAGTGATTGTGTGTTCTGTTTGGCTTCATAATATCTTCCTACCTGATCCTTACTACATTGCTGCTATTAGTCATTGTGCTTTCACTTCATTGAATACTTGACTATGGTTTGCCTAGTGTAGTCTACCTTCCGCTGCATGGTAATAGGTTTATTTCTATCGTTTGTCTTCAAAACTTCCACATTTTGAAGACTTTCATAAAAATCGCCTATTCACCCCCCCTCTAGTCGATATAACGCACTTTCACAACATCCGTACACTCTGGTACGGCCAATATGCTAGGGGCTTAAGCATACCCCATAATACGGCGTGAGAAGTCCAAACACTTTCGACAGTGCGGCACCCCGAACTTATAGCATTATATGCATCAGCTCCGAATCATGTCTTGGGTCAATAGTAGGGTTTTCCCGGCTCCCATATTTTGATACCTTATGTTCCGCTATATCGGCTAAGGTAGCACTGGGAGAACTACTGCGATTGTGCCCCAGTTCTGCTGGGCTAAGCACCTCAGTAGAGAAAGCTAAAACTGACTGTCATGATAAGGCGAGAGACTGGTCGCTGTTCGAGAGGTTTCAAGTCCCTAAAGACTTATGCCGCTTAGAGCGAGGAGTCGGCCCTGTCCGGCTTAAGGCGTGTGTCGCGCCCCGAATTCGGCCTTCCGAATACTAGGGGCTTCGCCGAAATTTAAAATTATAGAATTCTATGGCTAAGTGAGAGTGATAACGCATTATGGTCTGGTTGCCTTGTTCGTTGTGCTGAGCACCTCCCTCGAAGGATCCAACAATGGGAACAAGAGTGTTCAGGTTTATCCCGAACACCCCCGCACTCGTGGCGTCGGGGCAGAAGCCGATGACTAGCCATCTCTCAGATTTGATAAACAGCCGAACAGAAGGTAATATTTTAAATTTAGACAAGCGTTGCATAGCGCATATGAACAAGTTTTCATAATACAGGATTACACGAGCAAGTTCATTCAAATAATACATCTTTGGCACACTCGTCCGCTACGAGACGGGCACCCTTCAGGACACCCTCATAGTACATCTCGGGGTGGCGATGCTCCTTGCCCTACGGCGGCCCTTCCTTCACCAGCTTCACGGCGTCCATCTTGGCCCATTGCACCTTCACACGGGCGAAAGCCCGGTGTGCACCTTCGATGCAGACGGACCGCTTGATGACTTCCAGCCGTGGGCAGGCATCCACAAGCTGCCTCACCAGGCCGAAGTAGCTGTTGGGAATGGCGTCGCCAGGCCACATCCGGACTATAAAGCCCTTCATGTCCTGTTCGGCCGCCTTGTGTAGCTCGACCAGTTGCTTCAGCTGGTTGCTCAGAGGCATCGGGTGTTCGGTCCCAGTATACTGAGACCAGAACAGCTTCTCCGTTGAGCTTCCCTCCTCAGCCTAGTAAAACTGTGCGGCATCCGACACACTGTGGGGCAAATCTGCGAATGCTCCTGGAGAGCTCCGGATTCGGGTAAGTAACAAGTAATTTACTTTCACACGCTTGCTTTGCATATAGAATGCCTTACCCGCCGCTATCTTCTTCATCGCATCAATCTCCTGGAGGGCCTTTTGGGCTTCGGCCTTGGCATTCTTTGCGCTCTCGAGGGCCGCGGCAAGCTCGGACTCTCGCGTCTTCAAGTCAAGCTCTAACGCCTCGTGCTTCGTCACGAGAGCGTGGAGCTCTTGCTGCACCTCGCCCACCCGAGCCTCCTGCCTTTCTCGCTCAGTGCGCTCCTTGGCCGCTTTGTTTTCAGCCTCGGATAGCGATTGCTTCAGGGTCGCCACCTCGGTTATGGCCCCTAGCAAATTTACGATGATCCTGTCATTTTGCAATCACATTCTTTTTATATATATCCATAGACTAGGTACTACTTACCTCTGTTCTCCTCGAGCTGCCTCTTGGCAAGGCCGAGCTCTTCCTTGGACCCTTTGAGGTCCTGCTTCAGTGCGGCTACCTCCACAGTCAGTGCGGCAGAGGCCAGCAGCGAAGCCTGCATATGCATATAGACATACTTATATTAGGCTCCTGCGATATTGTTTGATCCTCTGTTCGGCTTTTCTTTGCGAACACCGAACAGAGCATCAGGGGCTACTATCTATGCGGTCATATTTTTCCTATATTTCAAATACTTACCTCAAAGCCTGTTAGAAGGCTGGCACAGGCTTCAGTCAGTCAGCTCTTGGCGGACTGAACCTTCTGGACCACCGCACTCATAATAGTGTGGTGCTCTTCGTCGATGGAAGCATTGCGAAGCGCTCCCAGCAGATTGTCCGGTGCCTCTGGATGGACAGAGGTCACCGGCACAAGCGTCTTGCCCCTTTTGGAAGGAGGTCACCTGCCTGAGTCCGGAGCCACTGGAGGTTCCGGCGCGGTGTTCGGCTGAGGGCCGAACTCGGAGCCCTCGGGAGCCTTGCTCCCTCTGCTCCCGGAATCCGGAAGGTCGCCTCGAGGCGCCTCCGGGACTGTCTCCCCTCTACCCGGTGCCTCTTGAGACAATACATCAGCGTTGTCCGTAGGGCAAGGGGAGGTGGCGGTCGTTAGTGGATCGCTATCCATATCCGACGAGCCCAGGGAGCCGTCCGACGATACGTCGATACGGGCTCGTGGCGGTCTGCATAATCATAATTCGGCATTAGGAGAAGCAGTGCGACAAAGGTATGTTATGAGTTACTCTGGCATCCGAATACTTACGACTTCGCCAGGGGCTTGGCCCTGAGCAGCCACTCGTCTTTGCCTTCGGTGGCGGTGGAGTAGTAGTCCGGAAGGAGAGTCCTTCCCTTCTTGGACCCTTCGGCCCCCCCGGTTGGGGCGGCCTTCCTTTTCTTGTCTCCCCCGACTGGAGGGGGAGCATCTTCATCTTCTTCCTCATCTTCGGGGGAGGAGTGCGTCGCGGAGTTATCGGACGATGAGTCCGATAACACCTGGCGTCGGGAACTCTTTCGGGTTCCCTTGGCCTTCTTGGTCTTCTCCGGCACCTTGTAAGGGGCCGGAGTCAACATCTCCGTCAGGAGAGCATCCGCAGTGTCTTCGGGCAGAGGGGCCAAACAGTTAATCTGCCCCGATGTCTCCACCCAGTCCTGTCAAAGGCATGGAGCTCAGACCCCGCACATGATTAAGCTAGGGGAAATAAAATATCCTACCGAATGTATAGAACTCATCGAATGCGTTGGGCGCTTCGTGCTTAGCCCACGGTCCTCGGTGAGAGAGGGAGGGACCTCGGCGCCCTTGAACAGCACCTTCCAGACGTCCTTATGCGTCGTGTCAAAGAGCTCGCTCAGAGTCTGGTGCTGGGCTGGGTCGAACTCCCACAAATTGAAGTCCCGTTGTTGACACGGGAGGATCCGGTGGATGAGCATGACCTGGACTATGCTGACAAGCTTGAGCTTTTTGCTTGCCATATTCCGGATACACTTCTGGAGTCCGTCCAGCTCCACCGATGAACCCCAGGACAGACCCTTCTCTTTCCAGGAGGTGAGCCGCGTGGGGATTCTGGATCAAAACTCAGGGGCCGCCACCCACTTCGTGTCGCGCGGCTCGGTGATGTAGAACCATGTTGATTGCCACCCCTTTATGGTCTCCATGAAGGATCCTTCGAGCCATATAACATTGGGCATCTTGCCCACCATGGCTCCGCCGCATTCTGCTTGTTGGCCTCCCACCACCTTTGCCTTGATATTGAAGGTCTTCAGCCACAGACCAAAGTGGGGGCGGATGCGGAGGAAAGCCTCACACACGACGATGAATGCCGAAATGTTGAGGATGAAGTTCGGGACCAGATCATGGAAGTCTAGCCCGTAGTAGAACATGAGACCATGGACGAATGGATGGAGGGGAAACACCAGTCTGCGGAGGAAGTGGTGGAGGAAAACTACCCTCTCGTGAGGTTCCGGGGTAGGGACGATCTGCCCCGCGGCGGGCAGCCGATGCGCGATATTCGCGGCTAAGTATCCGGCTCCGCGCAGCTTCTTGATGTGTCCCTCCGTAACGGAGGAAGCCATCCATTTGCCTCCCGCTCCGTACATGTTTGGAGAAGGTTGAGGGGAAGGATGTGGACTTGGGTGTTGGAGCTCGAGTGCGCAAGAATGGATGAGCAAGGAGGAAGAAGGTGTGGGTAGAAAAAGGTTAAACCTTGTCCCTTTATAAGGGCGACCAAAACTATGTGCCCCCACTAGCCTGGTAAAACTCGCTTATCCCCCAAGCGTCGTAATCGATGGCGCGGTTGGGTTACCCACGCCCGTATTGATGAGAATCCCATAATAAGGGGGACACGATCTTTGCTTGGACAAGACGTGTCAAGAAACTTCCTCGCGTTATGTGCGGGGCTAGTTAAAGGAAACGGTTCGAATAATCACCGGGCCATGGCATAATGTCATGTTGCCAAAACGTGTCAGCAGATTAGATTCGTGGAAATATTATTCTCTCTACGGTGGTATGTGGAACTTATTTTGCAGGGTCGGACACTATCCTCGTATTCAAATTCTTCTGTAGTGTATTCGGAGGAGGAACCCGCCTCGCAATGCCGAAGACAATACTGCGCGCCGGACTCATCGTCATTGAAGCCTGGTTCAGGGGCTATTGAGGGAGTCCTGACTTAGGGGGTCTTCGGACAGCCGGACTATATCCTTTGGCCGGACTATTGGACTATGAAGATACAAGATTGAAGACTTCGTCTCGTGTCCGGATGGGACTCTACTTGGCGTGGAAGGCAAGCTAGGCAATACGGATATGTATATCTCCTCCTTTGTAACTGACCTTGTGTAACCCTAGCCCCCTCCAGTGTCTATATAAACCGGAGGGTTTTAGTCTCTCCGATCTCGTGGTAGATCAACTCTTGTAATACTCATATCATCAAGAATAAATCAAGCAGGACGTAGGGTTTTACCTCAATCAAGAGGGCCCAAACCTGGGTAAAACATCGTGTCCCCTACCTCCTGTTACCATCCGCCTTAGACGCATAGTTCAGGACCCCCTACCCGAGATCCGCCGGTTTTGACACCGACAATGGCCTTTCTCTTTTTTGGTGGCCTTCTATTTTTTTATGGCCTTTCTCTTTTTTTATTCCTCACTTGGGACAATGCTCTAATAATGATGATCATCACACTTCTATTTATTTACAACTCAATACTAGAACAAAGATGACTCTATATGAATGCCTCCGGCGGTGTACCGGGATATGCAATGAACCAAGAGTGACATGTATGAAAGAATCATGAACGGTGGCTTTGCCACAAATACTATGTCAACTATATGATCATGCTAAGCAATATGACAATGATGAATGTGTCATGATGGACGGAATGATGGAAAGTTGCATGGCAATATATCTTGGAATGGCTATGGAAATGCCATAATAGGTAGGTATGGTGGCTGTTTTGAGGAAGATATAAGGAGGTTTATGTGTGAAAGAGTGTATCATATCACGGGGTTTGGATGCACCGGCGAAATTTGCACCAACTCTCAATGTGAGAAAGGGCAATGCACGGTACCGAAGAGGCTAGCAAGGATGGAAGGGTGAGAGTGCGTATAATCCATGGACTCAACATTAGTCATAAAGAACTCACATACTTATTGCAAAAATCTACAAGTCATCAAAAACCTCGGCACTACGCGCATGCTCCTAGGGGGATAGAATGGTAGGAAAAGACCATCGCTCGTCCCCGACCGCCACTCATAAGGAGGACAATCAAATAACACCTCATGTTTCAAATTTGTTGCATAACGTTTACCATACGTGCATGCTACGGGACTTGCAAACTTCAACACAAGTATTTCTCAATTTCACAACTACTCAACTAGCATGACTTTGATATTATTACCTCCATATCTCAAAACGATCATCAAGCATCAAACTTTTCTTAGTATTCAACACACTCATAAGAAAGTTTTATTATTAATCTTGCATACCAAGCATATTAGGATTTTAAGAAAATTACCATGCTATTAAGACTCTCAAAATAATCTAAGTGAAGCATGAGAGATCAATAGTTTCTATAAAACAAATCCACCACCATGCTCTAAAAGATATAAGTGAAGCACTAGAGCAAAACTATAAAGCTCAAAAGATATAAGTGAAGCACAAAGAGTATTCTATCAAATTCCAAATTATGTATGGCTCTCTCAAAAGGTGTGTACAGCAAGGATGATTGTGGTAGACTAACAAGCAAAGAATCAAATTATAAAAGACGCTCCAAGCAAAACACATATCATGTGGTGAATAAAAATATAGCTCCAATTAAGTTACCGATAGAAGTAGACGAAAGAGGGGATGCCTTCCTAGGTGTCGGTGTACTAGAGTAGGGGTACCCTAGTATCCCGAACTTGTGCACGGGCAGTCGCAGCATCCCGCGGCAAGGCTTGCCGGGTGACCGCCAGGGTCCTCCATGGTTCCTTTGGAGCCATTCAAGGACAAAGTATCCAAACCAAGGCATCTCAAGACCCCGGCAAGAGGAGCTTGCCGGGAAGGCCAACCAAGGCATCTCAAGACCCCGGCAAGAGGAGCTTGCCGGGAAGGCCAACCAAGGCATCTCAAGGAACTTGCCACGACGCGCCACGCGTCCCGGCAAGGCCCGGTGAGCGACAAGCTCCCAGACGCGACAAGACAACGACCGCGGCAAGGTGCTTGCCGTGGCAAGCCACCACTCTGTGCCCGCGCTCCAGCACATCCACCAACGTGTCGCTCTGGGACCCTTCCAGGCGTGCGTGGCGGGAGGCTGTGCAGCCAGCGGTGCGCGGTGGCAAGCGGCGCTGACAAGATTGCCATCGTGGTGAGCGGTGGCGTCCCTGGCGATCCCTTTTGCACTATTTAGGCGATGCAGACGGGCATTTAATGCCCTTGTCCCCTGCCGTCAGGGTTAGGTATGATACACTGTAGCAGGTAGCTGTACCAACCGCAACACCTTTCCATTTTTACCCTTGTCTACGCTGCCACCTGTTGGTGACCCCTTGAGCATATAAAAGGAGGCCCATGTGCAACGTAGAGGGGTTCGAGGAAAAAGGGAACACTCACGCTCGGTCTCATTAGCTGCTGGGGTGTACTGTAGCACTCTGCGCTCCCGAGCAAGAACTCAATACAAACCACAAAGCAGGAGTAGGGTTTTACGCATCCGTGCGGCCCGAACCTGGGTAAACTGCTCGTGTGCTTCGCCTCGATCCGCTCTTCGTGCGACCCTCGCCCCCGCCGAACCGAAAGGGACTCGGCCCGCCGGTCCCATAGGTGCTCGTGGATTAGCCCCCCGGCATCTTTGGCGCGCCAGGTAGGGGCGTCGAGGTTGTGTGAACCAGATCCGGTGTTCACACGAGATAGATCTTCATCATCTTCATCGACATGCCGCCGAAGAAGAAGGCTTCGGAGGCGGCTGCTCCGTCCGCGCCGAACGCACCACCGCCGGAGCAAACGGCTGATGGGGCGGACGCCGGCGGAAGAACGGGCGTCGACGAGGGAGCTCACGGTGCTGCTAGGTCCAAGGACAAGGCTGCGCTGCCCATCGGCGGCGTAGCCGGCTCCCACAACGACCGGGTGCACTCCAAGACCTCGGCGTACGTACATGCACCGCGCCCATCTCAGGAGGCGCGGGACCGGCAGCGTCATGGTACTCACGGTACCATGCGTTTGCTGGACCAAGATCAAGCTGGTGGATCTCGGAGTGCTCAAGACCAGCATGCATGCCAACATGCTGGCACGAGCGAGGCACGGTCACCTGGACGGGATACTGCTCCTTCTAACATAGTTAGAAGTCCGAGCATATCCCGCTCCTCGCACCGTTCGCCACCGCCACCCGCCACTGCAGCAGAAGCTTTGGCGCGAGCTCAACTGCTCCTGGACTACCCTCCAACGGCAGACAAGATCGACGACTGTAGGGCCACCATTCAGAGTCTCATCGGCTTCGCCAATGGCGACACTCAACGGCAACCGAGCACGTCACAGCCGCGCCAAGTCAGCCAGGCACGAGCCAGTGGCGACAAGACCGGTGGGGGTGCAACCACTGTGCACTCTCCGCCCCGAAGGCCAAGATCGCCGACTCGCCGGATCCACCTCGACAGCGACTCCAGCGCGTCATCGGATCCACGAGCTCGTCGCAATCAGCACCAAGTTCTTCACGAACGACAGCAAGAAGAAGCTCGTACTCGCATCGAGCGCCGAAGAGAAGCGCGACGTCAATCTGACCAGCGCGCTGGGCCCTCTGTCGACATGCATGCGCCAGGGGAACCAGGTGACTTGCCGTACGCGGTAGGTTGACCTGCGTTTACTCGTGAGCTGTGGCAAGTCCAGTGGCCCAGCACGAAGAATTTCAAGCCAGACATACCAGAGAAGTACGACGGCAAGTCGCATCCATCGGAGTTCCTCAGCATCTACACCATCGCGCTGCAGGCTGCCGGGGGGCGGGACGACAAGATCCTTGCCAACTACTTCCCGCTGGTGTTCAAGCCCAACGTCAGGTCCTGGCTCATGCACTTGCCGGACGACTCCATATCCTCCTGGCAACTGGACAGAGCAAGAAGAGGAAGTTGATTTCTGGTGACTATTTTCCGGCAGAGCTTCCCGAAGCCGCCGCCAAGAAGGTCCCCAAGATCAACGCCAAGAGCGCTGAGGAGCAGTCTGCTCCGGCAAGCACCAGGGTTTGTTCCGTTGAAGCAGAAGCTCCCGACAAGTTTTGCTCCGGCAAGCTTGCCGGGGAACGTCAAGCTCCGGCAGAGCCGCAGGTCCTCGCCGTAGAAGCGGATGTTCCCGCAGCAGCAGATTTGCCTTTAGTCCTTGTTGTCGAGCCACAAGCTCCAGCATGGGCACGCAGATTGTCCGTTTCCTTCAGACAGGAGAACTTCCCGAAGAGCAAGAAGAAGCGGAAAGAGTAGCCTGGCAGTCAAGTATGTACCAGTTTGTCGACAACACACTGTACAGAAGAAGACTCAACGGTGTGAAATTGAAGTGTATTCACCGGGAAGACAGACAAAAACTGTTGGCAGAGATACATGGAGGCATATGTGGTCACCACATTGGCGCAAGAGCACTTGCCGGCAAAGCGTTCCGGCAAGGTTTCTTTTGGCCGACAGCCCTCCAGGATGCAACTGCACAAGTAACCAAGTGTGAAGCGTGCCAGTTCCATTCCAAGCAGATACACCAACCAGCTCAAGCTCTCCAGACGATCCCTTTATCCTGGCCATTTTCGGTCTGGGGGCTCGACATCCTCGGCCCCTTTCCCCGAGCAGTCGGGGGCTTTGAGTACTTGGACGTTGCAATCGACAAGTTCACAAAGTGGCCGGAAGTGGAAGCAGTGAGGAAGGTGACAGCACAGTCAGCAGTCAAGTTCTTCAGGTCGATTGTTTGCCGCTTCGGGATCCCTAACAGGATAATCACCGACAACGGTACGCAATTCACGAGACGCACCTTCATGCAGTACATCCAAGATCTTGGCGCCAAGGTCTGCTTCGCTTCTGTTGCTCACCCAAGAAGCAACGGTCAAGCGGAGAGGGCAAATGCTGAAGTGCTGCGTGGGCTCAAGACCAGGACTTTTGACAGGCTGCACAAGTGCGGAAGAAACTGGATCGAGGAGCTGCCGGTGGTTCTTTGGTCAATCAGGACGACGCCGAATCGAGCCACTGGCCAGACACCTTTCGCTCTAGTCTATGGAGCAGAGGCAGTTCTCCCCACGGAACTCATATACGGGTCACCTCGAGTGCTCGCTTATGATGACCTTGAGCAAGAGCAGCTGCGACAAGATGACGCGCTGCTCCTTGAGGAAGACCGTCTTCAGGCTGCTGTATGAGCTGCTCGCTACCAGCAAGCTTTGCGCCGCTACCATAGCCGCAAAGTTAACGCCAGAAGTTTCGAGGAAGGCGACCTTGTTCTTCGGTGTGTTCAGTCCGCCAAGAATTCCAACAAGTTGACGCCGAAGTGGGAAGGCCCTTACCGGGTGAAACGAGTCACTAGGCCTGGCGCTATCCGCCTTGAGACCGAATATAGCATTCCGATGAGCAATTCCTGGAACATTGAGCATCTTCGTAAGTTTTACCCGTAAGGCGCGGTTGCCGGAACCTATTCCGGCAACCACCTTTTGTACAAGTCTGGCCGCTGTTGCATGTAATCCTTTGTACAAAGCCGGGCGCAGACCCCGTGCATAAGTAAAGCTCATATGCTCCGCACATCTTGTCAATTTCATGCTTTCTATTTTTTGCATATGTGATCTGACACTTTGTGCAGCACCTACTCCCCGGTAAGCAATAACGAGCCGTAAGGCTCCATATCTTTATTTTCTCCTCTTTCTTTTTTCTCAAGGAAAGGAAGGTTCCCTCGCCCACAAGTTTGCCGGGGGGGGAAGGAGAAGATAATGGTATGGACCAGGCGTCGTTCAAGAAAGTTTTGCCTTACCGGGAAGCAAACGACAGAAAAGCTAAGTTGCCAAAGTTTGAGCAATCAGATTTTTTAAATTTTTAAGTTATCTCCCTTGAACGACCGCACTTTGTATGGAAAACCTGTGCGCAGAGGAACCAACTCGTAGCTAGTTGCGCCCTTACTTTGTTTCGAGTCCGCTCAACAACTTAAGTGAGCTGCGACTAGTTGCGACAAGGTTTCTTGTCGGTAGCGGCACCGCCAGCAGGCTGCTGACGTTCCGCACTCAGCGCTCGCGGCTAAGGTGCCTGCACCGGCAAGTTCCCTAAAAGCGTAGGCCAAAAACATACAAAGGGAGGAATCAAGTAAAGGGAATAACATTGCAATCATTACCCGGAATAGAGTTATATTACAAGGTAGCTTGTCGCGGCTCTAACAGATTGTTCTCATAACATGACCAGCAGCGACAAGAAAGGAAGAAAACGGGCGGCCTAGTCTACACGATCGCCCTCAATCCTCTTGATCCCGCTCACCTTGTCCATAATGGGTGCGACAAGGGTCTTGAGCGCCTCCAGATCAGCATTCGGCGGCAGGGTCTTGAGGACGTTGGTGAGGTTGAGGCCCGGGTTGCGGAAGGCCACCTTCACCAACACCTTTTGAAGAGCTCCCGCGCAGATCTTGCGTGACTCGTTAGCCAGCTTCTTTGGGATCCTCTCCCGGAGTCGCTAGAGGGCCGTCGCCACGCCTTTGAAGAACAATATGAGCTTGGCGCTGGGTTGGAGGTTCTCGTCGGAGGGATACCCGAGATCCTCCATCCCCAGCTACGCCAGCTCCCTGTCAATGTCGGCGGCAACATTCACGAGACCCTCCGTCCAGTGCTCCACATTCTCCCTAAAAGCATTCTGGGCGGCAGCAGCACTCTCCAGCAGCGCCTTGTCGGCCTTGATCTCCTCCTTCAAGGCCACCTCCTGCTCCCTGGCGCCGTCCAGCGTCTTGGTCAAAGTGGTCAGCTTCAACTCAAGATCTGCGTTGGAGTCCTTGGCGGCGCTGAGCTCCTTGCCCTTCTCGGCGAGACGAGCCTGCAGCTCTGAGTGGCTATAGGCGTCCTTCTCCCGCTCACGCTTGAGCGCGGCAAGCTCCTCACCGCTCGCCTTGAGATCGACCTCCAGCTGCGCCACCTTCGTCTCCAGCTCCTTCTTGGCGGCCTCGGCGGCTGCGGCAGCATCCTCCGCTTGCTTGAGGGCTCTGCCGAATGTTCGCTCGCGCGCGGCAAGCTCCTCCTCGTGGGCGTCAAGGTTGACCTTCCGCTGCACCAGCTCGCCCTCCTGCGCAGACAGCTTCTCAGCGGCAAGCCGCTGTTGCTCTTCGACTTCGGCCTTCTCGAGGAAGAAGGCCTTCTGCGCTTCGGCGAGTTGCTCCCGCTCCTCTGCCAGGGACCAGAGAGCTTCCTGGTTGAGACCCCGGAGCTCCTCCACGCGCTTCTCGATGTCTGCTCCCGCCTTCGCGACAAGCGCCTCACGGGATTCCAGCTTGGCTTGCCGCGCGCGGTAGAGCGACAACAGCTTCCGCAGCAGCCACTCCTCCTCAGGCTCGCTGCTGCTGCTGCTCGGCGCGTCAACCAGTGTCAGCCCAGCGGAGGCGAGAACCTCTCCGTCGAAGCTCTCTCCTTCGACCGGCGCCCTGGAGCTCGACGCCCAGGGGAGGTTGATGAAGACGCCGTCGCTGGCCTTCAAGTAGACGCCTGGCTGGGGCTCTTCGGAGCATGGCGCTGCGGCAGCGGCGGACGGGTCGGCGGTCGACGTAGAGCCTGGCGCTCCTGCGGCCTCAGGGCCGTCAGTGCGATCGCCAGACCCCCCGCCTGCTTCTGCGGCGGTAGCTTTGGCAGCCTTTGCGCCGGCGGGATCGTCAGCACCGGTTGCTTCTTTGGTGGCAGCGGCGTCGTCGACGGCAACCTCGGTCTCCATCAGCTCCGAAGCAGATGGGTCTGACGGCCGGAAAAGGGAGAAGAGTCAAGCAAATACCCAAAAAGAAGAAGAACCCAAGGGAAGCTTTGAAGAGAAGATTACCTGTACCGGGTTCTGCAGTCGTGGTCTCCGCCGCCGGGGGGCCGCTGGTGTTGTCCCTTGCCGGAGAACTCTCCCTTGCCGGAGACTTCTCCCTTGTCGGAGAACTCTCCCTTGCCGGAGGACTCTCCCTTGGCATTTCGGGGGCGGCCTCCGGGCGCTCCTGGTGGGGCTGCTCTGCTCCTACACAAACCAGCAGTCAGATGTCAGCAAAGAAAGGGTATCCATTTGGAGCCGTTTTCCAAGCGGCGGCTGGAAGTACCTTCGTGCGCGGATGCTCTCGCGTCTCCGTCGACCAGAAGAGGTAGTAATTCTCCCTCAGCTCCCTCGCGGCGAGCTTGGGGGGGAAGATTGCCCGCTCCTTTTGCAGCGCCGCAAGCCGCTGCGCCTCGGTCGACTTCACAACCTTCCCCTTGTCGGCTCTCGGAGCCATGGCGGGAGTGGTGGAGGAGGTCGACGGCGTTGGTGGTGCTGGTGGCGATGGGGGACGGGGCGCTGCTCTCTTTCAGCTTTGGGAAGACGAGGGAGCGGCGGAGATTTCCGAGATTGGAGTAGCAATCGGCGAATGGGCGAACTACCCCTGTTTCCCAATCTTATAAAGAGGGAGGGGGCGGACGTTCCGCCTTTCCGAATAAAGAAACCACCCACGATCTCTCCCACGATGCCGCATTCAACGCGTGCCGTTCGGGGAGGGCGCGGTGGATACGGGGAGAGATACGGCGTAACCCAGGCCGCGTGTGCCCGTGCCCTGTTTTGGGCCTGGCCCAACAGCGCACGGCACCGTGTATGGCCCAGGCCCGGGGGCTCCTGTCGGTGTACTAGAGTAGGGGTACCTAGTATCCCGAACTTGTGCACGGGCAGTCGCAGCATCCCGCGGCAAGGCTTGCCGGGTGACCGCCAGGGTCCTCCATGGTTCCTTTGGAGCCATTCAAGGACAAAGTATCCAAACCAAGGCATCTCAAGACCCCGGCAAGAGGAGCTTGCCGGGAAGGCCAACCAAGGCATCTCAAGACCCCGGCAAGAGGAGCTTGCCGGGAAGGCCAACCAAGGCATCTCAAGGAACTTGCCGCGACGCGCCACGCGTCCCGGCAAGGCCCGGTGAGCGACAAGCTCCCGGACGCGACAAGACAACGACCGCGGCAAGGTGCTTGCCGCGACAAGCCACCACTCTGTGCCCGCGCTCCAGCACATCCACCAACGTGTCGCTCTGGGACCCTTCCAGGCGTGCGTGGCGGGAGGCTATGCAGCCAGCGGTGCGCGGTGGCAAGCGGCGCTGACAAGATTGCCATCGTGGCGAGCGGTGGCGTCCCTGACGGTCCCTTTTGCACTATTTAGGCGACGCAGACGGGCATTTAATGCCCTTGTCCCCTGCCGTTAGGGTTAGGTATGATACACTGTAGCAGGTAGCTGTACCAACCGCAACACCTTTCCATTTTTACCCTTGTCTACGCTGCCAGCTGTCGGTGACCCCTTGAGCATATAAAAGGAGGCCCATGCGCAACGTAGAGGGGTTCGAGGAAAAAGGGAACACTCACGCTCGGTCTCGTTAGCTGCTGGGGTGTACTGTAGCACTTCGCGCTCCCGAGCAAGAACTCAATACAAACCACAAAGCGGGAGTAGGGTTTTACGCATCCGTGCGGCCCGAACCTGGGTAAACTTCTCATGTGCTTCGCCTCGATCCGCTCTTCGTGCGACCCTCGCCCCTGCCGAACCGAAAGGGACTCGGCCCGCCGGTCCCATAGGTGCTCGTGGATTAGTCCCCCGGCACTAGGCATCCCCAAGCTTTGGCTTTTAGGTGTCCTTAGATTATCTTGGGGGTGCCATGGGCATCCCCAAGCTTAGGTTCTTGCACTCTTTGTTCCATAATCCATTAAATCTTTACCCAAAACTTGAAAACTTCACAACACAAAACTTAAAGTAGAAAATCTCGTGAGCTCCGTTAGCGAAAGAAAACAAAAGATCACTTCAAGGTACTGTAATGAACTCATTCTTTATTTATATTGGTGTTACACCTACTGTATTCCAATTTCTCTATGGATTATAATCTATTTTACTAGCCATAGATTCATCAAAATAAGCAAACAACACACGAAAAACAGAATCTGTCAAAAACAGAACAGTCTGTAGTAATCTGTAGCTAGCGCAAGATCTGGAACCCCAAAAATTCTAAAATAAATTTCTGGACGTGAGGAATTTATCTATTAAACATATGCAACAGAATTAACTAAATAGCACTTTCCAAATAAAAATGACAGCAGTTCTCATGAGCGCTAAAGTTTCTGTTTTTTACAGCAAGTTCAACAAGACTTTCCCCAAGTCTTCCCAATGGTTCTACTTGGCACAAACACTAATTAAACACAAAAAACACAACCAAAACAGAGGCTAAATAAATTATTTATTACTAAACAGGAGAAAAAATCATGGAATAAAAATAAAATTGGGTTGCCTCCCAACAAGCGCTGTCGTTTAACGCCCCTAGCTAGGCATAACAAGCAAGAATAGATCTAGGTATTGCCATCTTTGGTTTTCAACTTTTTAGCGGAATCAAGCTCGAATCCGGGAGGTTCTTTATGTTTCCCTTCATATTCTGAAATTTTTAGATCTAAAGAATCCAACCGCTTATTGCAAAGGGTAATCAACATATTCATGCGGTGAATATTTCCACTAATGTTCTTGAGAGGTTCAAGAGATTTCTGCAAGATTTTAGTAACTTCACAAAAAAAATTTCAAAAACTTGTGTCTCTTACTGAGTAGGATGAGGCCCCTTTTGTTAAGGTAGTGTTCCCACTATATCTTCTATAATTTCAAGTGCATATGGGGATCGATTACAATAAAATTGCCTTTGGCAACGCAATCCAAGAGTTGTCTATGAGACATATTTAATCCAACATAAAAATTGCGAAGCAAAATTCTCAGATTTATTTCAGAGGTACAATTACGATGAGATTCCATTATTCTCAACCAAGCATCTTTTAGGTTTTCTCCTAACCTTTGTTTAAAGTGAAAGATTTCGAACTCAGGGGTCAACGGAGAAGATAAGGGACTAGCCATAACGACAAGCAAGCAAACTAACACACAAGCAAACAAAAAGAAAACGGGCAAAAGAGGCAAATAGAGAAAGAGAGGGAGGATAGAGAGAGAGGGGGCGAATAAAACGGCAAGGGTGAAGTGAGGGAGAGGAAAATGAGAGGCAAATGGCAAATAATGTAATGCGGGAGATAGGGATTGTGATGGGTACTTGGTATGTTGACTTTTGTGTAGACCTCCCTGGCAACGGCGCCAGAAATTGTTCTTCCTACCTCTTGAGCACTGCGTTGGATTTTCCCGAAGAGGAGAGGATGATGCAGCAAAGTAGCATAAGTATTTCCCTCAGTTCTTGAGAACCAAGGTATCAATGCAGTAGGAGGCTACGCGCGAGTCCCTCGTACCTACACAAAAACAATAGCTCAACGGAACCAACGCGCTTAGGGGTTGTCAATCCCTTCACGGTCACTTACGAAAGTGAGATCTAATAGAGATGATAAATAATATTTTTGGTATTTTTGGTATAGAGATGCAAAGTAAAAAGTAAAAGGCAAAGTAAAAGCAAAGCAATAATAAAGTGATGGAGATTGATATGATAGAAAGAGACTCGGGGGCCATAGGTTTCACTGGTGGCTTCTCTCAAGAGCATAAGTATTCTACGGTGGGTGAACAAATTACTGTTGAGCAATTGAAAGAATTGAGCATAGTTATGAGAATATCTATGTATGATCATGTATATAGGCATCACGTCTGAGACAAGTAGACCGACTCCTGCCTGCATCTACTACTATTACTCCACTCATCGACCGCTATCCAGCATGCATCTAGAGTATTAAGTTAAAAACAGAGTAACGCCTTAAGCAAGATGACATGATGTAGAGGGATAGTTTCATGCAATATGATAAAAACCCCATCTTGTTATCCTCGATGGCAACAATACAATACGTGCCTTGCTGCCCCTTCTGTCACTGGGAAAGGACACCGCAAGATCGAACCCAAAGCTAAGCACTTCTCCCATGGCAAGAAAAAACCAATCTAGTAGGCCAAACCAAACAGATAATTCGAAGAGACTTGCAAAGATAACTAATCATACATAAAAGAATTCAGAGAAGATTCAAATATTATTCATAGATAGACTGGATCATAAACCCACAATTCATCGATCTCAAAAACCACACCGCAAAAACAAGATTACATCGAATAGATCTCCACAAGAGAGGGGGAGAACATTGTATTGAGATCCAAAAAGAGAGAAGAAGCCATCTAGCTACTAACTATGGACCCGTAGGTCTGAAGTAAACTACTCACACTCCATCGAAGGGGCTTGGATGATGATGTAGAAGCCCTCTGTGATCGATGCCCCCTTCGACGGAGCTCCAGAACAGGCCCCAAGATGGGATCTCGTGGATACAGAAAGTTACGGCGGTGGAATTAGGTTTTTGGCTCCGTCCCCGGTCGTTTGGGGGTACGTAGGTATATATAGGAGGAAGAAGTATGTCAGGGGAGCTTCGAGGGGCCCACGAGGCAGGGGGGCGCGCCCTAAGGGGGCGCGCCCTCCACCCTCGTGACCACCTCGTGGCTTTCTTGATGAAGGGTCCAAGTCTCCTGTATCTTATCTGATGAGAAAATCACGTTTCCGAAGGTTTCATTCTGTTTGGACTCTGTTTGATATTCTGTTTCTCCAAAACACTGAAATAGGCATAAAAACAGCAATTCTGGGCTGGGCCTCCTGTTAATAGGTTAGTCCCAAAAATAATATAAAAGTGGATAATAAAGCCCAATAATGTCCAAAACATTAGATAATATAGCATGGAGCAATCAAAAATTATAGATACGTTGGACACGTATCAAGCAGCAAGCAGGCAAAAGAGGGCAGAGGCGACTCCACACCTTATTGTTCATTGCGGCCGAGTCGGACAGATCAGGGAGGAGAGAGGACGGACAACAGCGAGTTTCGGACGGCAACAATGGAGGTCAGCGGTCGAGGAAGCTGTAGGAGGGACCCGTGGCTTCGAGTCTGTGGTCCAGACGTGGACCCCTTCATGGTCCCTGTAGCTGCTCAGGGAGGACAATGACCACGGCGGGGTCGCAACGGCGGCCGACGGAACCAAGAAAGGTGGCCTTGGTTCAAGAGGTTCCTGTAGCGCCGGCGGCCGGAATCACCATTAAAGGGACGACAGGAGAAACAATGGAGCTAGGGAAATACACATGAGAAAGAACGCACCGGAGAAACGAGGTGATTCACGGCGGCGTCTAGTGGGCATGCATGTCGGAGCCGGAGGCGTGGACGTCGATCCGGACTGACGGCTGGCGGATCCTGCCGGCCCCTGCAGCTGGCGTTTCTATGGCGAGCGGCGGCATCCCCGGCGAGCTTGACGAGAAAGGGGGTCCAGGGAGGGAGAAAAGGAGTGAGGAGTGAGGAGTGAGGTAATGGAGTGGAGAAGGAGAAAGATGAAGGGACAATCGGGCAGGAGGCGGCGCGTGTCCCTTGAAGATGACGCTGATGGACTGACCTAGGAGACCCACTGGTCAGTGGCAAAGGAGAGGTTGAAAGAAAATAAAAATAAACAAAATTAGCTGGAATATCTCTTCCTCCTCTACTCCTTCATAGGCTTCTCAGGATTAGCATAATCTAAATATCTCGGGGCTAAAAAATACAAAATATATTGGAAAATTTCACAGATGTTACTACTTACTCCCTCTGTAAAGTAATATAAGATCTTTTCGATCACTAAATTTTTTTTTATAGAGGGAGTATATAATATAAATCTAAAAGTTTCCAGAGAGTATTTGGCTACCCTTTTTCAAATTCGAATTCAAATCTGCCCCAACTTTGAGTTTGAACTATAAGTAGGTGATATAAGATTCCACTGCTCATGGAATGTTTATGGATCTTATAAATAACATATGACCTCCATTTATAAATTTTCATGAACTTTGACCAAGGGAATCATCACCAAACAAATATATTGCAGTTCTGGCATTTTCTTGAATTAGAACAAAAGCACTTGATTCAAATATCGTAACAAATATATTGTAGTTTAATTCTATGCATGGATGGCTCGATCTCACTGTCATCCAAAGATCATCTTATTGGTGTTGTGTTCATATATTCAATAACGGCTTCAGTTTCAGGTAAAATCGTCAACTGGACTTCCATGATTGTGGTGGTGTATTATTCGGCAAAAAGTAGTATTGTCGTCTTTTAATGTTTTCATTCACATCCATGGTCATATATGTTGCTTGGACAAAACAATTGATCAACTCTGGCCGTAGCTGGTAGGGGGCACCAAACGGCGACTGCTCGCCCCCCCTCGGCGCCTCCCCCTCCCAACCCCATGGGGAACCCTCCATTACGGTGCGCCACATGAGGAAGGGATAGGCCCATCTCGACAGAGGAAGTAGACACGAGGTGGATGGCGGCACAGGGCGCATTGAGAAGGGACACTTGAGAATGGGGGGACAAGGGACACTTGAGAATGGGGAACGATAAGCAAGATGAGTTTGTGCATTCTTATTTTATTAAAAGTTAACGTTAAGTGCTTTGTTTGGGCCAAGCCTAGATAGTTAAAAAAGAATAAACTCTTCCCAATTAAACAACCACCTTTAAAAATTGCCTAACAAAAAAGCTATAAAAAATATGTGTAAAAAAATTTAACACAATAAAAAAACTTCAAATTGTTCACAGTTTTACATATGTTCACACTATCTTTGTTAGAAAATATGTTTGCATTTGTTTACAAAACTTAAAATTTCCCAAAAAAAAGTTCCATTTTTTACCAAAACAAAGTCCATCTAGAAATGTACAACCAACAACAAAACATTCTTTTCATCAAAAACACCTGTTCAAAAAATGTTCTTTCCTAGAGAAATGTTCCAATTCTCATAAAAACGTTAACTACTCTTAATAAGTGTTCCAATTTTTATGAAAATGTTAACTTTGATTTAAAATAAGGAATTTTGACGTGTAACCTTATTAGGATGTTTATTAAATTTGGATATAAAAACTGATGCACAATAGCACATGAAGCTGGTTGTGCATTTTTTTGCCCGGTATAACGCATGGGCATTTGTACTAGTACAGTAAAATAAACCTAGAAAACTAATCCAATTCGTACGTACGCTCGCTACAACTCCCAAATGGGCCGGCCAAGTCGTGATGTCTGGGCGATTGGTAGCCATCTTGTCGCAATAAGCAGAACATAGACACTTCTTGGTTTACGTTCCTCGGGTGAGAGAAAAATAGGACAAAGGAAATATGCTTCTGAATAACCAGTGTAAATGTACTCTATTATTTTGGGCTAGCAACATTATTGTCACCTGATTCGATCATTTGGACGAATCCATTTTTGTCAGTTTCAATCGCAAGAATCATATCTTATTATAGCGAAACTACAGCTAAAAAAATTCAGAAAATATTTGATTGGCTGATTATGCATTTGTAGGCAATTCCTTAAAGAGTGTCAGTGAGAACATTTTCTACCAACCGGAACTAGTATCCAATTCTGAAGGAATTATCAAGAGCCTTAATCATGATTGTCATAGAGCTAATTCAGATTAATAGATATGTAAATTTTATTCATATTGCATAACGAACCACGCCTATATTTTGAGCATTTGGACCTTATGGTAATTGCTATGCTATATAATTAACTTTTTTTGCGAATCACTATACGATTGTCTCTTCTTTTCGTTTTCATTTTTTGCCAGAAACTTCTGATCTATTCATCTTACCATGATAGTACAAAGAACATACGAATAATAAAACTTACATCCATGTTCGTAAAACACCTAGCGACGACTACAAACACTGGAGCGAGCCGAAAGCGCGCCACCGACATCACCCTCCCTCACTAGAGCCAGGCCAAACTTGTTGTTCTAGACAGTCAGAAAGTCGTTGTGCTAGGAGTATAATTGGACTCCCCATACCCACCCCAAACGCTCGGACGGGCTGTCTGGTCAGTGCTCGGACAAAAAGCACACGCCCCAACTGGCCTCCCCATAGCAGTTGGCAACGCTCTGACTCCTTCTGTCAGGAATCCATTGCGTCAGCCCAAATGGGGCATGGATCCAGTGCAAGGTGTGTTGCCGATGCCTCTCCGGAGGCGGTGCAGTCCATCTACCGTCCGAACGCGTCGGTGGATGCCCAACCGTTGCGCTGGGGCTCAAATATGGAGGAGGTGAACAAATGGGAGTCGGCTGACACAAATATGGCGCACGTGCCCACTGTGCTAGGCAGCAGGCGCGGGAGGCGGACATTGGCGAGGTGGAGTCGCATTCTTCGGCACCTCGTATGGTGCACGGTCACCCCGCGCGCCGCAACCGCATCATGGTGGACGTCGCCGGCTCCTTCCAAGATGGATCCATCATCGATCTTTGTCCACCGGCATCGTGAAGGTTTCAGACACCGATGAGAAAGAGTAAGGCATGCATGGAGACGGCGGGGTCTCAACTCCCGTTAGCCGCTCCATGTCGCATGTCCTACTCTACCACGCCGGCAACCGGACCACATTTGGGCAGGTGCAGCCGGCCGCCGGACATGGACACGGTGGACACTACTAGAAATCCACATTTTACCTAGAGCCAACCTCTTTACCTAGAGCTCATTAGCTAACTCAAGGGATAGAAAAGAAATGAACAGGACCCTCTAGGGAAAGATGTCTTTCCAGCCAAAAAAATTAGAAACTAAAATTTCCCTAGGGTGGTGCCACGTACGTACCATCGAAGCCAAAAAAGACCGAAGAGATGCCCTCGATGTGGCCACGTAGGTTGCCTCCCGCGCTCCTTTATAGACACAGCGCGCCAAGTTTTTCCCCTCGCACAAGTTGAGCCCACTGGTCAGTGAGAAAAGGAAGGGAAAAAGGGCGCGTAGAGGAATTTATTTGGCTAGGTCCCTCCTTCACGCTTCACCCATACCCCAAGCGCTGCCAGACTAAAAAAATCCCCTCTTCTATCCCCGCCCGCCCCACGCCGCCGCGACCTGCTCCGCCCCGTGCCGCCGCGACCTACTTTGCCCCGCGCCACCACGCTCCGCTGCGCCCCGGCCCGCCCCCCTCCGTCGCGCCCCTTCTTCCCCCTGTACTGGATCAGTGACATTCGCGACGGGCGTGGCGGCCATGGCCACGCCGGCCGGGGTGACGGAGTCGTGCTTCCCATGGTGACCGCATCCGCGACGCCCTTAACTCTGCTGACTGGTAGCCCTTTGGATGTGGAGACGGTGCTGCCCCCGCTGATTGGACGAGCACCTGATCTGCTCTGTTGTACGCAGCTGCTTCGGTCCAAAAGGTTGTCTCTATCTCTCTTCCCCTCTAGTTTAGAAAGATGTTTGATTGCTGGCTTAGATAGTTGTACTTGTGTATGTCTAGCAAAATTCTGAAACTGTTGTTTTGGTTTTAGCATCCGAAGGAAGTAGTAGGTGGTGCGCTATTCAGTACATGTGGACGCTGTTCAGTATCTTCTCCAGCAAGTGGGGTTTTTAGTTCAAACATCTTGGTTAAAAGGTGTATGAAAGGTCCTAGGAATAAAAGAAATTTCTAGCAAAAGAAGAAATAGAAGAACTGATTGATATGGAGATGCACGAACACATGAATGAACCATTCAACCATGTAAGTTGTGGTCAGAATGCAGACACTAAACACAGTGAACAGGAAATGTTTCATGTAGTTTATCTGTTAAATTTGTTCATAGCTACTGTAATTGCACGAATGACAGAAACAATAGCTTCATTGATTACTATATATGCTCATGTTAACAGTGGTCAGATTACTGCATTTTTACGATTGCTGTAGTTATCTACACAAAATTACGTGTGTGTTTTACCATTGTTGTTTAGTTATCCATATGAAAGCTAGTAGCCGCGATTGTTGGGCTTTTCCACCCCAATCTTTGTTTTATGTTATGAATAAATGGAAGTCCTCTAATATTCTTCATTGGTTTTCTACATTTTTTTCAGAAACTAACAAGTGTCGGGTGTTGTTTGCTTGAAGAAAAGTTCCCTGCTCGTGGCATCGAATCAACAGAGATGAAATGCATTGCTAAATCAAGTAGGTATTATGATTTCTTCTTTCCATGAAAACTATGTTGATTAATGCATTGTTCACTTGTATGATGTGGGAATGTGGGGTTATTTTTTGTTGGTGATGAGTGGTTTTCTATTTTAGTGTGTATGATGCATTCATTTTTTGTTGGGATGCGACTCGTGATCGTAGAAATTCATTTTTATTTCAGATTTAAGTACAAAACCAAACCATGTCTTTGGATGCTCAACGTAGCTGGATGTATAGTGGGTGGAAGGATAATGGAAGGTATTCTGATGAGTGGATACGCAATACAAATGCTTTTGTGAACCATGTTTTTGAGGGTGTCCGTAGTGCCAAGTTTGGAGTTTCTTGTCCTTGCTCAAAATGTCGCAATGGTAGTAGAAGAAAAAACAATTGATGACCTCTCATCTTTGTCATTGAGGTTTCATGCCCAACTACTTTAGATGGACTGCACATGGGGAGCATCATGTTCATGTAGATAGAGTGGAGTCTGTCAACACTGATTGCTTAGAGGACATGTTGTGTGACTTTGGGGATGCAATGCATGTCGATAATGTAGACGAGGAGCCAACACCAGATGCCAAAGCTTTTTATGCCATGTTGTCAGCTGTTAGAGACCCACTCCATGAGTTCACCCAAACCTCGCGCTTTGCTACTGTTACACGCTTGATGGGAATTAAGTCATAATACAATTTGTCAGGGGACTGCATAAATAGTTTACTGAAACTTTGGCAAGATACACTCCCACAAGGCAATAAAATGCCATCAAGCTTGTATGAGTGCAAGTGTATCTTAGCTGGTTTGAAAATGCCACTCCTGTAAATAGATGCATGTGTTAACCATTGCATGATATACTATAAGGATAGAGAGAAAAAACTGAAGTGTGATTTCTGCGGTGAAGAAAGTGTTGGGGAACGTAGCAGAATTTTAAAATTTTCTACGCATCACCAAGATCAATCTATGGAGTCATCTAGCAACGAGGGAGAGAGGAGTGCATCTACATACCCTTGTAGATCGCGCACGGAAGCGTTCAAGAGAACGGGGTTGATGGAGTCGTACTCGACGTGATTCAAATCACCGATGACCTAGTGCCGAACAGACGGCACCTCCGTGTTCAACACACGTACGGTTAGGAAGACGTCTCCTCCTTCTTGATCCAGCAAGGGGAAAGGAGAGGTTGATGAAGATCCAGCAGCACGACGGCGCGGTGGTGGATGCAGCAGGATCCCGGCAGGGCTTCGCCAAGCGCAAGCGGGGAGGAGAGGTGTTACGGAGGGAGAGGGAGGCGCCAAGAGCAAGGGGTGTGGCTGCCCTCCCTCCCCCTCTTTATATAGGGGCCTTGGGGGGCATCGGCCCTACGGAGATGGATCTCCAAGGGGGCGGCGGCCAACGGTGGCTCCCCCCCCCCCCCCAAGCCAAGTGGGGGGAGCCCCCACCCCTAGGGTTTCCAAACCCTAGGCGCAGGGCAGGCCCAAGGGGGGGCGCACCAGCCCACTAGGGGCTGGTTCCCCACCCAATTCAGCCCATGGGGCCCTCCGGGATAGGTGGCCCCACCCGGTGGACCCCCGGGACCCTTCCGGTGGTCCCGGTACAATACTGGTAACCCTCGAAACCTTCCCGATGGCCAAAACTTGACTTCCCATATATAAATCTTTACCTCCGGACCATTCTGGAACTCCTCGTGACGTCCGTGATCTCATCCGGGACTCTGAACAACTTTCGAGTTACTGCATACTAATATCTCTACAACCCTAGCGTCACCAAACCTTAAGTGTGTAGACCCTACGGGTTCCGGAGACATGCAGACATGACCGAGACGCCTCTCCGGTCAATAACCAATAGCAGGATCTGGATACCCATGTTGGCTCCCACATGCTCCACGATGATCTCATCGGATGAACCACGATGTCGAGGATTCAATCAATCCGTATACAATTCCCTTTGTCAATCGGTATGTTACTTGCCCGAGACTCGATCGTCGGTATCCCAATACCTCGTTCAATCTCGTTACCGGGAAGTCACTTTACTCGTGCCGTAATGCATGATCCCATGATCAACCACTTGGTCACATTGAGCTCATTATGATGATGCATTACCGAGTGGGCCCAGAGATACCTCTCCGTCATACGGAGTGACAAATCCCAGTCTCGATTCGTGCCAACCCAACAGATACTTTCGGAGATACCTGTAATGTACCTTTATAGTCACCCAGTTACGTTGTGACGTTTGGCACACCCAAGGCACTCCTACGGTATCCGGGAGTTGCACAACCTCATGGTCTAAGGAAATGATACTTGACATTCGGAAAAGCTACAGCAAACGAACTACACGATCTTTGAGCTATGCTTAGGATTGGGTCTTGTCCATCACATCATTCTCCTAAATGATGTGATCCCGTTATCAATGACATCCAATGTCCATAGTCAGGAAACCATGACTATCTTTTGATCAACGAGCTAGTCAACTAGAGGCTCACTAGGGACGTGTTGTGGTCTATGTATTCACACATGTATTACGATTTCCGGATAACACAATTATAGCATGAACAATAGACAATTATCATGAACAAAGAAATATAATAATAACCATTTTATTATTGCCTCTAGGGCATATTTCCAACAGTCTCCCACTTGCACTAGAGTCAATATTCTAGTTACATTATGATGAATCGAACACCCATGCAGTTCTGGTGTTGATCATGTTTTGCTCTAGGGAGAGGTTTAGTCAACGGATCTGCCACATTTAGGTCTGTATGTACTTTACAAATCTCTATGTCTCCATTTTGAACACTTTCACGAATGGAATTGAAGCGACGCTTGATATGCCTGGTCTTCCTGTGAAACCTGGGCTCCTTGGCAAGGGCAATAGCTCCAGTGTTGTCACAGAAGAGAGTCATCGGGCCCGACGCATTGGGTATGACTCCTAGGTCGGTAATGAACTCCTTCACCCAGACTGCTTCTTGTGCTGCCTCCGAGGCTGCCATGTACTCCGCTTCACATGTAGATCCCACCACAACGCTTTGCTTGCAACTGCACCAACTTACTGCCCCACCATTCAAAATATACACGTATCCGGTTTGTGACTTAGAGTCATCCAGATCTGTGTCGAAGCTAGCATCGATCTAACCCTTTACGACGAGCTCTTCGTCACCTCAATACACAAGAAACATGTCATTATTCCTTTTCAGGTACTTCAGTATATTCTTGACCGCTGTCCAGTGTTCCATGCCGAGATTACTTTGGTACCTTCCTACCAAACTTACGGCAAGGTTTACATCAGGTCTGGTACACAGCATAGCATACATGATAGACCCTATGGCCGAGGCATAGGGGACGACACTCATCTTTTCTCTATCTTCTGCCGTGGTCGGACATTGAGCCGTGCTCAATCTCGTACCTTGCAATACAGGCAAGAACCCCTTCTTTGACTGATCCATTTTGAACTTCTTCAATATCTTGTCAAGGTACGTACTCTGTGAAAGACCAATGAGGCGTCTCGATCTATCTCTATAGATCTTGATGCCTAATATATAAGCAGCTTCTCCAAGGTCCTTCATTGAAAAACACTTGTTCAAGTAGACCTTTATGCTTTCCAAGAATTCTATATCATTTCCCATCAACAGTATGTCATCCACATACAATATGAGAAATGCTACAGAGCTCCCACTCACTTTCTTGTAAATGCAGGCTTCTCCATAAGTCTGCGTAAACCCAAACGCTTTGATCATCTCATCAAAACAAATGTTCCAACTCCGAGATTCTTGCACCAGCCCATAAATCGAGCGTTGGAGCTTGCACACCTTGTCAGCATTCTTAGGATCGACAAAACCTTCCGGCTGCATCATATACAATTCTTCCTTAAGGAAACCATTAAGGAATGCCGTTTTGACGTCCATTTGCCATATCTCATAATCATATAATGCGGCAATTGCTAACATGATTTGGACGGACTTCAGCTTCGCTAAGGGTGAGAAAGTCTCATCGTAGTCAACCCCTTGAACTTGTCGATAACCCTTAGCGACAAGCCGAGCTTTATAGATGGTCACATTACCATCCGCGTCTGTCTTCTTCTTAAAGATCCATTTATTTTCTATGGCTCGCCGATCATCGGGCAAGTCAGTCAAAGTCCATACTTCGTTTTCATACATGGATCCTATCTCGGGTTTCATGGCTTCCAGCCATTTGTCGGAATCCGGGCCCGCCATCGCTTCTTCATAGTTCGAAGGTTCACCGTTGTCTAACAACATGATTTCCAAGACAGGGTTGCCGTACCACTCTGGTGCGGAACGTGTCCTTGTGGACCTACGAAGTTCAGTAGTAACTTGATCTGAAGTTTCATGATCATCATCATTAACTTCCTCTCTAGTCGGTGCAGGCACCTCACGAACATTTTCTTGAGCTGCGCCACTTACCGGTTCAAGAGGTAATACTTCATCAAGTTCTACTTTCCTCCTACTTATTTCTTTCGAGAGAAACTCTTTCTCTAGAAAGGACCCATTCTTGGCAACAAAGATCTTTCCTTCGGATCTGAGGTAGAAGGTATACCCAACAGTTTCTTTAGGGTATCCTATGAAGACGCATTTTTCCGACTTGGGTTCGAGCTTTTCAGGTTGAAGTTTCTTGACATAAGCATCGCATCCCCAAACTTTTAGAAACGACAGCTTAGGTTTCTTCCCAAACCATAATTCATACGGTGTCATCTCAACGGATTTCAACGGAGCCCTATTTAAAGTGAATGCGGAAGTCTCTAAAGCATAGCCCCAAAATGACAGCGGTAAATCGGTAAGAGACATCATAGATCGCACCATATCCAATAGAGTGCGATTACGACGTTCGGACACACCATTACGCTGAGGTGTTCCAGGCGGCGTGAGTTGTGAAACTATTCCACATTTTCTTAAGTGTGTGCCAAATTCGTGACTCAAGTATTCTCCCCCACGATCTGATCGCAAGAACTTGATTTTCTTGTCATGTTGATTCTCAACCTCACTCTAAAATTCCTTGAACTTTTCAAAAGTCTCGGACTTGTGTTTCATTAAGTAGACATACCCATATCTACTCAAGTCATCAGTGAGGGTGAGAACATAACGATAGCCACCGCGAGCCTCAACACTCATTGGACCGCACACATCAGTATGTATGATTTCCAATAAGTTGGTTGCTCGCTCCATTGTTCCTGAGAACGGAGTCTTGGTCATTTTACCCATGAGGCATGGTTCGCACGTGTCAAATGATTCGTAATCAAGAGACTCTAAAAGTCCATCTGCATGGAGCTTCTTCATGCGTTTGACACCTGTGTGACCAAGGCGGCAGTGCCACAAGTATGTGGGACTATCATTATCAACCTTACATCTTTTGGTATTCACACTATGAATATGTGTAGCATTACGCTCGAGATTCATTAAGAATAAACCATTCACCATCGGAGCATGACCATAAAACATATCTCTCATATAAATAGAACAACCATTATTCTCGGATTTAAATGAGTAGCCATCTCGAATTAAACGAGATCCTGATACAATGTTCATGCTCAAAGCTGGCACTAAATAACAATTATTGAGGTTTAAAACTAATCCCGTAGGTAAATGTAGAGGCAACGTGCCGACGGCGATCACATCGACCTTGGAACCATTCCCGACGTGCATCGTCACCTCGTCCTTCGCCAGTCTCCGCTTATTCCGCAGCTCCTCCTTTGAGTTACAAATGTGAGCAACCGCACTGGTATCAAATACCCAGGAGCTACCACGAGTACTGGTAAGGTACACATCAATTACATGTATATCACATATACCTTTAGTGTTGCCGGCCTTCTTGTCCGCTAAGTATTTGGGGTAGTTCCGCTTCCAGTGACCACTTCCCTTGCAATAAAAACACTCAGTCTCGGGCTTGGGTCCATTCTTTGGCTTCTTCCCGGCAGCTTGCTTACCGGGCGCAGCAACTCCCTTGCCGTCCTTCTTGAAGTTCTTCTTACCCTTGCCTTTCTTGAACTTAGTGGTTTTATTCACCATCAACACTTGATGTTCCTTTTTGATTTCCACCTCTGCTGATTTCAGCATTGAATACACCTCAGGAATGGTCTTTTCCATCCCCTGCATATTGAAGTTCATCACAAAGCTCTTGTAGCTTGGTGGAAGCGACTGAAGGATTCTGTCAATGATCGCGTCATCCGGGAGGTTAACTCCCAGCTGAGTCAAGCGGTTATGCAACCCAGACATTCTGAGTATGTGCTCACTGACAGAACTATTTTCCTCCATCTTACAGCTGAAGAACTTGTCGGAGACTTCATATCTCTCGACCCGGGCATGAGCTTCAAAAACCATTTTCAGCTCTTCGAACATCTCATATGCTCTGTGTCTCTCAAAACACTTTTGGAGCCCCGGTTCTAAGCTGTAAAGCATGCCGCACTGAATGAGGGAGTAATCATCAGCACGTGGCTGCCAAGCGTTCATAACGTCTTGGTTCTCTGGGACAGGTGCGTCACCTAGCGGTGCTTCTAGGACATAATCTTTCTTGGCAGCTATGAGGATGATCCTCAGGTTCCGGACCCAGTCCGTATAGTTGCTGCCATCATCTTTCAGCTTGGTTTTCTCTAGAAACGTGTTGAAGTTGAGGACAACGTGGGCCATTTGATCTACAAGACATATTGTAAAGTTTTTAGACTAAGTTCATGATAATTAAGTTCATCTAATCAAATTATTCAATGAACTCCCACTCAGATAGACATCCCTCCAGTCATCTAAGTGAAACATGATCCGAGTTAACTAGGCCGTGTCCGATCATCACGTGAGACGGACTAGCCAACATCGGTGAACATCTTCATGTTGATCGTATCTTCTATACGACTCATGCTCGACCTTTCGGTCTTCCGTGTTCCGAGGCCATGTCTGTACATGCTAGGCTCGTCAAGTCAACCTAAGTGTATTGCGTGTGTAAATCTGGCTTACACCCGTTGTATTCGAACGTTAGAATCTATCACACCCGATCATCATGTGGTGCTTCAAAACAATGAACCTTCGCAACGGTGCACAGTTAGGGGGAACACTTTCTTGAAATTATTACGAGGGATCATCTTATTTAAGCTACCGTCGTTCTAAGCAAATAAGATGTAAGACATGATAAACATCACATGCAATCAAATAGTGACATGATATGCCCAATATCATTTGCTCCTTTTGATCTCCATCTTCGGGGCTCCATGATCATCGTTGTCACCGACATGACACCATGATCTCCATCATCGTGTCTTCTTAAAGTTGTCTCGTCATCTATTACTTCTACTACTATGGCTAACGCTTTAGCAATAAAATAAAGTAATTACATGACATTTATGTTGACACGCAGGTCATAAATAAATAAAGACAACTCCTATGGCTCCTGCCGGTTGTCATACTCATCGACATGCAAGTCGTGATTCCTATTACAAGAACATGATATCTCATACATCACATATATCATTCATCACATCCTTTGGCCATATCACATCACAAAACACTTGCTGCAAAAACAAGTTAGACGTCCTCTAATTGTTGTTGCAAGTTTTTACGTGGATGCTATAGGTTTCTAGCAAGAACGTTTCTTACCTACGCCAAAACCACAACGTGAATTGCCAATTTCTATTTACCCTTCATAAGGACCCTGTTCATCGAATACGGTCCGACTAAAGTGGGAGAGACAGACACCCGCCAGCCACCTTATGCAACTAGTGCATGTCAGTCGGTGGAACCATTCTCACGTAAGCGTACGTGTAAGGTCGGTCCGGGCCGCTTCATCCCACGATGTCGCCGAATCAAGATAATACTAGTAATGGCAAGCAAATTGACAATATCGACGCCCACAACTGCTTTGTGTTCTACTCGTGCATAGAAACTACGCATAGACCTAGCTCATGATGCCACTGTTGGGGATCGTAGCAGAAATTCAAAATTTTCTACGCATCACCAAGATCAATCTATGGAGTAATCTAGCAACGAGGGGAAGGAGAGTGCATCTACATACCCTTGTAGATCTCTAAGCGGAAGCGTTCAAGTGAACGGGGTTGATGGAGTCGTACTCGTCGTGATCCAAATCACCGATGATCCTAGCGCCGAACGGACGGCACCTCCGCGTTCAAAACACGTACGGTTAGGAAGACGTCTCCTCCTTCTTGATCCAGCAAGGGGAAAGGAGAGGTTGATGAAGATCCAGCAGCACGACGGCGCGGTGGTGGATGCAGCAGGATCCCGGCAGGGCTTCGCCAAGCGCAAGCGGGGAGGAGAGGTGTTACGGAGGGAGAGGGAGGCGCCAAGAGCAAGGGGTGTGGCTGCCCTCCCTTCCCCCCCCCCCCTCTTTATATAGGGGCCTTGGGGGGCGCCGGCCCTAGGGAGATGGATCTCCAAGGGGGGGGCGGCCAAGGATGGCTTCCCCCCAAGCCAAGTGGGGGGCGCCCCCACCCCTAGGGTTTCCAAACCCTAGGCACAGGGCAGGCCCAAGGGGGGCGCACCAGCCCACTAGGGGCTGGTTCCCCACCCAATTCAGCCCATGGGGCCCTCCGGGATAGGTGGCCCCACCCGGTGGACCCCCGGGACCCTTCCGGTGGTCCCGGTACAATACCAGTAACCCCTGAAACCTTCCCGATGGCCAAAACTTGACTTCCCATATATAAATCTTTACCTCCGGACCATTCCGGAACTCCTCGTGACTTCCGTGATCTTATCTGGGACTCCGAACAACTTTTGGGTTACTGCATACTAATATCTTTACAACCCTAGCGTCACCGAACCTTAAGTGTGTAGACCCTACGGGTTCGGGAGACATGCAGACATGACCAAGACGCCTCTTCGGTTAATAACCAACAGCGGGATCTGGATACCCATGTTGGCTCCCACATGCTCCGCGATGATCTCATCGGATGAACCACGATGTCAAGGATTCAATCAATCCGTATACAATTCCCTTTGTCAATCGGTACGTTACTTGCCCGAGACTCAATCATCGGTATCCCAATACCTCGTTCAATCTTGTTACCGGCAAGTCACTTTACTCGTGCCGTAATGCATGATCCCGTGATCAACCACTTGGTCACATTGAGCTCATTATGATGATGCATTATTGAGTGGGCCCAGAGATACCTCTCCGTCATACGGAGTGACAAATCCCAGTCTCGATTCGTGCCAACCCAACAGATACTTTCGGAGATACCTGTAATGTACCTTTATAGTCACCCAGTTACGTTGTGATGTTTGGCACACCCAAGGCACTCCTACGGTATCCGGGAGTTTCACAATCTCATGGTCTAAGGAAATGATACTTGACATTCAGAAAAGCTATAGCAAACGAACTACACGATCTTTGAGCTATGCTTAGGATTGGGTCTTGTCCATCACATCATTCTCCTAATGATGTGATCCCGTTATCAATGACATCCAATGTCCATAGTCAGGAAACCATGACTATCTTTTGATCAACGAGCTAGTCAACTAGAGGCTCACTAGAGACATGTTGTGGTCTATGTATTCACACATGTATTACGATTTCCGGATAACACAATTATAGCATGAACAATAGACAATTATCATGAACAAAGAAATATAATAATAACCATTTTATTATTGCCTCTAGGGCATATTTCCAACAGAAAGATATAAGGTAGTTAACAATGACTGCCCAAATAAGAAGCGCAAACCCATCCCACATAAAGTTCTGTGATACCTTCCATTTCTACCAAGATTGCAAAGGTTGTTCATGCAGCCTGAATTTGCTAAGCACATGAGATGGCACATGGAAGGCAACCGAGAAAATCCAGGAATGATGGTGCACCCAGCTGATAGTGAATCATGGAAATCTTTCACTGTGGATGGGTTTGCAAGTGATCCACGCAACGTTAAGCTAGTCAAGTCCTCTGATGGCTTCAACCCTTTTAATTTCGGGTTAACACAATACTCTTGTTGGCCTGTGTTTCTTGCTCCTTTGAACCTGCCACCTGCTCTTTGCTTGAAAACACAAAATACCTTTCTTAGCATGGTGATCCCTGGACCAAAGAGTCCTGTCAAGAACTTCAATGTGTACATGGAGCCTTTATTTGATGAGTTGAAAGAGGCGTGGGCGGGTGTACCAACTAATGATAGTTTCCTTAAGCAGAATTTCAATATGAGGGTAACATTGCATACAACTGTCCATGACCGCCCTGCTTTTGGTATGGTTGTTGGATGGTCTACCCATGGTGGGCTGGCTTGTTACGAGTGTGGGGCAGATCCACAAACAATTTGGCTGGATAATGGGCACAAATGGAGTTGGTTTGATAGCCACAGGCGATTTCTACGGGCCGACCATGTATTTAGGACCCAGAGTGATGCCTTTTTAAAAGATACAGTAGTGAAGGATATTGCTCCATGTAGGTTAACAGGGGATGAAGTTTTTGCTTACATGAATGAAGTTAAGGACAACAATTTTAAAGGTTATGGAGTAACACACAATTGGACACACATTCCTAAGCTGTGGGAATTGCCATACTTCCCAAAGCTTTTGCTTCCTCATAATATAGATGTTATGCACACCGAAAAAAATATTGCAGAAGCAATATTCAATACTATCCTTGACATTCCTAACAAGACAAAAGACAATGCCAAAGCCCGCCTTGACCAAGTTGTACTGTGTAGCAGAACTGATTTGAACCTTCAAGAAAAGCCCAATGATAAATGGGAAAAGCCTAGAGCACCATATTGCTTGAAGAGGAACCAAATAAGAGAGGTCCTGTTGTGGTTTCTTCAGCTCAAATTTCCAGATGGATATGTGGCCAACATGAAGTGAGGTGTTAACTTAGAGCAACTTAAGATATATGGGCTCAAAAGTCATGACTACCATATATTTATGGAGCGGTTGCTTCCTGTCATGCTGCGGGGGTATGTAGATAATGATGTGTGGGAGGCTTTGGCTGAGCTAAGTTATTTCTTTAGGCTGCTTTGCGCAAAAGAAATAGATCCTAACCAAATGGATAAATTGGAGGAAAACATTCCTGTCCTAATTTGTAAATTGGAGAAAATTTTCCCACCGGGGTTCTTTGATTCAATGGAGCATCTAATGATACACCTCCCTTATCAAGCAAAAGTAGGAGGGCATGTTAAGTATCGTTGGATGTATACTTATGAAATGTATGTTTTGTTCTTCATGCATTCTGTCCATATGGTAGTAGTATTTCCTTTTTGGACATTAATTTGTTACATCGCAATGTAGGTTAATAAAAAAGCTTAGAGCAAAAGTTAGTAACAAAGCACGTGTGGAGGCTTCAATTGTTGAGGCATTTCTTGTTGAGGAGATTTCAAACTTTAGTTCTTTGTACCTTCCTAATGATGTGCCTACCTCAAGAAATCGCCCCCAACGTTATGCACAATCTAGCACTACCAGCACAAGTACTCTTAGTTTGTTTGGAGACAAGGGATGGAAAATTGGTAGAGGGGAACCTAGGATCTTATCACATGAAGAGTACAAGACATCCATGATTTTTATCTTACTAAACATGCCTGAAATGGATGATATTGTGAAGTAAGTTCTCTAAATTAGCATTTCTAGCACAATCATGTACAATTAAAAAAATGGTGCTGATGGTTTACACAAAATATGTAGATAATTTGAACTTGACCAATGGAGGCGTCCTTGACAACCAAGTACAAAAGAACTTGATAAACTTAGGCGAGATGGTGCTGGTTCAGGAAAACCAAACTTGTTGGATTGGTTCAAAACTTTGGTAAAGCACCTATACATACTAGCAAATAAAGTGCCATGTAGTTTTCTATGCCTAATAACTCTATATACATATATTGTCTTCTTGCAGTGCATAAAGGATGCATCTATTAATAAAGAATTACGCGATCTTTTGCGAGGTTGTAGCATGAGAGTAAAATCATATGACATGTATGAAGTTAATGGGTTCGGATTTTGATCAGAGAAATATGAAAACCACAGAGAAGGGGACCTTTCATCTAGAAATACCGGCGTTCTTGCTCTTGGAATAGATGATGCAACCAATGAGGAGCTTGAATACTACGGTGTTATTAAGGACATTATAGAACTTAAATTTGATGGTGATGAGGACTTCAGTCTTGTGATGTTTGATTGTCACTGGTTTCATCCAACTAAAGGAGTGAGACATTTGAACAGATTTGGCTTAGTTGAAGTAGCACCTGCTTCAACCAATCCAGCCAATGAGCGTTTTGCTATTGCCAGCCAAGTGAGCTTAGTCTATTATGTTCCATATGCTTGCACTTCGGTTGCAAGTCTTCTTGATTGGCAAGTTGCTTACAGAGTACCACCTCTAGGCAGTCTAGAAACTCCCACAGATGATGGCTACACAACAACAACAACACCCACTAATGCACATGTATTCCAAGAGAATAGTTTAGGTGCCAATGATTTCATTGTACAAGTAGGATCACAACTTGACAACTTAACAGTGTGTGGTTCAGATGAGGTGGTTGATCCAACCGAATTGTCACATATTAGCAACCGACATGATTTGGGTGGTGAAAGTATTCAGGAACAAGTTATCGAGGATGAAGACTATGATGAAGTGATCATTGAGGAAATTGAAGAAGATGATGATGATTTCTAGCCCATTTTCTATTTATTATCGTTGTTTGTAATTTGGGTGGTTGAAGACTTGGCAAGAAACACTTATCTATTTGCTATCGTTATGTTTATCATGATTGTCTTGTTGGTTGTAAACTATTCTTTCCTATCTTTATCTTATTTGTTTCAAGAATCACACATTACAGGATGACAATTGGAAGAAAAGAATCGCGACTTGCTGTAGCGATCAAACCAGCGCCTGCTGCTCGAAACACTACTGCTGCTGATGGCACTTATGATGGGTACATAAGAGGAGTTTCAGATCTTCCTCCTGCTATTCCAAATAATGAAGATCGTCCAATCATTCGACCTATTGGCAAGACGTAAGTCTTATTATTTAGTATAAGTACTTTATTGTTCTGCAATATGTTTTCCTTTTCTAATACTTGTTTGTTGTATTTACAACTTCCTTCTTTGTAGGCATTGGAAGGACATTCCTGTTGTTCGAAAGGGCAGAAGACCATCAAGTGTATTGACATGCCTTCTGAAAAGTAACCATCCCGGTATTCTGGATTATGATGGTGCGAAGGTGGTTGCGACGGAGTGGGAGCATTATCATGCGGTGAAGGACACGAATGGTCATTCTGTTGCAGACAAAATTGAAGATGCTTTTTGGGTATTAACTATTTAAATTGCTCTCTTTTGTTGACCAAGGTAATTTGCTCTTATTTATATTAAACCATCTATCAATTCTCATTGCAGCTAAGGTACAAGTATGAAGATGCATACTCAGAGAAGGCAAAGCAACATGTTCGAAGATGTTGCAAGGCACTTTTGCCAAGTATATTTTACTATGCAAGAATCCAAGCCATAATTGATCATTTTCGAAAAACTGAGAACACTAACATGAATGACAAGCTTGCTGGGCAATACTATTTGGATAGAGCTCAGTATTTGGTGCAAAGATAAGGTTGGTTAGGAAAAGAAGCTTGGGTTGTTGTAGTTGATGAGTGGTGCAGTGAAGAGTGGATTGCAAAATCAAAGAAATACCGTGCCAATCGTTGCAGCTCAAAGTTCAAGCCTCACAAGGGTGGTTCCAACTCGATAACTACTATAAGTCAAAAAATGGTTATCAACTAAACTTAGTAGTTTCATTTATTATCACTTATCATATGAAGAATTATAAATATCTTACATGTCTTGAATCTTGTGTAATGCAGTCCGAACAAACCGGCGAAGATGTTAACCAGATTTAGGCTTGGGTGCATACACATAGAGGATTGGACAAGAGCAAACCTTTAATTCTCAACACACCAGAAGCAACTAAATGTTTGGTATGTGTTTTTTAGCAATACCATGGAATAATGCCAATATATATCCTTTTCTCAAACCAAACACATCCTTATGAAGTCTGGTCTGAATTTAGTGTTTTTGCATGTCAACTTGTTTGTCCAATTTGTATGTCAATTTGTCTGCCCACTTGTGCAATTGTGTAATAGGAGCTTTACACAATTATTTGAAATTCCTAAACATTTGTGTACCTTTGTTTTCTTCTTGAGTAGGTAGTTTACACAGAAAAGGCTAAAGAGTTAAATGGAGAGGACTATGATATCCTGAAAAATGATGTTAGTTCTAAGGCACTTTATGATTGCTCTAATGGGAAGCCACATGGTACATGGTCTCTATTTAATGGCATTGTCAATGACATCAAGGTCATTTCTGAGGTGAGAGCTACTGGTACATCTTCAACAGCCTTGAAGCGTCCTCGAGCTAAAGAAATTGAAGATGTGCGTCAAAAGGAGTCCGAGAAGACTCGAAAAGCAGAGGCTTATGCCAATAATGTCTTGTCATGGGGTGTTGGGATGTACAAGTACTGCAATGAGATACAAAAGTTTCTTCAGGTGCTGGTTATACATTCCATGTTTATCAATTAATTTGCTAGCATTTGAAAGTAACCACTATGTGAATTTTCTTTTTTGCAGACTTTGGCAACTAAGCAAGGAGTGCCTATTGGAGAAATACCACTGCCGCCGGTTCCACCTCCTTTTCGTTCGCTTTCTCCTCCTGGATCTCCGCAACAATCTACCATCCAAGTATGTAATCATCCATCTCAAGCAAACACACACACACACATTAATACATTTAAAGCATGATAAGGGTTACTTTTAAAATCTGGCTCTTGTTTTGCAGATTCTAGAAAATAGCGAAGAATCGCCAGCTTTGTGTGCTCAACAAGAAACAAATCCTAGCTCTATTAATGTATGCATTTCTCAAACTGATCTCAAATGATACAAATAGTAATGTTCTGTTCATTGTGACCTTCCAGGGTTAAATAACTTAGTAAGAGGGGTATATTGAACAATGCATGTTTGCCTTCTTTCCTTTTCAGAAGAGAATGTTAGAGCTGTTTATAGTATAATTTCTTGATTGGGATAAAACACGAATGCAATGCACCATAGGGTGCTTCAAACATAGGAGTGCATATTGTTGTTTCTGTGTGCAAATAATAGTTTCACATGGCTATTGTTGGTAGTAAATGTTTTCCTTCCTTCAGTATAGTCTTTGGTCTCATTTATTTGTACCAAAACAACCAGCGAACTGATTCATAACGATGCAGCGTGTGTAGTTGCATTGCTTATGTGTGTATGGATAAGTTGAGAGATACATATTCACATACTTGTGATAATATGCATGCTTATGTGATGTGTGATGCTAGACTGTGTGGTGCTGGATCATTTGGGATTAATGTTGATTAATGGGGCTGTGTGAGAATGTAGGAGGGATCATAATATATTTTTTGTCCAATTGTCCAGTTTATAGTTGTTATGCTGCCAAAATTTATACCAGATTTTGCATGCCTTTGTTCTAATTACTGGAAATAGGAAATTCTATTTAGACTTTGTCGACTTGATGTAACTCACTAATTTTCATTGGAACATAGAGTTGCGTGTAGTTCCTCTAATAAGTTCTTATTGTCATGTTCCAGCTTTTGAGAATTTGCGAATCTTTCTTTTCAGAAACATGTTACTGCTGCAAGTGTTCCTGTTGTAGACGATGAAGGGATGTTTGGGGGATTTTTCAGTCAGTCTGGAACCGGTACACTAAGCCTATCGCTATTGAGCAGTCAGTTGGTTCCTTGATGTTCTTGGATGTACAGTGCGTGGAGTAATATTTTGGTGCATGTATGGTTAACATGCTAGTACATGTTGTGTAATGTAGGAAACTCTAGTTGACCTACATTAGTGTGTACGTGCTAATTGAGATGCTTAATCAGTTGGATGTAGCAAACTCTAGCTAGCAAGCCTATTTTTTGGTCAAACATGTGATGGTTGGTGATGTCTTGGCATCTACTGTATGCATGTGACGATTGGTATCTATCTATCTATATATATATACACTAATTATTTGATGTTATTTTCATTTTATAATTATGGCTCCATTTTGAATTATTTGAATTATTGGTTATGAATTCAAATTTAAATTACACGTTTGAATTATGTCTGCATATGGGGAATGTGTTTCCCTACAGTATGTAACTCTAGGGAAAGTATGGTGATGTGGCACGAAAGGGCCCCACAATCTTTCCCTAAGGCCTGGCTGTAGGTAAACAACCTATCCACGTGGATTGCAACATACATATGGAAATCTTTCCCTAGGGCTTGTGCCTCTAGATAAAGAAATTTTCCCTAGAGCTTGCTGGATACACCCTACGGGAAGGGGTCTTTACCGACTATACTATACCTAGGGTTCTTTACCTAGGGCAAGCCCAAGGTAAAGTCTTTCCCTATGGTTTTTCCTATTTCACCTAGGGTATATGACTCTAGGTAAAATGTGGATTTCTAGTAGTGGGAGCCGGACGGGCTCCGCTTTAGATTAGGTTTCACGTGCATGTAATAATATGGATTTGAGGATTTGTAAATGGAGTATCCAGTTATGAAAATGATTTATTTTGTGATGTCCGGTCACTGTCAACAGACGTGTCCGCGGGCATTGGAGGGGCGGATTTTGGTGTTTGTGGTTGTAGATGCTCTAAGGCACCACAAGACCAGCTCTATATACTTCCCTGTTTCATAGTGTAAGGCATATAAAATCAGATTGCTGTTTCTTAATCGACCGAGAAATATTTTCAGTTGATTCCTAACCATCAGATATACGCCATGATCCATCTGTTTTTTCTTTTTCATATTTAAATAAAAGGAAAATTTTATGATAATGTCAGTTGATTAAGAAATAATTTTATTGAGACGTAGGCACATCCAAGGCATATAATAATTGCCGATCAAACATTACCTTAACTAGTTGTAATTTGTTATATATTGCGGAACAGAGAGAACATTTTTGTTTACATCTGGTGAAGTATAGTTTCACTTATTCTACTTTATTAAGCTTTGGTGCTTATTTTACACAAATTAAAGCATGCCGGATCTCATCGCACAAGAAGTATGCCGGAAAATGTTCATGGATCTCTACTCCTAATGGACGAATTGGTTGAATAGTCCCCCCACTTTCAACCGGTTTATTTTCAACCGTTTTTTTTTCAACCGATTTTTCTTCGTCCCACCTCCCACCACCCCCCTCCCACCGGTTTTTCTCTTTCTCGTCTAGCCGACAATACCCAACGTATTTATGGTAATCAATCACAATTAATCCACGTATGGTAAGGCTATAAATTTAGAAATCTCAAATATGATAATTATAGTAATAAATCAATTCATGTATAGTAAGGCTATAATCTGGCCGACAATACCCAACGTATTTATGGTAATCAATCACAATTAATCCACGTATGGTAAGGCTATAAACTCAGAAATCACAATTAATCAATCACAATTAATCCACGACTAGGGTAAGGCTATAACTAAGGAAATTTCGAATATGGTAATTATCACCAGAACCAAAGCTTTCCAAAAAAGTTCTTCTTGCCATACCCTAATCGTGACCTTCTCATCCTGAGGCAATATTTCTAATCAGAACTTTCCAAAACTTTGTCTGACTAAATCACAATTTTCCTTCCTTCCCTATCATCTCAATCGAATCATGAGCTGTAGGTAAGTCATTTCGTTCTCCACCTCGCACGGGTTGTACTGATTTTTATCATGGTTTGGCCCCCTGCCGTACAAGCCGCTTGATTCCTCATCCCTCGCTCAATTCCTCCACCCTATCTTCTTCTTCATGGTGAGCGACCCAGGCAGCGATGCGTGCCCGTTATGCATCAGCGAGGAGGACCAGGAAATGGTGATTGCCAGCCCCGCGCTCGTCACGTGAACCTGTTCACCGTCAGGTCATGCTGGTGTGCTACGGGTGTAGGTGCACCTTACCTTAGCCATGGAGGTTTGCCGGTGGACAACGGAGGCCTCGCCATGGACACCAGTATCCCTCTCCTCTTCCTGCGCCCTACCTCTCCTTCCTTAGTCTCTACCTCTCTCTCTTTTTCTCTGTTCCAGGAGATCTGCAGCCGACGCTGCAGGCCCTGCCCGTTTGCTGCCGGTCACCTCGCATTGCTGTTCGATCTCACCGCTGGATATGCACGACTCCGCCGCCCTGTGCCGTCCTCGTCGGGCACCATCATGGCGGCGCGAACACTGTATGCAGTGGCTACAATCATCGGCGGATTCAACAGCGCGGTGGGCACTAGCGAGTAGCGACCCAGCGGGCAGCGGCTGTGCTGGCCGCTGTCTGCCGCCGAGGCGTAACGGCTCGGGCCTAGACTCCGAGTTCGTCATGGCGCTCAGCGCAACTTCCCTAGCTAATTCCTCCCTTTGACTGCTATTTTCTCTGGTTGTACTGTTCCACAGCTTAGGCATTTAATATTTTGATGCAAGGTGGAGGTGGGGGAAGAAAACAACAAGAAGAAGGATTGTGGGAGGAAGTGGCGTGTCATGTGGCGGCTGAGAAGAGGGAGGGGCATGAAGATGACGAGGAGATGCATTTATCTACCATATCATGAGCATGAGATATCATCACATGTAAATAGTATATGACTCATATCACACATCCTTTCTTTTTGTAAAAAACATTTTGTTAGCACATTTCTTGTTGTACATATAGTTTTTTTAGCATGTGGCAACACATGGGCATCCAGCACTATGTGAATAAATTCACTTTTGGTCCATTCTAAACTTGCTAATTGGCTTCTTACAACTCACGATGGATCTTTGTAATCCAATGTCTGATCGAACATAGAGATGAAAGAACTAGGAATCCGCACGGACTCGGTGCACGCCTTGGTGGTGGATCAGCACATACACAAGGGGAGGGGATTAGGGCGGAGAGCGGGAGGGGATTAATTTGTTAGCCAACGCCTACAGATAATTAGAAGTAGGGATATTTCCAATTAGTCAGATAATTAATTCATTTGGTTGGCAATTAATCAGGCATGTAGAGAAATAGGTAGGTCATTCATTTTTTGTGTACCTAATTAATTAAGCAAGAAATTAGTCATGGTGAATCATTTTGAAAGCGCTTGTGGGCAAAAACAATCAACGGGCTCTCAGTTACATTGCAAACCACCGAGCACCGCTTGCCAACATGGACACCGGCCACCATGCGCTCGCAACATGGGCGACCTAGCATTCACCAAGATGGATGAAGTCTATGCTCCGCGGGATGTCCACTCGATGACGGTGGCCGAAATGTTCGCGGGTGAGGACAACATGACACAACACTAGCTAGGTGGTTCATGCTATAGTAAAAAGGAAGAGTGTTCCAAAAACAAGAAGGAAAAAGAACTAAAGCCAAAGTGGTGCATGGTGTTGGAGAAAGTAAGAGTGTTCCAAATAATAAGAGAAACAAAAAGAAAGAAAGAGTATTCTAGGAAATAAGTAGGAACGAGAACTAAAGTTGTCGAGGAATGAGAAAGAAGAAGATGAGGCATCGATGATGAACACATTAATGTTGACGTGGTGCTGGTTGGTGCCAATTAAACGGATTGGCGAAGAGGCATGGAGTAGAAGACGTAGGGAAATATGAAGAAGAGAAGAACGACAATTATCCCTTCTAGCATATGGATGGAGGTGGAGCTTATTGGTGACTAGGAAAGATCTCTGTAGTTATTTGTTGTTTTGTGTTAATAGTATGTGTTAGTTTAACCCACTCTATTATATCGTAAACAAGAAAATTTCATCCTTACTGCAATGCATGGCGAAGATGAGTTGGTTGTCATATGCTTTTAATGGAAGTGGCGCCAGTGAGAGAAAAAACGAGAAATGTCTCGCTACGGCGGAAAATCGGTCAAGAATGAGAGGTTCCAACAGAAAAAGGGAAGGTGCGTCATTGGATGGTTTTTTTGTGTTGAACCCGGATGTTACAGATATTGCGGATAGCCCGTAGCAACGCACGGGCGTTCTGCTAGTATAAATAATGTTTGTTCACTAATTTGAAGTAAATTTACGATTTTGAAAAAAGTTCATGAACTCAAAACACAATCATGAATACAGATAAATTTCAAAAGTTAAAAAAAAGTCATGGAGTTCATGAATTTGAAAAAAATATAGCGTAATTGAAAAAAATTCACAAATTTGAAAATGTTTGTTAATTCGATAAAATGTTTGTGAAATTGAAAAAATTCAAGAATTTTAAAATGTTCACAAAGTTCTCGAATTAAGAAAAAAATATTTGAACATATATTTATGAAAATTAAAAAAAATAAAAACAAAAAGATAAAATAAAATGAAAGACAAACAAAATCTGAGATAAACCAAAGAAAACTGCCCCGGAAAAACTGGGTAACCTTCTAGTAGGTTCCAAAAGGCGGTGGAAACAATGTCACCTGGGCCGGCATAGTAGGGAATTGACAAGAATGGTTGAACACACCTATTTCTTGCACCATACGCATTGAATAGAGTTTTCTGTTCGTTCTTCAGTTAGCTCTTTTTCTTTCTTTCGTTTGTACGTTTCATTTTTTTCCATTTCGTTCATTCAGCCTTTATTTTTCCTTTCATATATACATTTTTGAAATGTTCTAAATACATATATGCCATAACTTAGTTTACTTCAACTTTTAAAAGCATTCATCGTATGTTTAAAAAATGTTCATGTAGTGTAAAAAAAATGTTCGCACGGTTTTTAGAAAATGTCCGTACCATTCAAAGAAATGGATGTGTTTAACAAACGTTCAGTATGTATTAAGAATATATTCAATGTGCATTTGACAAATGTTCAATGTGTTTATCCGAAAAATGTTCAATATTTATTTATAAATTTTCAACATGTATCTGAAAATGTTCAACCTATATATAAAAAGTTCGACATGTATTTCAAAATGAAGAAAAAATAAAATAAGTATTGAAATAAAAAAATGAGAAAACCAATACATAAAATACACGTGAGAAAAATAAAAAGACACAGAAATTTCTGAATCCGGTCCGAACCGGTCTATAGAAGCTTTCCAAAATAGTACAAACAGGCTTTTTGGAGCATCAATTTTGTTGTTTTTTACTCTCTTTTTTTAAAATTCCCTGTTCATGAGAAGTGTATAAGCTCGCAAAAACTTGCTAATTTTTTTAAATAATACATTTTTTATTAATTTGCACAAATATTACTCCCAAAAAATGATTTTAAAAAATAATACACCGTCGGCCCACAGCAGGCCGACTGGTCCTAGTCGGCCCACAGCAGGCCGACTGGGGGCCTATCTGCTTGCTGCTGTCCGATTGGCCTGTCGGCCACCAGTCGGCCAACTGGGTGCCAACAAGGTCCAGTCGGCCTGCTGTTGACCGACAAGAACTAATTGGCTTGGTGTGGGTCGACTGGTGCATGCATACCATATTACAGATTTTTCTTTGCCCCATATGATATTACAGACAATCATAAACCGGCAGACAGTGATAACCCGGCAGACCATCATAAACCGGCAGTTATGAAGCCCGAGACGTTATGAAGCCCAAGACATTAAGAAACCCATGAAGAGAAGTTAGAATAGTTTAAGTCTTAATTTGAGTTGGACTCTACATGTAACCCACCCCTTCAACATATATAAGGAGGGGCAGGGCACCCCATGAGGAGGACAATCTTAAGGGTTAGGCATAACTGGGAGAGCCGGTTTACGGAGACTCCCTCGTGATGATAATGAGACCTAGCCACAAACAACATGTAGGGTTGTTACCGGATGATGTTTCCCGGGGCCCGAAGCTGTCTAAATCCTTATCTTGTGTTGCGTCTCTCGATTCCGCTCAACCCCTCTCAAGCTACCACATAGATGCGTTGGCCTCACGACTAAGTCTTCACACTAGGACATCTGCCGTGACAATTCCACGACACATACCAAATAAACATTTTATTTTATATGGACATGATTACTTATCAATTATGCTACTCCCTCGTCCATATTAATTGTCGCTTGTTTAGTACAAAGTTGTATTAAATTAGCAACAATTATTATGGATCAAAGGGTAGTTATATTTGATAGTGCTACTAAGATAATACATTGGAAGATGCATCAACAAAATAACATATATTTAGTGACAATATTAGTTATGTCAAAGTTAAAAAGTTCAGTATAAATAGTGATGATACTCCAACCTCGTGGGAAGTCAGCACATCAAGCCGGCCTCGGGGACAATGATCGATGCCTTGTCCTTCATGAAGGCATTGCCATGTTGTGCGTCTTTCCTCTCATGTATACTTCGAGGGAAACGTCGGGTCTAGTTTACCGGATCGGATGAAAACGACACCTCTCCTGTCGTTGCCCTCCTTAGAGGCGTCATCTTTGGAGCTGACCAGCTGAGTAGGCCATTGTATAGCAGCTTATCCATTTGGATTACAATGACAGGGCTTGCGAGCGGACCTGGCTCGTGGCTTGTCCCTCTACCATCATTTTGATGATCCTTATGAGTGTGTTTCTCATCGTGATGCAAAGAAGGCAAAACCGTGTGCTGGTGTCACTATGCCAACGACGACTAGCTAATGGTGGTTTCGCTGACTATACTCTTTGGTTGTTGTATTGGACTATAGGTTGCTGCGAGGATAGCAACTTTCTCTTGCGAGGCTCGTTGGCAGAATCAAAGTTGCCTGATCCTTGATGCGTGTCGCCGGTTGTTTGGCATAGACCGACATAGTTCTCTTAAGCCATTATTCGAAGGGTCTTGATGGGTCATCCACTGTGAAGTCGGAATCACTTGATCAGGGAGAAGTGATGAGGATGACACTGTAGGCAACCTTGATGGTGTCCTCTCCTTGAGAGTGTTTATGGATCTTGTGGGTAGATAGGTCAGTCAGGGTGCTCTTTCTTGTGGGCGCGTTGTACTGTTTTTCGCCCGGATTTCTGCAAATTAAGCGAGAAAATTATTTCTTTAGTGAATCCATGCCCTAGCGACAAAACTTAAAAATATAAGGATGGCAACGGAAGATATACACAAAAACTAAATAGTCGATGGATCTGAGTGTGCTGACGATTGGGTCAAAGACAAGGCTACCAAATGCAGATGTAGACTGACATGGATTTGTAGGCCTGGATAGACATGTGCTCACCGGCGAGACGATGCCTAGATCCTGTCGTCACTGGTCTAGGGATGATATCTATGGAGGTTTTGTGGTCACCTCCCTAACTTATGTGTGCGAGGTCTGAATCTAGCATCCATGTTGTGCGGCTTGTGCCCATGGCGGAGTTGGATCAAATTATTGTAGGCTCTATAGACCCAATCACATTTTGTAGTCTTCTGCTGTAGGATATTGGAGCATGAGCTCTGGAGCTAGAAGAGCTGGTACAGATCGGTTGTAGCTCACTTATTTACACACAGAATTTTGAATTTATTTTCGCCCAGTAAGGGCATTTTCAATCAAATGTTATATTTTTAGATAAAAGACGCAAGTGAAAGTCAATACAGGCCAACTATAACAAGGTCTTATATAAAGTTTAACATAACTAAAGTTTCCACAGGGCTTGACATGGAACCAATTCTACCGAACAAAAGGCGAATCCCAAAAGTACAAGATGTCATCATAAATGGAAACTAGACTTCATGAGGAGTCGCTCCTATGAAGAGGGCACCACAACTCTGGATGCTGCTTCATAGTCCTTCCTCTTCCCTAGAGGGCACCACAACTAAAAGAAAAATAATGCCATTTGGAATATAATTGGTTGGGTGAGCAGACAACTGTCCTTCAATAGCTATTTCATTTGCAGTCGTCCAAAAGCACCCAAGCTAAGGCCGCAAACGAGCGCCAAGCCGACCTATGTTGCTGGCCTCTCATGGAGCGCAGGAAAGACAACTGTCCAGCCATGTAATTCGGCGCCCAAGAGGCACGAAAGGGCTCCCTGACGCAAGTCTAGAGGAATTTTGCAGGAGCGCATTGAAAAGAATGTGGTTGGCATCTTCTGAGCTACCGCATAGGGCACAATAACCTTTCCTAGGACCATGATAATTTCTTAAGAGTAATCATAGATGGGAGGCGGTCAAGCGAAGCTTGGCATAGGAAAATACAAACTTTAAGCGGAACTCTTGTCGCTCGTAGGGCATATCTCACCCTAGGGCCTTGTACCTGGCATAGAGAGGTTTGACCGAGAACATGCCCGATGCCTCTAGGTCCCTCCTAGGATAACCCCTTTCCGCAAAAAAGTGAAGCTCCTGCAAGCAACGTTTGCAAAGCGTCCCATGCAGCAAGCTCAGGAGTGGATATGTTGCACATAAACGCCAAGTTGGTCTGACCATTGACGAAAACTTCATTGACGAGGATCTCAGGCACATAAGCAATGACGAAGAGCTCAGGGAATCTAGCGCATGGAGGTTTGTCATCAATCCACCTAGACAACTAGAATTTTGTATCCTTCCCATTCCCTATGGCGAAAGAGCATCCAAGTTGAAAATTTGGGTGCATTTCTAAATCTCATTCCAAGCTTGGGAGTCCCTGGCTTTAGACTCGAAGAATGAGCCAATTCGGAAAATATTGGGCTTTTTAGCGAGGAATCTAGCGCGTAGAGGTTTAAAAAGATGAGCACTAAATTCATTTTCTTGGAGTTGGTGATGCCCAGACCTACCTAGTTTTTGGGTTTACAAATGTTAGTCCATTTGACCATGTGATATTTGCACCTAGCCGCATCTCTTTCCCATAAGAGCCGATCTCTAATTTTGTCAAGCACGGAACCCCTCCTTTTTGTTTACAAATGTCAGTCCATCTGACCATGTGATATTTGCGCTTAGTTGCGTCGGTCTCCCAAAAGAATCGAGCGCTAACTTTGTCAAATTGCGCATGGATCCCATCCCCGAGAATGAAGAGGCCCATCACAAATGTAGAGATCGCGGATAAGCAAGCACTGATGAGAGTTAGCCCGAGAACATGAATTTTCCTGGCCAAGGGTCCACTCACCCGATGACTTTGCTAATCGTGGGATCCCTATCCGAGACCATGAATTACTTATCCGAACACCAAAGATCAAATGCTATATCATGTTAATATAACTATAATGAGTGAATACCCTATCTGTCCATAACAAGATGCACACAACTAACAAATCCAAAAAAGCATAAAAGAAAACATCATTTTACAGCAATAGAAAATAAAGTGCTATATGGCATACGATGTTCAATATAAAAACATACATTGTCATTCATGATGGAAGAAAACTCCCGGTTCATTTGCTCGAACTGGGCAAACGCCTTCATAAAAAATTCCCTGTCCTTCGGCCTATGCAGGAAATCCGAAGTACGGAGCCAATGGCTACATGCATGAATAGCATACACTGTGGAATTAAAATCATTTTAAAAACATAAAACAAATCATTCCTAAAATTTTAGGGCCGCATGAGGATTTGTGAAGAATTATCAAAAATATTTAGACTACAATATACTAGTTGATGACTCGATGCATGTGGCAAGTGGAGGGTGGTGGTGCGTGCTGGCATGCATGCGCGGTTCGGGTACCGACCGAGACACATGGGACGACCGGACGAGTAGTATTATCCTTCAACCAGTAGTGCAGGCTGGGCGCCAAAATGGCGAAATGGAGCCCATGCAATCATGCTAATCGACTGGATATACTAGTACATGCATACTCCTATATCACAAGCTTTGTCTGAAGATCTACTCCAGCTCCTTTCAAGATCTTAAGTTTGGTACGTATATGCTTTTGGTTAGCCAGTATGTGCATGTCCAATGATGCTTGAACCTGTCCTAGCACGTCGTCGACCTTGAGTCAGTAAGCTGGTAATTGTAGTTTGTGTTAAAGACCTTGTTGGTTTCTATTACTCCTAAATGGAATCGCAGGAGGCCCTTGTAAATTTCTCAAAAACAAAACGAGCTTTGTTTGAGCAAACTTAATTAAAGAAGCCTTGCGGGCAATCATGCTTGACGGCCCTTTGTTTAACGGTGCCCTAATTACGAGCATGCATGAGCCAAGAATCTAGTTCGTGGTCGAGCTCAGGCGTGATGCGCAATGGCCGGTAAATTATGTGGTGCCGCGACCCCCGGTTCAGACACTCCACTCGACTGAGCTACTTACTTGTCTTCACGACGTAAAATCAGAGGCCCACCGTCAATTTAGCCTGGACACATACATGTACAACAAGACCAAGATTTTTGCCACGAACCGTGGAAATCGACACGGACAGATTAATTCTGACGTCGATCGGCTGCCGGATGCACACCAGCAGAAAAATCTGACGAGCAGAGCAGGTTCGAGAGAAGAAGAACCTGACACATAACCGAGTCACGTCAATCATTTAGGCCTTTCAACAAAATAAATAAATTACAGTAAAGAAATCATTCAGGCCGATCCGTTGGGACGTTAGCTGAAAAAATTCGGCTTTAAATAGCGCGCCAAAGCTCGCATTATTGCCACGGCCCAATAATCAATCCCAACCTCCACTGCCTCCATAGCTGGCTGGCAGCCTAGCTTAGCTCCTGCTCTGCTCTGCTGTCTCCGCCGGCCGGTTAGTCACCGATGGAAGCCCCGCTCCTCCTCCCCGTCTCCACCGCCGCCTCCTCCTCCACGTCCATCACCGTCGACGATGACAGCCACGGCACGGCCCACAACGTCTCCCCTTCCCGCGCCTCGCCATCCGGCCGGAGCATCGCCGCGCGCTACCTCGCCGTGGCCCTCGTCGCCGCCGTCTCGCTGTTCGCGCAGCACGAGGCGTCCAAGGGCTTCCGCATCGACGTCGTCCGGGGCGGTGGCGCGGCCGGTGCCGCCGGCCGGCGCTTCGACCTCCTCTTCGTCGCCAACGGCCGCGCCGAGCGCGTGCTCCACCGCGCCAGCCGCCGCGTCGAGGAGACGCTCTTCCCAGACCCCTCGTTCCCGCGCCGCCGGGTCGCCCGCGTCACCGTGCGGCTGATGGCCGGCGGCAACCTCACCGCCGATGACGCGACCGTCGACGCTGTCACGGACGTGGAGTACGTCATCTCGCTGAGCCCACGCCTCCTGTCGCCGTCCTCCGGAGGCAGCAGCAGCGCCGGGGCCGCCGACGCTGTCGCCTCCGCGGTGCGCCGCGCCGTGGCGCGCATGTGGCTGTGGGACGGCCGCGGCGCCGCGCCGGCGCGCGTTACGGAGTCCATGGTGGAGTACCTCGCCACCGCCATCCCGGACGAGCCGTCGTCTCCGGCGGAGGAGCACGCATCGGCGTCGAACACGCACTGCATCTCGCCGCGGTTCCTGAAGCACCTGGAGCGGCGGCGCGCGGGGTTCGTGGCGCGGCTGAACAGGGCAATGAGGGACCGGTGGAGCGACGCCGCGGTGGACGCGGCGCTCGGGGCGCCGGCACGGCCCGTCTGCGCCGCCTACCTCGCGGCAGCGACGGAAACCGGCGGCCAACGACCGGTGGTTGGGTCCGGGGTGGCGGTTTGAGCCAGCAAGGCGTCGGAACAGCGCACGAAGGCTGGTTTGCCAGAGATCGCACGTACACGCCATGCTTGTCACGTGACTCAGTCGGTCAGTCCCTTGTACGTAAATGTAATTGATCCGCCATTATCGGTGAGTGGTTAATTAAGTAATGGGATGAGACGAGTCAGCGGTCGCTACTGCTACGACAACTGTAGTATTTTTTTGGGAGGTATGCTACAAATGTAGTTTTATTTAGGGTAACTACAAATGTAGTTAAACACAAGCCTTCTTTGTAAATCCACCGTAGTTTTTTATGTTTGTGTGGTGGGATATATGGCGATCTCAAATAATTCTAGAAAAGCTCAAGAGAAAACAAGACCAGCGTTCTATCGATCACATTGATTTATGGTCTTTCCAGTTCTTGTTTAGATATATCGATTTTTGGTCACTTAGTAGCTGAAGTCAAGTCCCTTACGATCGATAATGTTTATTCCTCAGAAACTTTTAGAACATCGTTGCAGATTGTCTGACAAGGTATAATTGTTCTGAGTTAGCTACGGCTTGTGGCTCGGCAGAGGACCTTCATTTATTGAGGATCTCTTGCTGGAAGATTATAACACTATCTTAATGAAATAAACTACTATTGATCTCAAAAAAAAGTAGAACACCTTTTCAACCATGGAAAGAAAATCGTATACGACCAGGTCGTACATGCACAAACGGGAGACCCACCTCTCTGTGCGACACGTTGCAAACCGAATCTCAAAGCAGCCATTAATCCCCTTCGCCAAATCCCAATTTCTATAACTCAAGTTCGATGTTCAAACTCCAGCCGCCGCCGGTGCCTCGGCTGCTCGCCGCATCGTTGCTGGTGCGCTCGTCGAAGACAGGTGCAACTCTCCAGCTCGGCGCGCTCCCGCACCGCCGGCAACGTCTAGGCTCGTCCGCTGCGCAGCTCGCGGCACCGCCCCTGATGCTTGTCCCCGTCGGCTAGTAGAAGATGTGGGCAGAGGAGGTTTCGGCGGGCAAGTTGCCATCTGTGTTCCTTGCTCCGGTGACTCGTTGCCGTTGTTGGGTTGTGCTATATTATGTCCGTCGCCGACGAGATGGGTAGAGATGACGATGGTTTGTATGGTCGTGGGAATCAGGGTGGGTTGAAACTTGGAAACGATGAACCATGGCCGCTGCTTTGAGATTCGGGATGCCACATGTCGCAAAGAGAGATGGGTCTCCCGTTTTGTGCCTGTACGACCTGGTCGTATACGATTTTCTTCCTTCAACCATTCGGCATGAATGGTAAGCTATCTCAAAACAATGAACAAAAGAAAAGTAGAACATCTTTTCAAACGTTTTCTATGGATCAGGTTGAATCCAAGAGGATTGTTCTAATGGTTTTTGTGTTTTATATTCCACAAAAGTTCCTATTCCAGAGAAGGAAAAAAAATCTTTTCATGCTCTCAAATCTCTTGCAAAGAATATTTTCGCTAAAATTTTGTACAAATTTAGCCTTGTAGGATTGGGGTGGACAATTGCATGACACCTAATCTACTATAGTGTTTTAATTTCCCAAATGATAAATGCCACACGTGTGATATGAAGCACTGTGGCCTGACGTTTTTTACAACTAAAGTTGCCATCAGGAAAAAAATAACAAACCCAAGAATAAACTAAAACTTGCCATCCGAAGAAAGTTGCTATATTTGACAACTAAAGTTGCCATCCTCGCGTCACTAAATTGGTCATAAAAATTATTTGGAATTGCCATGTGTTCATGCCACACGTGTGACACTTATCAGGGTCCCTTTATTTTCCTCTTCAAAAGTACCGACACCATGGACAGTAATTCTACTCTTTCATCTAGCTGATATACTCTCTTTTCCCTGCAGAAAATGTTAGAATTAACGGGCCTCAGCCATGTACAATTTTTGAAATCTCGAATCCCCATGAATAAATGGTAAATGGTGGTGCTAAAAAATAGTCCCATATCACTACCGGAGGAAGTGTTTCAACACTATATATGGTGTGTTCTCTTCACCACACCAAGTGATGTGTTAATAAGAGAAAGAGAAGACCATACGTGAGTGCTAGCCTCGCCTAGCCGGGAACGGTCCGGGGTCGTGCGAGCGTGTGACTTGCATGTGAATTGTCTGCCAAAATCCGGTCCCTGGACTTGCAGGGGCACGACCTCCTTTTGCTGTTAAATTTTTTGATGTCCTGGCAGACGGGTCATTATTTCTTGTAAGGTAAGTATACGGCTTGGAAACCAAGTCAGTTTGAGATTGTGGATATATTACCATTAGCCACGACCAAAGACACATCAAAACACCTAGGGTTTTGCCTCATCTCGCAACTTGTGCCGCCACCTTAGTCTACTCCATCCCGAACATTGTCATCAACAACGTCAATCTCACAGCCGCTGATGACAAATAAGTCCACCATGATCTGTTCATGTCTTGGCTTGTAGTTGTTGTTACATGTGCGATGCTGTTGTGCATGTTTTTCTATTTGTCTAATATGTTATATTGGTGCATGCTATTTATGTTCTAGTCATGCATTATTTACTACAATTAATCATGAATTTGCCTAGTATTTCAACATTCCAAAAACCTAACTTTAGGCAATTTTCTGAGTTAACTATGGCTGGATTCGCTGACGCACTAAGGCGGGTAAGTTTACCCGTGTGCTGTTTAAGAGGTGGTAGGTGAAGTCCACACTCTGGCTTACAGTCTTGAATTTTTCCCATGCTAATGCTAGCTTGCCAGAGGGAACTTTTGATGAAGATCAGAGAAAGTTCCATGAATCCAATACAATGTTTGTGGTATGCATTTTGAGTGTTCTTGCTGACCGTCTGTGTGATGTGTATATGCACATACAAGATGGAAAGACACTATGGGATGCACATAATGCTAAATTTGGTGCAACGGATGTAGGCAGTGAACTATACATCATGAAGAGTTTCCACTACTACGAGATGATGAATAACCGTTCTGTGATTGAACAAGCTCGTGAGATACATTGCATTGTGAAGGAACCGAAACCCCTTAAGTGTGCCTTACCCGATAAATACGTGGCCGAGTGCATGATTGCAAAGTTGCCTCCTTCATGGAGGAATTTCGCCGTTTCTCTAAAACATAAGAGACAAGCTAGAGATATCAGTTGAAAATCTGAGTGCATCTCTTAATGCTGAGGAGAAAGCTCGGGATAAAGACACTACTGAGAAAGGAAGCTAGGTTCAACCTACCGCTAATATGGTGCAGAGGTACACACAAAACAAGAACGAAGGAAAGAACAAGCATGTTTCCAACAAGCCTATCAAGACTACTACCTTTAAGAAGAAGTTGAACAAGGCTGATCTAGAGTGCTACGTTTGTGGGAAGTCTGAACACTTTTCCAAGGAATCCCTAGAACGTGCAGACCATAAAGGGAAAACAGGCTCCAAAAATGTCAACATGATGACCGCTAGCAACACTGATGGGTATGGTAATTTACCTATTATGTTTTCAATATTTCAATCATCATCTTGCTGGATTGATTCGGATGCGAACGATCACGTGTGTGTTGACTTATCTTGGTTCACTTCTTATCAGGTCGCACCGGATTCTTCCGTCCTAATGAGGAATGGGTCGGATGCTTCTGTTCGTGACATTGTCACAGTTGATCTAAAGTTCACTTGTGCGAAGATCGTGCAGCTAAGGAACATGCAACATGTCTCTACTATGAATTAGAAGTTAGCGGCTCTCTTCTATGTCTGAGACGAATTTAAGTTAGTTTTGGAGTTGAATAAAGTAATCTTGTCGAGATATGGCCATTTTATAGGAAAGGCTATGGGTGCTCCCCAAAACTAAACCAAATTCCATTAGGTTATGTCCTTGTGGACATGTATCCTTCCATTTCCTGCTCCTAACCGTCGCAGACACCTCCGCCAATTAGTGTCACACTTAGCTCCCATAGTCCCATGAATCACGTAGAAATAATGCACGGTTTGGACCAATACCCTACCACAAGTCACGACTCCTCACTGATTCCACGCTGGATGTTCAATACCCTACCACAAGTCACGGCTTCTTATTGACTCCACGCTGGATGTTGTGAGGTACACGGTAGCGATGTGAGGTAGAGAACCCAACAAGGGCACTTTGGGTAATACCTACATGTCCATGAGTGTGGCATGGGCAGCGTATTATCGTTCATGGAGCGTCTGCCACAATCAAACATCTAGCCGTAGTCGGAGCGGTCGCTCTCACCACCTTTTCTTATGCCATTATTGGTAGTCAAACGATTGCTTCTACTCCATAACCAAAAGGATCATGTTGAGTCGTTGACGTTACCAGTAGTTCTTCTAGAATATGGAAGTATGTATATGGTGACCTAGATTCATTCAGATCAAGCTTCCACGATCATCACAAACATCAGTGCCAAGTGGCAACCTAGCTAGTGGTTGTTGACTCCACGTCGGGTCCAGGGTGGCAACCACGCGACGACGTGGGAAGCGTACTATGATATACAGCAAGTGCAATTTGGTCAAGAGTTCATATAATTTGTGAAGATTAAGCAAGTGATGGTGTGTGCGTGTGGGTGACATTACCGTGCCCTAATCGTGGCGTGAGGCGAGCAAGCGGTCGCTCTCCACGCCATTCTAATTTCGTGCCATTATATGTGGGTTAATCAGTGGGTCCCATGAGTAATTTTTTTTGGGCGTACGTGTAAGTATGTGGTGGTCTGTAACGATTCTGGGGACACCCTCGACCTAGAAGTGTGGCTAGTAACACGCGACCAAACAAACAAGCAGGCCCACCCTGCTGGTGACCCGTTCAGACTTCGATGACTTTCATTCAGCGAGAGAAGATGTTTTCATCAACTACAAGATGCCTGAGGTGAATTCATCAATCTTAAATTGTTATGCCAACATAATATCTTGAAGGTGCTCATAAGGATAGAGTGTGCGTCTTTGTTTCAAAAAAAAAGGATAGAGTGTGCATATATAGGTTCATAGAGGTAAGTATATGTGTGTGTATGTGAGTATATGTGAATGTAGTGTGCTCGAGAGAAAAGTACGAAATAGAATATGAATGAGCAAAGCTTTCTCACTTGCAAATATTATATTTTCGTTTGGATTTTCTATTGGTCAATTTTTGTTTGGCACCCACCATTGTATATCGTCTCGATGAATACAACATCTATGACTATCGGGTTTAGTTAAGTTCAACTTTTAATCAGATACCTGAAATTTGGCTCTTCACAAAGAAATTTGCGGGTAGCTCTTCATAATATTTTTACATGAATTTGCAAGTAGAGGTCCTTGCCGTGACGCGAGGGGAATCATCTAGTTGGCTAATATCTAAATGCCCATGCAAGTGGAGTATTAATCGTATGTTATCTAAGGGTGTGATTAAGTAACGGGTTTGGCATAATCAAACCTCTTGCCGCCATGGAAGGCAGTTGCTAATCACGTAACTACATGAATTGGTAGATGTAAGTTTGGGTTGATAATTTGGGAAAAATAATAATACATATGACTTATTATAGATGACTATGTATAGTTATATCAATATTATTGAATACAAATAGAATAACTGAATGAAAATATTTTCGTGTTGAATATTGTGGTGTATCTTTTCTTATGCATGATTACATGTTGAAATGGGTCTTATCCCATTCATAATTACTCCCTCCGTTCTTTTTGTTAGAGTTGTGTCGAATATTGTGTACAAGGTAGGTTACAGTTGAACTTGTAGTCGTACTGTGTTTACATAGAATGTGGAGTCATGTCCAAGTAGGACACTTGTATCCTAGACCTCTCATATATAGCGAGGGTAGACACACGATGTAACCTATGCCAACATAATAGCACCGGAACGCAGGGGAAGCCGGCGGCATGTGCCGGTGTCCAGGACGACCGGGTGCGGTATTGTAGCGGTGTCACGGGGAGAAGCGCCCATAGTCAAGCCCCGAGGATGTAGACATATCGGCGAACCTCGTTAACAAATCTCGGTGTCGTGCTCGTGTGATTGCTTGGTCCTCGGATGATCAACGGTATACCTCAAATTTATTCTAACACTTTTATATAATAAGTATATGATGAGCGGGCATGCTTGCATGTTCAACATATATCAAGGGCAGCTCGGGCAACAGTTCGCATAATTTGTGAAGATTAATACGCAACTAATGGTGTGTGTAGGTGACATGGTCATGCTCTGATCGTGGTGTGAGGTGAGCAAGCAGTTGCTCTCCACGCCATTGTGAGTAGATTTTTTGGGTGTACGTGTGAGAATGTGGTGGTCTGTAACGATTCTGGTGACACCATCGACCTGGAAGCGTGGCTCGTACCACGCGACCAAACAAACAAGCGGTGACCCGTTCTATCCATCGCCATCCGCTCAGAGTGTTGCATATGTGAGATGATTAATTTGATTCCGCCGAAGCCTCGAGAAGGATTTTGCAAAAAAAAAAATGGCAAAAAAAGAAAAAGAAGCCTCGAGAAGGAATTTTATCTGGTGGAACGAACGAGTGATGCTCGCTCGATCAGTATCTGCCGGCACCCGGCAGTCTGGCAGGTATGTGTCGACGGACCCGCCGGAGTGTGACCGGCCGGCAGCAGGCACGATCATGTCGGGCGACGTGGAATCTCCAGAAAATGACCACCGTGACTGACTGCAATGGGCTTGGCCGGATGGGCGTTCTCGGTCAAATACACAACAAATAGTTTTCAACATACGACGAAACTTTCCCAAACACATGCATAACATTGTTTCAATTTTGTTACAGAATATTGCACATTTTCAATTCTTAAACTTGTTTTAACATTTTAAAAAATATATCTCATAACAAATTTCTAAAAAGGATATAAGGTTATTGGGCGGCCCATGTACATGATTGATAAGGTGGACTTTTCCTATGTATTCTACACCATTTAGAGAAGGCAATAATAAGTTATATAATTAACTATCTCTTAGTATGCTAAAAAAACTATCTCTTAGTGTTATCTCTAGCATTTAATGTTATGAGATCTTAAAATACTGGGGTGATGAAAACTATAACTAGAAAATATTGTGAATAAGAGAAGACATCTCGTACAATGGACACAAATGTCTTATATTTCTTCATAAGTGAACATCTCTTAGGTAAGATAAGGCAATACTTTTTCTTCTGTTTCTCCATCTTCAACCTTACTGATTATACTACATGGTATCGCTAAGATAACACCATTGTACATGCCTCTATTATTTCCACATATTTTGCCAGGGGAAGGTTACATATAAATTATCATTCCAAACACAACAAAGAACATCACAACTACTACAAAACTATCCCTAAATGCACAAGGTGCTCTCCATGGACCCGGGGAGGGACACAACGGTCTTGATAGAGTGGTGTACGAGATCGAAAGTACTGGAGCGGATCGTACACGATGCGTTTACCCAGGTTCATGCTCTCGTCGTGGGGATAAGGCCTAGGGTTACATGGGTTGCCACCGACCTAGAGCTACGATCAGACTAGGAGTCCTCCACTTGTACGCCAAGATGATGGTTTTCCTGGAAGGTGAACTCCTTGCGAGGCGACGAATCTGGGCCACTCCTCGGCTCGTTGGGCCCTGAGGCCGTCCTGCCTACCGGCCCACCCCCGGTGTCGTACATCATCGATAAACCCCGAGCTTGCCTGGAATTTGGCTGCGCACCCTTCCGTGCCGTTTGGTATGAAATCTTGACGGGATTCTTTCTTTTTCTTTCGTTTATGGGCCATTTATCACATCTTATTCGAACCCGCGGACGAGTGAGGTCGTCGAAGGATCCGGCTCCCCTGAGACAAATTTAGATGTAGCTTAGAAAGATTGAGCCCCAGAGTAAGCCAAAGCTGCCCTAGTTTGGCACAAGAATCGACCACCAGGGCATGCATGTTAGGGCCATCTATCCTATGGCTCCCCCCTCTCTTGCTCCTACTCATCGCATGCCCACCGTCTAGTGGTGACACACTTTGCTCGCACGCACAAGTGGCCTGGCACGCAACAACAACGCCGAACATGGGCCACTAATCTACCATGACTTTGTATTGACTCCACAACAGATGTCCATAACAGATGTTGGTGGGTCCACGTGGCAATGTGAGGCAGAGAACACATCAACGATACTTTGGGTAATATCTGCGTGTACATGCATGTGGCATGGGTAGTGTATTGCTATATACTACTCCCTCTGTCACATAATATAAAAACGTTTTTCAAGCTAGGATAGGTGAAGTATTCGTTATGAGTGTGATTATGTAATGCGTGTGGAATAATCAAACGTCGAATATGGTGGTAGGCGAATCAAAGGTCGCACTCCGCTACTTTTAAAATGTAATTATTGGTAGTTAAGCACCATATTGGGTTTTTGAATCCGGAAGGATGATGTTGGCGTTACTAATAGTTTTGTTTCTGTGGATGGATATGATGGTTGATATGGATTCATGGAACCAGGATGCTTCTAGAGGCCCATAATGTACCAAGAAATCAAGAAGGGCCCTACTCTCCGAGTGACATGACATATTATAATGGTCATTTTCATCCACACTGATTGTTTGCTGAAGTCTTGCAGATAAATTAGGATTGGGATTTGTGGCTTGTGAGTTTCACATCCAAAAAATTCAATAAAATCATGAAATTTATTGGAGATAAATTAGGATTGAGATTTGTGGCTTGTGAGTTTCACATCCAAAAAAAATCAATAAAATCGTTGGAGATAAATTAGGATTGAGACTTGTGGCTTGGGAGTTTCACATCCAATGATTGCAATAAAACAGTGAACTTTCTAGACCGATGCTATGGTTCAAATTTGGAAAAAGAATTGCGTGGTAGGATTCTGATACTATACTCCCTGAGCAATAACGTGGTTGTGGACTCCATGTCGGACAAGAAATGCTACATCAGCGGGAAATTACTTAAGGTTTACGGGCTTGTGCTGAATTGATATGTTTTGATTGGATAAGAGGGAGTGAGGGACGCACCCTACGAGGTCTACGGTGGCAAATAACGTGAGCGCGGGGCATATTGCCAGGGCACATATACATGTCCAGTTGTCCATGCATGAGTGTCGCTTTTCGGATTGCATATATTTTGCAATTGGGGAAGATTAAGTAAGTAATGGTGTGCTTGTGTGGGTGACATAAACCACACCTTAATCATGGTGTGAGGCGAGCAAGAGGCCGCTCTCCACGCCCTTTTACATGCCACTAAAAATAGAGTAAAACGATTGTGGTCGTTGATTCGATGACAAGTTTTTTTTGGGGGGGTGTACGTCAGTACGTGCAAGAATGTGGTGGTCTGTAATGATTCGAGGGACGCCCTCGAATCTTGGAGTGGCCAGTAATCTGCGACCAAACAAACACGATGGCCCACCCAGCCGGTGACCCGTTGTATCATCGATAGCTCGCTTTCATCGACATCGATCGATCGACTCTCTGTCGCTGATATGTGTTGGAATTAGATGGACTCATGGACGAGGTTCGTAGCTGCAGAGACTACTGATTGGAGCAGCAGCAATGGCGAAAAGTCCGGATGGAATCATGCATGGTGAATCGAAACGAGTGGTTCTGCTCCCCGAGCTAGAGGGGCCGGCCGGATCAACGTGACCGACCGGCCACAATCACGTCGGGCGACGAGGGAATCTCCGGCCAACCATCGTACCTGACTGACTGCCGTGGGGGCGCTTCGTCGCTGCGCCACCAGAACTCGTGGCTCGGGGCGTCCCGAGTTTTGAGTAAGCAGACCAACAACCATGGTCCATAGCCGGAGGCAGACAGGGCGGCGACGTAGATGGGCATGGGTTGGGTTGGGTTAGGTTGGGTGGGCTCTTTCGCTCCATCTCCTCGGATGATGCTTGGACCACCATCGTGTCGCATCCGCGGCTGAGCTGATCTCAACGGCTCAACTGGCGTTGCAGTCCTGACCTGAGACCTGAGCTAGCAGCCACGGCCAAACTTGCCGGGTTCCATGTCATTGGCACTGCTGCCCTGTGGTTCTACTTCTATGTCCTCCTTTTGCTTTCTTCCTTTCAAATAGTAGAGGCCATTGAGGGGACATGAAGTTTCTGGCTAATTTTTTTATTAAATAATACATTTTTTATTAATTTGCACAAATATTACGCTGAAAAATGATTTTCAAAAATAATACACCGTCGGCCCGCTGCAGGCCGACTGGGCCTAGTCAGCCCACAGCATGCCGACTGGGCGTAGTCGGCCAGTAGCCGGCCGACAGCTGGCCT
>NC_041380.1:592167043-592181990 GCF_002162155.2 Triticum dicoccoides
GGAGGGAGCTGTCGGCGCGGCGGTCACGGGGTGAGCCCCTGTCAGCCTACCGCGGGCCGACAGGGTGCGGCCCCACGTCCCAGCACGCCCGGCTCCCTACGGTTGCTTCCTCCTTTATTCCCACTCGAGCATATCTGTTCTTCCTCCGTTCGTTCCTTCTCCTCTCTGTACACAAAGATACCTTCAATTTCTACATCTAAATGAGTCAGTTTTTTGCGGATTTGGCACCGTAAATGGATTTAACTTAGTTAGGGAGAGTCCTCGATCTACTGATGGGGTAGCTCGTGGTGGTCGTCGTGAGCATTTTGGTAGCTCATGGAGGTGAAGGTGATGGTGGGGAAGTTGGGGCAGTGTGGTGGAGGTGAAGCTCGTCGTTCGTCGTTCTTCGTTGGAGGCGGAGCACCGGCAGTTTGGTGGCCGTCGTTCGTCGTTCTTCGTTCCCACGCACGCTTCAAGGGTATATTTCCGCAAACATTTTATTTTTCGTAGGTAACGTATAGGGCAAAAAAAATCTGTAATATCATATGGGGCAAAGAAAAATCTGTAATATGGTATGCATGCACCAGTCGACCCACACCAAGCCAATTAGTTCTTGTCGGTCAACAGCAGGCCGACTGGACCTTGTCGGCACCCAGTTGGCCGACTGGTGGCCGACAGGCCAATCGGACAGCAGCAAGCAGATAGGCCCCCAGTCGGCCTGCTGTGGGCCGACTAGGACCAGTCGGCCTGCTGTGGGCCGACGGTGTATTATTTTTTAAAATCATTTTTTGGGAGTAATATTTGTGCAAATTAATAAAAAATGTATTATTTAAAAAAATTAGCAAGTTTTTGCGAGCTTATACACTTCTCATGAACAGGGAATTTTAAAAAAAGAGAGTAAAAAACAACAAAATTGATGCTCCAAAAAGCCTGTTTGTACTATTTTGGAAAGCTTCTATAAACCGGTTCGGACCGGATTCAGAAATTTCTGTGTCTTTTTATTTTTCTCACGTGTATTTTATGTATTGGTTTTCTCATTTTTTTATTTCAATACTTATTTTATTTTTTCTTCATTTTGAAATACATGTCGAACTTTTTATATATAGGTTGAACATTTTCAGATACATGTTGAAAATTTATAAATAAATATTGAACATTTTTCGGATAAACACATTGAACATTTGTCAAATGCACATTGAATATATTCTTAATACATACTGAACGTTTGTTAAACACATCCATTTCTTTGAATGGTACGGACATTTTCTAAAAACCGTGCGAACATTTTTTTTACACTACATGAACATTTTTTGAACATACGATGAATGCTTTTAAAAGTTGAAGTAAACTAAGTTATGGCATATATGTATTTAGAACATTTCAAAAATGTATATATGAAAGGAAAAATAAAGGCTGAATGAACGAAATGGAAAAAAATGAAACGTACAAACGAAAGAAAGAAAAAGAGCTAACTGAAGAACGAACAGAAAACTCTATTCAATGCGTATGGTGCAAGATCCTAAAGGGTTTTCCGTTTCGAGTTACTAATCTCAGCAACTGAACTAGTATCAAATATTGAGGGGTTGCTATAAACACCAGTATAGTACACATCAATAACATGTATATCAAATATATCTTTGTTCACTTTGCCATCCTTCTTATCCGCCAAATACTTGGGGCAGTTCTGCTTCCAGTGACCAGTCCCTTTGCAGTAGAAGCACTTAGTCTCAGACTTAGGTCTAGACTTGGGCTTCTTCACTTGAGCAGCAACTGGCTTGTTCTTCTTCTTGAAGTTCCCCTTCTTCCCTTTGCCCATTTCTTGAAACTAGTGCTCTTGTCAACCATCAACACTTGATGCTTTTCTTGATTTCTACCTTCGTCGATTTCAGCATCACGAAGAGCTTGGGAATCGTTTTCGTTATCCCTTGCATATTATAGTTCATCCTGAAGTTCCAGTAACTTGGTGATAGTGACTAGAGAACTCTGTCAATCACTATCTTATCTGGAAGATTAACTCCCACTTAATTTAAGTGATTGTAGTATTCAGAGATTCTGAGCACATACTCACTAGCTAAGCTATTCTCATCCATCTTGTAGGCAAAGTGCTTGTCAAAGGTCTCATACCTTTCGACATGGGCATGAGTCTGAAATACTAATTCAACTCTTGGAACATCTCATATGCTCTGTGGCGTTCAAAAACATCTTTGAAGCCCCGATTCTAAGCCGTAAAGCATGGTGCACTAAACTATCAAGCAGTCATCATATCGAGCTCGCCAAACGTTCATAACGTCTGCATCTGCTCCTGCAATCGGTCTGTCACCTAGCGGTGCATCAAGAACATAATTCTTCTGTGTAGCAATAAGGATAATCCTCGGATCACGGATCCAATCCGCATCATTGCTACTAACATCTTTCAACTTAGTTTTTCTCTAGGAACATATCAAAATAAACGGGGAGCTACATCGCGAGCTATTGATCTACAACATAGTTATGCAAATACTATCAGGACTAAGTTCATGATAAATTTAAGTTCAATTAGTCATATTACTTAAGAACTCCCACTTAGATAGATATCCCTCTAATCATCTAAGTGATTACGTGATCCAAATCAACTAAACCATAACCGATCATCACGTGAAATGGAGTAGTTTTCAATGGTGAACATCACTATGTTGATCATATCTACTATATGATTCACGCTCAACCTTTCGGTCTCAGCGTTCCAAGGCCATATCCTTATATGCTACGCTCGTCAAGTTTAACCCGAGTATTCTGCATGTGCAAAACTGGCTTGCACCCGTTGTATAAGAACGTTGAGCTTATCACACCCGATCATCACGTGGTGTCTCGGCACGACGAACTTTTGCAACGTTGCATACTTAGGGAGAACACTTGTACCTTGAAATTTTTAGTGAGAGATCATCTTATAATGCTACCACCGAACTAAGCAAAATAAGATGCATAAAGGATAAACATCACATGCAATCAAAATATGTGACATGATATAGCCATCATCATCTTGTGCCTTTGATCTCCATCTCCAAGGTACCGTCATGATCTATCATCACCGGCATGACACCATGATCTCCATCATCTTGATCTCTATCAATGTGTCATCACATGGTCGTCTCGCCAACTATTGCTCTTGCAACTGTTGCTAACGCATAGCGATAAAGTAAAGCAATTGTTTGGCGCTTGCATCTTATGCAATAAAGAGACAACCATAAGGCTTCTCCCAGTTGCTGATAACTTCAACAAAACATGATCATCTCATACAACAACTTATATCTCATCACGTCTTGACCATATCACATCACAACAAGCCCTGCAAAAACAAGTTAGACGTCCTCTACTTTGTTGCTGCAAGTTTTACGTGGCTGCTATGGGCTGAGCAAGAACCGTTCTTACCAACGCATCAAAACCACAACGATAGTTCGTCAAGTTAGTGTTGTTTTAACCTTCAACAAGGACCATGCGTAGTCACACTCGGGTCAACAAAAGTTGGAGAAACTGACACCCGCCAGCCACTTGTGTGCAAAGCACGTCGGTAGAAGCAGTCTCACGTAAGCGTACGCGTAATGTCGGTCCGGGCCGCTTCATCCAACAATAACGCCGAACCAAAGTATGACATGCTGGTAAGAAGTATGACTTCTATCGCCCACAACTCACTTGTGTTTTACTCGTGTATATAACATCTACGCATAAACCTGGCTCGGATGCCACTGCTGGGGAATGTAGTAATTTCAAAAAAAATTCCTACGCACACGCAAGATCATGGTGATGCATAGCAACGAGAGGGGAGAGTGTCATCTACGTACCCTCATAGACCGTAAGCGGAAGAGTTATGACAACGCGGTTGATGTAGTCGTACGTCTTCAGATCGACCGATCCTCAGTACCGAACGTATGACACCTCCGCATTCAGCACACGTTCAGCTTGGTGATGTCTCGCGAACTCACGATCCAGTAGAGCTTCTGGGAAGAGCTTCGTCAGCACGACAGCGTGGTGACGGTGTTGATGAAGCTACCTACGCAAGGCTTCGCCTAAGCACCGCTACGATATGACCGAGGTGGATTATGGTGGAGGGGGGCACCACACATGGCTAAGAGATCAATGATCAATTATTGTGTCCTAGGGTGCCCCCTGCCCCCGTATATAAAGGAGCAAGGTGGGGAGGCCGGCCGGCCCTGTAGGGCGCGCCAGGAGGAGGAAAGGAAGGGGGAGGGGAGGAGGAAGGAGAGGGAGGAAAGGAGGAAAGGGGGGCCGGCCCCCTGGTCCAATTCGATTTGGCTACTGAACTAGTATCAAATACTGAGGGGTTGCTATAAACACCAGTATAGTACACATCAATAACATGTATATCAAATATATCTTTGTTCACTTTGCCATCCTTCTTATCCGCCAAATACTTGGGGCAGTTCTGCTTCCAGTGACCAGTCCCTTTGCAGTAGAAGCACTTAGTCTCAGACTTAGGTCTAGACTTGGGCTTCTTCACTTGAGCAGCAACTGGCTTGTTCTTCTTCTTGAAGTTCCCCTTCTTCCCTTTGCCCATTTCTTGAAACTAGTGCTCTTGTCAACCATCAACACTTGATGCTTTTCTTGATTTCTACCTTCGTCGATTTCAGCATCACGAAGAGCTTGGGAATAGTTTTCGTTATCCCTTGCATATTATAGTTCATCCTGAAGTTCCAGTAACTTGGTGATAGTGACTAGAGAACTCTGTCAATCACTATCTTATCTGGAAGATTAACTCCCACTTAATTTAAGTGATTGTAGTACTCAGAGATTCTGAGCACATACTCACTAGCTAAGCTATTCTCCTCCATCTTGTAGGCAAAGTGCTTGTCAAAGGTCTCATACCTTTCGACATGGGCATGAGTCTGAAATACTAATTTCAACTCTTGGAACATCTCATATGCTCTGTGGCGTTCAAAAACATCTTTGAAGCCCCGATTCTAAGCCGTAAAGCATGGTGCACTAAACTATCAAGCAGTCATCATATCGAGCTCGCCAAACGTTCATAACGTCTGCATCTGCTCCTGCAATCGGTCTGTCACCTAGCGGTGCATCAAGAACATAATTCTTCTGTGTAGCAATAAGGATAATCCTCGGATCACGGATCCAATCCGCATCATTGCTACTAACATCTTTCAACTTAGTTTTTCTCTAGGAACATATCAAAATAAACGGGGAGCTACATCGCGAGCTATTGATCTACAACATAGTTATGCAAATACTATCAGGACTAAGTTCATGATAAATTTAAGTTCAATTAGTCATATTACTTAAGAACTCCCACTTAGATAGATATCCCTCTAATCATCTAAGTGATTACGTGATCCAAATCAACTAAACCATAACTGATCATCACGTGAAATGGAGTAGTTTTCAATGGTGAACATCACTATGTTGATCATATCTACTATATGATTCACGCTCGACCTTTCGGTCTCAGCGTTCCAAGGCCATATCCTTATATGCTACGCTCGTCAAGTTTAACCCGAGTATTCTGCATGTGCAAAACTGGCTTGCACCCGTTGTATAAGAACGTTGAGCTTATCACACCCGATCATCACGTGGTGTCTCGGCACGACGAACTTTTGCAACGGTGCATACTCAGGGAGAACACTTGTACCTTGAAATTTTTAGTGAGAGATCATCTTATAATGCTACCACCGAACTAAGCAAAATAAGATGCATAAAGGATAAACATCACATGCAATCAAAATATGTGACATGATATAGCCATCATCATCTTGTGCCTTTGATCTCCATCTCCAAGGTACCGTCATGATCTCTATCGTCACCGGCATGACACCATGATCTCCATCATCTTGATCTCTATCAATGTGTCATCACATGGTCGTCTCGCCAACTATTGCTCTTGCAACTGTTGCTAACGCATAGCGATAAAGTAAAGCAATTGTTTGGCGCTTGCATCTTATGCAATAAAGAGACAACCATAAGGCTTCTCCCAGTTGCTGATAACTTCAACAAAACATGATCATCTCATACAACAACTTATATCTCATCACGTCTTGACCATATCACATCACAACAAGCCCTGCAAAAACAAGTTAGACGTCCTCTACTTTGTTGCTGCAAGTTTTACGTGGCTGCTACGGGCTGAGCAAGAACCGTTCTTACCAACGCATCAAAACCACAACGATAGTTCGTCAAGTTAGTGTTGTTTTAACCTTCAACAAGGACCATGTGTAGTCACACTCGGGTCAACAAAAGTTGGAGAAACTGACACCCGCCAGCCACTTGTGTGCAAAGCACGTCGGTAGAAGCAGTCTCACGTAAGCGTACGCGTAATGTCGGTCCGGGCCGCTTCATCCAACAATAACGCCGAACCAAAGTATGACATGCTGGTAAGAAGTATGACTTCTATCGCCCACAACTCACTTGTGTTTTACTCGTGTATATAACATCTACGCATAAACCTGGCTCGGATGCCACTGCTGGGGAATGTAGTAATTTCAAAAAAAAATCCTACGCACACGCAAGATCATGGTGATGCATAGCAACGAGAGGGGAGAGTGTCATCTACGTACCCTCATAGACCGTAAGCGGAAGAGTTATGACAACGCGGTTGATGTAGTCGTACGTCTTCAGATCGACCGATCCTCAGTACCGAACGTATGACACCTCCGCGTTCAGCACACGTTCAGCTTGGTGATGTCTCGCGAACTCACGATCCAGTAGAGCTTCTGGGAAGAGCTTCATCAGCACGACAGCGTGGTGACGGTGTTGATGAAGCTACCTATGCAAGGCTTCGCCTAAGCACCGCTACGATATGACCGAGGTGGATTATGGTGGAGGGGGGCACCACACATGGCTAAGAGATCAATGATCAATTATTGTGTCCTAGGGTGCCCCCTGCCCCCGTATATAAAGGAGCAAGGTGGGGAGGCCGGCCGGCCCTGTAGGGCGCGCCAGGAGGAGGAAAGGAAGGGGGGGGAGGAGGAAGGAGAGGGAGGAAAGGAGGAAAGGGGGGCCGGCCCCCTGGTCCAATTCGATTTGGCTAGGGGGGCCGCACGCCCTGCCTCCTCTCTTCCACCACTTGGCCCATGAGGCCCAATACTTCTTCCCCATATTCCCGTAACTCCCGGGTACTTCGAAAAATACCCGAATCACTCGGAACCTTTCCGATATCCGAATATAGTCGTCCAATATATCGATCTTTACGTCTCGACCATTTCGAGACTCCTAGTCATGTACCCGATCTCATCTGGGACTCCGAACTACCTTTGGTACATTAAATCACATAAACTCATAATAGCGATCGTCACCAAACGTTAAGCGTGCGGACCCTACGGGTTCGAGAACTATGTAGACATGACCGAGACACGTCTCCGGTTAATAACCAATAGCGGAACCTAGATGTTCATATTGGCTCCTACATATTCTATGAAGATCTTTATCGGTCAAACCGCATAATAACATACGTTGCTCCCTTTGTCATCGGTATGTTACTTGCCCGAGATTCGATCGTCGGTATCTCAATACCTAGTTCAATCTCGTTACTGGTGATGAAGCTACGTACCCAGGGTAGGGTCATGGACCTGTTCAGCATACCCTCCCCAAGGACATCTTTACAAAGAATCATAAGTAGTCGAAGAGAAAACATCATCCACTCGGCCATGAAGAGGTGCTCACTCGACTGCCTTGAAGACACTCGACCACCTTGAAGACGAGAAGCCCTCCACTCTACAACGGTCGTGACTTAAACCATAGAATTATGGGCATTTATAACACTTTATTGTAGACGTTACCAGTAACGCCCCACCTTTATGAACATTGAACCATGTGTAACGGGGGGAGCTGGGGTCCTGGCGCACTCTATATAAGCCACCCCCCTCCTCTGGGACAAGGGTTCGCACTTTTGTAAACACACACACACATATAATCCAGTCGACTGCCTCAGGGCACCGAGACATAGAGCTGTTACTTCCTCCGAGAAGGGCCTGAACTCGTAAAAGTCGTGTGTACAACTACTCCATAGCTAGGATCTTGCCTCCTCATACCTACCCCCCATTCTACTGTTAGTACTAGATCCACGACAGTTGGCGCCCACCGTGGGGCAGGTGTCTTAGCGACTTATTGGAGAAGTTGCAATTTTTCCGATCCCCATCATCATGGTTCCAGGCGGAAGTTTGGCTGAGGGCCGCGAGATCCGTCTCGGCGCGCTCGTGTTTGTCGCCGACGACTCCGCTTGGCTTCAGGAGGCACCACTCGATGTCAACGCACTCCCCGCCCGCGGGGCGACGAACTTCCACGCGTGCGTCTGCGGCGTCCTCCTGCGGCAACCGTCGACCCAGTACCAGTCCACTCCAACGGCTTTCCCCCTCCCTGCGACCCGCCGGAGCAAGCGCACCGGCCGGTCGAGGATTCAACGGTGGGTGAAGCATGCGGTGGCCCGCCAGTCAGCCACCCCTCAAGTCGCGGCGCTCGAGCCCGACGAGTCTCTCTACGGCATGTTCGATCTGTCGACTGGCTTCGTAGAGACTGCATCCGAGTGCGGCAGCAATGACTCGGCAGCGAAAGTCCTGATGGTCAATGGACCACGCGGTCCTCCTGGCTTCGATCGTGAAGACGGAGGTGACGGGAACGGTGATCCATCGCGCGTTCACGAGGAGTACCGCCCCGAGCCTCTCTCCTCGCAGCAGAGAGAAGAACTTCGTCGCCGAAACATGGATGCCCTGCATACTCCAATAGTTGGAGAAACGCCCGAGGCCCAGGCCTTGGAACATGCTCGCTTGGCCAATCTGGCTGAGCGAACTCGGCTGGAGAACCTACAGCGCGCACTCGATGATCGCGCTCCTCAACGTGCTCCTGAGTCCAGCCGACGCCAACTTTTTCCACCTCCGTCTCAGGTATACCGGACACCGATCCAAAACCTAGGAGCTGCCGCCCGGATAGCAAAGTCGATTCAACCTTCCCAGTCAGAAGCTGGCCGAGGTCTGGCGCAGATCAGGGCCTTGCTTCGGGCAGTAGGAGAGCAGAATACGACCGTGTCTCAGTCACGGGATAGGATCCATAGCAGATCTGTGGTCGCAGATACGGTCCAGTCAGCCCATAGCCCGAGATCGCCCCCGAGGCGTGAGGGACGTGGAGAGCGGCGTGATCAGTACAGAAACCAGGAGCAGTATGATCGTCGAGCCGATCACGATGGTCGCCGTCGAGTGCCCACGCCTCCTCCAAGGAGTGGGTCATACATGCCGCGGCCACATGAAGACAGGCGCCCTAACAGCGTCGGAAGAGGTATTCCAGTCGACTCCAGGGAGCCAGGTTTTGATGCGAGATCTATTCTCGTACAAGGCTTAGTCGGCAGAAATAGAGCTCACCGAGATGGCCATGACAGAGGCCCGCAAACCAGCAACAGGGTGCATGTCTCTGGCCCAGAGTGCTTCAGCAGAGCTATCAGAGCTGCAGTGATTCCCCCCAACTTTAGGTTGGCGACTGGAGTCAGTAAGTTCACCGGAGAGTCCAAGCCTGACACCAAGCTCGAAGACTACCGAGTGGCTGTCCAGATTGGTGGCGGCAATGATGAGGTGGCCATGAAACACCTTCCTCTGATGTTGGACGGCTCAGCTAGGGCGTGGCTGAATCAGTTGGCACCTGGCAGCATCTATACTTGGGAAGATCTTGCCCGAGTCTTTGTCAGAACGTTTGAGGGTACTTGCAAGCGGCCAGCAGGTTTGACAGTATTACAGTGTTGCGTCCAGAAACCGAATGAAACTTTGAGAGATTATATCCAGAGGTGGATCACCCTGCACCACACGGTGGAAGATGTGTCTGATCATCAGGCAATTTGTGCTTTCAAGGAAGGCGTCAGGTACCGGGAGTTGAATCTGAAATTCGGTCGGACAGGAAACATGACTTTGACTCGGATGATGGAAATCGCCACCAAGTATGCCAATGGTGAAGAGGAGGAGCGACTGCGGAGTGGCAAGCACAAAGCAGTCGCCCACGATGCCGGAGGAGGAAACTCCAGTCGGAAACAAAAATGCAAGGCCGAACCAGCTGCTCCGGGTGAGGCCTTGGCTGTGGTTCAAGGAAAGTTCAAGGGGAAGCCCAAAGGGCCGTGGAACCCCAAGAAAGTAAAAGATCAGGATGGAAATGACGTGTTGGATCTGCCGTGCCATATCCACACCAAAAAAGACGAAGAAGGTAATTTCATTTACCCGAAACATACCACTCGACAGTGTCGGCTCCTGATCCAGCAGTTCCGAGAGAAACAATCCAAGGAAAAGGAGAAGGAGGCAGACAAGGCTGAGAGTGAAGGAGAAGATGATGATGGTTATCCTCGCGTGAATTCCACTCTGATGATTTTTGCTGATGTTGAAAACAAGAGTCGATTGAAAGTCATCAACAGAGAAGTGAACATGGTCGCTCCGGCGACACCCAGTTACTTGAAATGGTCGCAGACTGCCATTACGTTAGACCAGTCTAATCACCCAGCGCACATCGCCACCCCTGGGAGGCAAGCGCTGGTGGTCGACCCGGTGGTCGAAGGCACTCGACTGAAAAAGGTCCTGATGGACGGTGGCAGTGGCCTGAACATTCTGTATGCAGAAATGTTGAAAGGAATGGGCATTCCGATGTCCAGACTCAGTGAAAGCCATATGAGTTTCCATGGGGTCATCCCAGGCAAGAAGGCTGCGTCCCTCGGTCAGATTGCACTCGACGTGGTTTTTGGTGATGCCAAAAATTACCGTAAAGAAAAGTTGACGTTTGAAGTCGTGGATTTTCAGAGTGCATATCATGCAATTCTGGGCAGGCCAGCTTATGCACGATTCATGGCTGGACCTTGTTATGTGTACCTCAAACTGAAGATGCCTGGTCCCAGAGGAGTGGTCACTATCTCTGGTAATCGGAAAAATGCGGAAGAGTGTTTCTAGAAGGGCTCAAAGATCGCCGATGCCCAGATGGCCGTGGCAGAATTGCAAGAATACCAGAAAAATGCAGACCCAAGTGACTTGTTGCGAGCCAAGAAGCCAGCCACGGATTCAGCATTCCAGTCGTCTGGCGAGACGAAGTCTGTTCACATTCACCCGACGGACCCCAATGCAGCCCGACCCACATTTCAACCACACTCGACTCCAAATAGGCAGAAGCGCTCATCCAGTTCCTCCGTGAGAACTGGGACATCTTTGCATGGAAGCCTTCTGACATGCCAGGTGTTCCCAGGGGACTGGCTGAGCATCGTTTGCGAGTTGACCCGAAAGTGAAACCAGTCAAAGAGCTTCTTCGACGGTCCGCCATCCAGAAAATAAAAGCAATCGGCAAAGAGATGGCTTGGCTTTTGGCAGCTGAGTTCATCCGAGAGATTTACCACTCCGAGTGGTTAGCCAATGTTTTCATGGTCCCAAAGAAAGATGACTCACTCCGCATGTGCATCGATTTCAAGCATACCAATCGGGCCTGCCCAAAAGATCACTTCCCTCTCCCTCGCATCGATTAGATAGTCGACTCAACTGCTGGGTGCGAGCGCTTGTCCTTTTTGGATGCCTACTCCGGGTACCACCAGATCCGTCTGTATGGACCCGACGAAATAAAGACAGCTTTTATCACCCCGTTCGGGTGCTTCTGTTATGTCACAATGCCATTCGGCTTGAAGAACACCGGAGCCACATTTATGCGAATGATTCAGAAGTGCCTACTCACTCAAATCAGTCGGAATGTGGAAGCATACATGGATGACATTGTGGTCAAGTCACGTAAAGGTTCCGACCTGCTGATCGACCTCGCTGAAACCTTTGCCAACCTCAGAAGGTATGATATCAAGCTCAATCCAGCAAAGTGTACGTTTGGAGTTCCAGGCGGAAAGTTACTCGGTTTTCTTGTTTCCGAACGAGGAATTGATGCTAACCCAGAGAAAGTAGGCGCTATACTCCGAATGAAACGCCATGTGCGTGTGCATGATGTCCAGAAGCTTACAGGTTGCTTGGCCGCCCTAAGTCGATTCATTTCTCGCCTCGGTGAAAAGGCGATGCCTCTTTACCGACTGATGAAGAAATCAGATACGTTCGAGTGGACTCCAGAAGCTGATACAGCATTTGCAGAGCTAAAAGCCCTGCTTTCCACCCAGTCGGTGCTTGCTTCTCCAATCAGCAAAGAGCCTCTTTTGCTTTATATAGCAGCCACTGGACAAGTCGTCAGTACAGTACTTACGGTCGAGCGGGAAGAAGAAGGAAAAGCGTACAAAGTTCAACGCCCAGTTTATTATATTTCTGAAGTCCTAACCCCGTCAAAGCAGAGATATCCTCACTATCAGAAGCTTGTCTATGGAATTTACATGACCACGAAGAAGGTTGCACACTACTTCTCAGATCACTCTGTTACAGTCGTCAGCAATGCTCCATTGTCAGAGATTCTGCACAACAGGGATGCAACCGGTCGAGTGGCAAAATGGGCGATTGAACTCCTTCCCTTGGATATCAAGTTTGAGGCAAAGAAGGCTATCAAGTCCCAAGCAATAGCAGATTTCCTCGCCGAGTGGATCGAACAGCAACTGCCGACTCAAGTTCTCTCTAAGCACTGGACCATGTTCTTTAACGGATCCAAGATGTTGAGCGGTTCTGGTGCTGGAGTAGTTCTGGTATCCCCCTAAGGAGACAAGCTCAGATATGTCCTCCAGATTCACTTTGATGCCTCCAACAATGAAGCAGAATACGAAGCACTCCTACATGGGTTGCGCATGGCCATCTCACTCGGTGTTCGTCGCCTCATGGTCTACGGCGACTCAGATTTGGTAGTTAATCAAGTGATGAAGGAGTGGGACATCAGAAGCCTAGCCATGACTGGTTACTTCAATGTGGTGAGAAAGCTTGAGAAGAAGTTCGAGGGGTTAGAACTCCACCACATCCCCCGATTGAAAAATCAAGCAGCCGATGAATTGGCAAAGATAGGTTCCAAGAGAGAAGCCATTCCCAGCAACGTGTTCTTGGAGCATATTCACACGCCGACAGTTCAGGAAGACCCTTTCACTGAAGAGCCCCCACAACCCAAGAGCGCCACGGATCCGACTGAAGTCGAGGTCCCAGCTGTGGTCAACCTAATCATGGAGGTTCTGGCCATTACTCCCGATTGGACGGTGCCCTACATTGCGTACATCCTCAGGAAAGAGCTCCCAGAGAATGAAGAAGAAGCTCGACAGATCGTCCGCCGATCAAAAGCTTTTGCTGTGATAAGAGGGCAGCTATTCAGAGAAAGTGTGACTGGAGTCGGTCAGAAGTGCATAACACCAGAAGAAGGTCGAATGATCCTCAATGACATCCACTCAGGGACCTGTGGTCACCATGCGTCCTCTCGGGCCATCGTGGCTAAAGCATACCGAGCTGGATTCTATTGGCCACGAGCAAATGAGATGGCGAAAGATATAGTCGACAGATGTGAAGGCTGTCAATTTTACTCCGATATGTCTCACAAGCCAGCGTTAGCCCTGAAGACCATTCCCCTCGTCTGGCCCTTTGCTGTTTGGGGACTGGATATGGTTGGACCGCTGAGGACCGGCAGAAGCGGCTTCACTCACATGCTCGTTGCAGTCGACAAGTTTACCAAATGGATCAAAGCCAAACCCATCAAGAACCTTGACGCTAGCAGCGCTGTCAGTTTTATCAGAGAATTGACGTTCAGATATGGAGTCCCACACAGCTTCATCACGGACAACGGATCAAACTTTGATTCCGATGAGTTCAGAATTTTCTGCGCCTCTCAGGGCACTCGAGTCGACTATGCTTTTGTTGCTCACCCGCAGTCGAACGGACAAGCAGAAAGAGCCAATGGCCTAATTCTCAAAGGACTGAAGCCCCGACTGATGCGTGACCTCAAACACGCAGCAAGTGCTTGGGTTGATGAACTTCCATCAGTTCTGTGGGGTTTAAGGACAACTCCTAATCGGTCGACTGGAAGAACTCCTTTCTTCTTAGTCTATGGAGCCGAAGCTCTTCTGCCAAGTGACTTGCTCCACAAGGCACCCCGAGTTGAACTCTTCTCCGAAGCAGAAGCAGAGCAGGCCCGGCAAGATTCAGTCGATCTCTTAGAGGAGGAAAGAGAGATGGCCTTGATCCGCTCGACCATTTATCAGCAAGATTTGCATCGATTCCACGCCAGGAATGTGAGGGGTCGGGCCTTTCAAGAAGGAGACTTGGTTCTTCGAGTGGATCAGCAGAAACCACACAAGCTCGCTCCAACTTGGGAAGGCCCCTTCATCGTCACCAAAGTTCTCCACAACGGAGCATACCATCTTTACAGTATCGAGCATCAGAAAGACGAGCCACGGGCTTGGAACGCGGAGCTGCTCCGCCCCTTTTACACTTAAACACTCGTTCGAATAAAATGTAATAAGCAACACCTTTTGTAATTCATTTATCAAAGACAAGAGCTTACGTTTCTCTCATTTGATTGTGTTGTTCTTATTTACTCTTGAAATCCCCCAGTGGGTGGGCTTAGTCGCGAATCCGTTCCGCCTAAGTTCGAAAAAATCCTACCGAGTGAAGAGCAATCCTCCCACTCGGGGGCTTAGCTGCAGTCGAGCACTCGCCTAAGCTCTCTCACTAAGAGGCTTAACGGTAGTCCAGCACTCGCCTAAGTTTGGAAAAATCCTACCGAGTGGAGAGCAGTCCTCCCACTCGGGGGCTTAGCTGCAGTCGAGCACTCGCCTAAGCTCTCTCACTAAGAGGCTTAACGGCAGTCCAGCACTCGCCTAAGTTTGAAAAAATCCTACCGAGTGGAGAGCAGTCCTCCCACTCGGGGGCTTAGCTGCAGTCGAGCACTCGCCTAAGTTCTCTCACTAAGAGGCTTAACGGCAGTCCAGCACTCGCCTAAGTTTGAAAAAATCCTACCGAGTGGAGAGCAGTCCTCCCACTCGGGGGCTTAGCTGCAGTAGAGCACTCGCCTAAGTTCTCTCACTAAGAGGCTGAACGGTAGTCCAGCACTCGCCTAAGTTTGGAAAAATCCT
>NC_041380.1:592182000-592200400 GCF_002162155.2 Triticum dicoccoides
GAGCAATCCTCCCACTCGGGGGCTTAGCTGCAGTCGAGCACTCGCCTAAGCTCTCTCACTAAGAGGCTTAACGGCAGTCCAGCACTCGCCTAAGTTTGAAAAAATCCTACCGAGTGGAGAGCGGTCCTCCCACTCGGGGGCTTAGCTGCAGTCGAGCACTCGCCTAAGTTCTCTCACTAAGAGGCTTAACGGCAGTCTAGCACTCGCCTAAGTTTGAAAAAATCCTACCGAGTGGAGAGCAATCCTCCCACTCGGGGGCTTAGCTGCACTCGAGCACTTGCCTAAGTTCTCTCACTAAGAGACTTAACGGCAGTCCAGTACTCGCCTAAGTTCGAGACCCATCCCTATCCGCAAGGATGACGAGGTGCAGGTCGACTGCAACCTTCTCCTTCGGAGCTGCGGCACAAATACAACATCCGCTCCATCCTTATCCGCAAAGATGACGAGGTGCAGGTCGACTGCCACCTTCTCCTTTGGGGCTGCGGCACAAATACAACATCCGCTCCATCCCTATCCGCAAGGACGACGAGGTGCAGGTCGACTGCAACCTTCTCCTTCGGAGCTGCGGCACAAATACAACGTCCGCTCCATCCTTATCCGCAAGGACGACGAGGTGCAGGTCGACTGCCACCTTCTCCTTCGGAGTTGCGGCACAAATACAATGTCCGCTCCATCCCTATCCGCAAGGACGAAGAATGCAGCAAGCAAAGTCCATCCGAAGGCAAACATAAGCACATTCAGAGATAAACCAAATTCAGATAAATACTAAAAGGTTCCAAGCAGCGAATCAAAAGTACTCGGGCACCAAGCCCGAAGGAGTTTAACAGTTACAGAAACCACTCGGCATTCCGAGGCAAATTTAAAGCTTATCCAAGTTTCATAAGATTGTTCACTCGGCCGGAGGAGGACTGGCAGGCTCCACGAATGAGTCCAGATCGATCCCATCAGCGATTCGAGTGGCGGCAGCAATGAAAGTCTCCATGAAGGACTAGAAGTCGTGCTTTTTGGTGTTAGCGACTTTGATCGCAGCCAGCTTGTCTTCACGAACCTCCTTGCAATGGACTCGCACCAGGGACAGCGCCACGTCAGCACCACACCGGGCGGAGGATTTCTTCCATTCTTGCACTCGGTCAGGGATCTCGTTCAATCGAGTCATTAGAGATTCCAGATCATTCTGAAACGTCACCTCCGGCCAAAGCATCAAGTCGATTCGAGAGACAACCTCCTTCAGGCGTGCGAGGTAGCTTGCGGCGCTGGCGATACGGGACTCCATTCAGAGCATGTTCATCGCAGTTTCGTCGCAGACCGGGGAAGCGATAGGGTCCAGACCCGTCTCGACCCTTCCAGTTTCTTCGTCAAAGTCTTGACAAAGTTCTGCAGCCAAAAGTCAGTTCAATCAACTGAGCAAAATCTGATGGCAAGCATCAACACAGTCGGACTAAAAGAAATACCTCCCAGCACGAGATAAAGCTTCTTGGCGAGGGTCCTCAGATAAGCTTCTGTGTCGTTCCTCTTGCGGATCGCAGACTCCAACTTTTCGTTCAGGGCGACCTTATCCTTCTTCAGGCTGGTCACTTCGCGGTTAGCTTCATTAAGACAAGATGTCAGTCTAGTCACCTCTCCTTCAAGCGTTCTGACTGAAGCAAGCTTCTTGTCTGCGAGAGCGGTTTTGTCTTGGGCTGCTTTTTGCGCGGCGGCGAGGTCCGTGTCCTTCTTGTCCAGAGCCAACTTCATTTTCTCTACAAAAGAAATAATCGAATCAAAAAAGAGATCAAAGAGATATATTGAAATTCAGTCGGCAATCAGTTACCTTCCATACCAGCGGCCTCGTCTTGAGCTTTTTTCAGATTTTGCTGAGCCAATTCCAAGTCTAAGTTGAGTTGCCTCTGCTTCTCTTCGAGTTCGGCAAACTTGGAGATAAGAGTACAAGACTTCTGCAGGAGGCAAGAGACAGGTCAATCGATAGGTTCGAAAGCAGTTCATTTTTGAGTGAATAAAACCTAAAGAAGTGGACAACAAGCTGTTCAGACCCCAGTCGAATGCCAGCAGCCGCCCGCGATCTCGGGGACTACACCCAGTGGGTGCACTTGGCGTGCCCTTACCGGTTCTGATCCCACTCGCCCGGCCCGCCGGAGTCGAGTGCAAGGAATAAAAAAAGAGAGAGAAAGAACAACTGCGCCATCAACAAAATAAGAACTCAGACCACAGTCGACTGCTAGCAGTCGACCGCAGTCTCGGGGACTACACCCAGTGGGTGCACTTGGCATGCCCCCACCGATTCTGATCCCACTCGCCCAGACCGAGTGGAAGAGCGAAACTACCAAAAATGGCAGCAACACCCACTGGGTGCTCTGATTCAACGCGAACAACAAGAGATTGTGCAGAAGAAGATTTTTCGAGAACAAAAACAGTCGGAAAGTCTACTCACCTGGACGTTGGCCCGAAGAGCGGCACTAGCGTCGTAGGTAGCCTGACTGCTCTCGTGCACTATCTTCACCCGCTCCATCATCATATCAGCCTGTCGGATGGCTTCCGCAGCCGCTTCCGACTGGTTGTCTGGGATGGGGTAGCTGGTGAAAAAATGTGCAGACGACCCAGGTGCGGCTGCTTGAGGCTCCGTGGTGTGGAGTTGGATAGTTGAAGGAACCACAGGCGCGGTCGACCGTGTGGGATGCCCACTCGGCAAGGGTGCAGCGAACGTCATAGTGCCCCTGCTCACATCTTCAGCTTGACAGACAGGAGGCGTTGCAGTCGGTTCTTGCCGAGCCACCCTGCCAGCTGTTACCTTCTTGCTCTTCCTAGGCTTAGGAGCCACATCTTCGTCGTCGTCCGGAAGGTCAATGATGTTGCGTGGAGCTGCAAGACAGAACATTCGACCCCAAGTGAACCACTCGACCCTAAAAGGATCAGGAATCGAAATCGCAAGAGTTCATACCTGGGTTAGAGGTTACCGCATCCTCCATTTCCTCGTCACTGTACTGGTATGAAGAAGTCCCTGACGTAGCAGCACTGCAAAGGCTCGCATTCAATCGGTTACACCCAGTGGGTCGAATCCACATACAGGACAAGGCAGATGGTTACCCGGAGATAGTTGGAACAGTTACTTTGATCTGAGGCAAAGCTTTGGGCGGTTTGGAAGAGATGGCTTTCGGCGCTTGAAGCGGCGCGACCTTGGATTGCTTTGGAGGCTTCTCAGTCGGCGTCGGGGAAGACGTCCTGGGGTGCTTCGATGATTGCCCGATCGGCGCAGCCACCAAGTCCGGAGCGCGTGTCGGGTCATGAGTGTGCTTGGACCTCCTCTCCCTGCGAGGAGGCGAGTCGACCTCTTCCTCATCGGTCGATTCATCGCTCTCCTCATCCTCCTCGGCTTCTGAATGCTCCTCGCCGCTCTCGCCCCCGCTTCCTTCTTCTTCAGCGCCGGGGTCCTGCACTCCGTTGGGCATCGAGTACATTTCAATGAGCGCCTGAAAGGATAACAATCAAAAGACATTCAGTCGACCACAAATGGGACATCACGTGGTGAATCGGAAAAATACTTGATAAAACAGAAATATACCTGCTCCGGCTGGTGCGAGTTGTCGAATGGAATCACCCTCCCAGATTCTCGAGGGTTGTCTTTGTTGCCAGTGATTCCCCTCAACCAGTTCTCCAAGATATCCTCGCTGACCTCCTCCGGGTGGATCCGAGTGGTATCCTCGAGCCCAGAGTACATTCACATCAGATGATCGCGCGCCTGAAGAGGTTGGATGCGTCGATCGAGAAAGACCTCCAGCAGATCCATCCCGGTCACTCCGTCGCGGACAAGCTGGACGACCCGTTCAACCAGCTCCTTGACCTGCGCCTTCTCTTCTAGAACTACCTTCAGGGGAGCAGGCTTCTCCACTCGAGCCAAGGAAAAAGGAGGAAGTCCAGTCGACTGGCCAGGGGTTGGCCGATCCTTGCAGTAAAACCAAGTCGACTGCCAGCCCCGGACCGAGTCAGGAAGGATCATCGCTGGGAAAGTACTCTTGCTCCTCATCTGGATCCCCAGGCCACCGCACATCTGGATCACCCGCGTCCTCTCGTCACTCGACTTGGCCTTTTTGACCGACTGGGAACGGCAAGTGAAGATGTGTTTGAAAAGCCCCCAGTGCGGTCGACAGCCCAAGAAGTTTTCGCACATGGACACGAAAGCGGCCAGATAGACTATGATGTTCGGAGTGAAATGGTGGAGCTGAGCCCCAAAGAAGTTCAAAAAACCCAGAAGAAAGGGTGGGGAGGCAGTGAGAATCCGCGATCTACGTGGGTTGCTAGGAGGACACACTCACCCTCTCTAGGCTGCGGCTCGGTTTTGTCCCCCGGGAGCTGAGCCGACTTGTGGGGGATCAATCCCCCCTCCACCAGGTCGTCGAGGTCGTCCTGCGTGATTGCCGAGCGAATCCAGTCGCCCTGGATCCAGCCCGCCGGCAGGCCGGACCTCGACGAGGATCCGCCCCGGCTGGTCCGCTTGCCCTTCGCCTTCGCGGTCGCCTTCTTTGCATGTTCCAGCGCCGCCGTCTTATCCTTCCCCATGGTGGCAGATCGAGCTCGAGCGGAGGTCCGGCGACAAGGCGGAAGCGAGAGGGGTGGAGAGATCGGGAGAAAGAGAAGAGAAAATGGAGGCGTGCGGAGCAGAGGCCTGGCCTGAGACCTTTTATAAGGCCTTCCACCGAGTGGCTGACTAGTGGACCCAAGTGATCTAAACAAATCCCGCAACAGTCGCGCGCGTAGTACGTGGCGAAAAAGGTGGCGCGGGGATTGAGGAGACTTACCTAATCCATCCCGATAACCTCGTTTCCTCCCGTCTGGCGCGCTTCCCAAAATTCGAATCCCGCGAGATCCGCGGAGAGCGGAACAACCTGTCAGACTGAAGACAAACACCCTCTACATCATCATTCGGAATTCAACCATGAAAGTTCACTCGACGACAACCAAGAATGGACCAAGGCAGCTGAGAAAGGAGTCGACATCGTCTCCTCAACTCATTGTTTCAGGACAAGGCATATTCATAGCACAAAGAGTGGGTCGGAAGTGTTCTCAACCCCTTCCTCACTCAAACCCTGATTCATTCGGGGGCTAATGATGAAGCTACGTACCCAGGGTAGGGTCATGGACCTGTTCAGCATACCCTCCCGAAGGACATCTTTACAAAGAATCAGAAGCAGTCGAAGAGAAAACATCATCCACTCGACCATGAAGAGGTGCTCACTCGACTGCCTTGAAGACACTCGACTACCTTGAAGACACTCGACCACCTTGAAGACGGGAAGCCCTCCACTCTGCAACGGTCGTGACTTAAACCATAGCATTATGGGCATTTATAACACTTTATTGTAGAAGTTACCGATAACGCCCCACCTTTATGAACATTGAACCCTGTGTAACGGGGGGGCTGGGGTCTTGGCGCACTCTATATAAGCCACCCCCCTCCTCTGGGACAAGGGTTCGCACTTTTGTAAACACACACACACATATAATCCAGTCGACCGCCTCAGGGCACCGAGACGTAGGGCTGTTACTTCCTCCGAGAAGGGCCTGAACTCGTAAAACTCGTGTGTACAACTACTCCATAGCTAGGATCTTGCCTCCTCATACCTACCCCCATTCTACTGTCAGTCCTAGATCCATGACAACTGGCAAGTCTCTTTACTCGTTCCGCAATGCATCATCCCATAACTAACTCATTAGTCACATTGCTTGCAAGGCTTATAGTGATGTGCATTACCGAGAGGGCCCAAAGATACCTCTTCGACAATCGGAGTGACAAATCCTATGCTTGATCTATGCCAACTCAACAAACACCATCGGAGACACCTGTAGAGCACCTTTATAATCACCCAGTTACGTTGTGACGTTTGGTAGCACACAAAGTGTTCTTCCGGTAATCGGGAGTTGCATAATCTCATAGTCATAGGAACATGTATAAGTCATGAAGAAAGCAATAGCAGTAAACTAAACGATCAAGTGCTAAGCTAACGGAATGGGTCATGTCAATCACATCATTCTCCTAATGATGTGATCCCGTTTATCAAATGACAACTCATGTCTATGCTTAGGAAACATAATCATCTTTGACCAACGAGCTAGTCAAGTAGAGGCATACTAGTGATACTCTGTTTGTCTATGTATTCACACATGTATTATGTTTCCGGTTAATACAATTCTAGCATAAATAATAAACATTTATCATGAAATACGGAAATAAATTATAACTTTATTATTGCCTCTAGGGCATATTTCCTTCACTAAGGTCATTTCTATTAACCATATGATGGCATTTTCGTCAATAATAGAATGTCATTTCATTATTGAGATGTGACAAAAAAATACTAGCATGACAATTTTATTATTTAGCTGACGACATTTTTATTGACAATAGGATGGCAGTTTTATCAATAATAGAATGCATTTTAATTATTGAGTGTATGGTGTTTTTATTATAAATAGGTGGGGATTTTTTAATGTTTGAGAGGATTGCATTTTTTATATTTTAATGACATGACATTTTTTTAGTTTTGGGGTGTTTCCATATAAAAAATATCTAGAGGATGGCAGTTTGATAAAGTAGCACAACAATTGTTCTTCAAAGCGTGACATTCTCTCAATTTATAATTTCATTTTTTTCATGGCATTTTTATCCCGAGGATGGTAGTTCTAAAGTTTTAGCATGGCAAAAAAAAATTGTGCCTCTTTTTTTGGTCATGGCATTTTTATCCCGTGGATGGCATTTTGTTATCTAAACTATAGGGTGGCAGTTTTTAAGTTTAGCATAGCAAAAAAATCAAAATCACTCAAGCAATTAGCATGGCAATTTAAGGGGAAAAAACACTTTAACAGGTCCTTTTGGGTTTGGGGGGTCGCGCTGGGCTTGCCTACTGAGAAACGAGCGAAAACGGTCACCAGTAGCTGATGGGGGCCAATTCCCCTTGCAATCGAACACTACAGGTATTAGGGCAGACTAAAAAACTAGATATTAGGGTTTAAAAAATCCAAAACAGAAAAACAAAGAAAAAAACCAAAAAAACCTTTCAAATGGAAAAAGCACCCAACAACAGTGCTGGAGCGCTCCACGCCAGTAAAACATTTGCTGCTGTGGAAGGCCTCCAAGGGCCTCTGCGCCCTTGGGTTAGTTGCTCCCATGTTTATCGTCAACCAGCATCGCACCAGCTCATATGCTTAGAGCATCTCCAACCAGTGCACGCATGGTGATCACCCTCTGGGCTGTCTGGTATGCTCGGCGGAAGGCGATTTACGAGTCAATCTTCCAGAGCCCCTACCAAGTGTTTGCTTTTGTCAACTCTTATATAAATGAGCTCGATAAACTCCCAAAATCTGAAGTCAGGCAACCGGCTGGAGTGTCCTCTAGTAATGCACAGCTTAGATGGATTCCACCACCGACCAACATGCAGAAAATCAATGTAGACGGAGCTTCGGCCCGGCACAGGCATGGGGGGCTGTAGCCGCTGTATGCCGCGACCATACTGGAACGTATTTGGGGTCCTCGGCTGTGGTGTTTCGAGGAGATATTAGCCCAGTACTTCTAGAGACTTATGCTTGCAGGGAGGGACTTGCTCTTGCACAGGATCTCAACATTGAGAGCATACTGTTTGCTTCAGATTGTCAGAGTGTTGTCAATGATATATGTCAAGGCGCTGGAGGTCCACACTCGGCAATCATCCGTGAAATAATAGCCAGTAGAACTAGCTTCAGTTTATGTACTTTTATTCGTGAGCGTAGGAGTCACAATTTTAAGGCTCATAATCTCGCCAAATTTGCTTGTAATCTAGCCTTAGGTAGGCATACCTGGTTGGGTACCCCGCATAATCCGAACCGTGTACCCATGAACATTATTCAATAAAGTGGCGAGATTTCTAAAAAAAATCTCCAACAGATGCGCGGCGCGCTAAAAAACTTTTACAGCACTGAAATAGTATTTTCGCGTGTGGGGGAGGTAGGTTGCTTTTCCAGGCGCTGCAAATTTTAGCGCGCCGATGTAAAGCCACCAGGCGCTGCAAAATCCATCGCACGCGACCAGCCAATGCATAGAAAAAAGATTGAAACAACACATACGAAAAAATACAAACCAACACATAGTTCAAATTCATAGCATAATTCAAGCCCCACACCACAAGCTAGTAAAACTAGACAAAATGATGCAAATAAAACTAGCTAATAAAACCGCGGAGTCATGTATTGCCAGAGCGGATCTCCGTGTAATACATGCCGGAGGGGCGGAGGCGGACGCCGTGAAAGCTAGAGCTGCTTCAGGGCGCGGCAGCATGATGGCGCGCTGGAGGCAGGGGAGACGGCGCATCGGCAACGGGCGCTGGAAGAGGCGGGGGAGAAGGCGCGGCGACGACAGGGCACTGAAAGAGGCGAGGAAGACGGCGCGGCGGGAGGCGAAGGGCGGTAGTTGATGGGCACCCGCGCGTTGTACGACGCGCGCCAAAACTGCTGCGTGTGATGCTGCTTTTTCCCGTGCACGCTGTTTTTTAGCGTGTGGCAAACTTTCACGCACCAAACGGCCTTCCACGCGTCAAATGGGCGGTGGCTTATTCGCGCGCCTATTAAGCAAAGCCCATACCAGAAAGTCCATAACAAACCGCCTCATACCCTCCCCCCCCCAACATCATTTACATGGCAATTCTACATGTTAACTACGAATCTCCAAATTTTCATTAAAAAATATTGTAATATATAATCTACACACAAAAAATCCAAGCCCCATTTTCATGTACATTTTGGGTTTTTTTTTGAAAGTATATTACTCCGTAATTATAAAAATCTGCACATACATAGTATACGCGTACTCCTTTCATCCGGTGAAGAGTGTACATATAAAAAATTTAGAACAAATTATGGAGTGGAGTAAAAAAATGCATTAGAAAGATGCAAGCCATTATCTCTCTCCTCTTTAATTATCCAATCCTCAATGAACTAAGTGCGTGTAGAAATTAAGGAGAGTATATGTATAATGTTATTGGTCTTGATTACCGTGTGAAGAAAGAGAAACATTTTTTTCTATTTTAAAATGTATTGGGAAGCTAGAAATACACTCTTTTGTGGACAAATTTTAAAGCCAAATGTACACTTTTCATCGAACGAAGGAAGTATACGTGTATGCACACTTTTTCAGGGTTTTTTTTCTTTTGCAAGGCATAAAGATGGTATTTGAGTGTCAGGCTCCATTTGCCTTTCCCCCATTTGCCCTTCTCAAAATAACTCGAAAATAATTCAGAGCACGACAAGGTATGCTTCACAGTTCATGCGTTGACTCGCTATTTCTTTTTTACAGGAGGGAAACGCTTTCCTTGTATGTATAGAAGAATATCTAAGACAGGTTACAAAACAACAAGGTGCACACCAAAGTTGACAGTTACACGGCTGACAGCTGTTACAACTCCCAGAAGAATGGGTTGGCTTTTACAACAAGAAAAATGATCAAAAATTTGCGTCTCCCTCCACGGCGATCAAGTTCCCAAGGGCAGCTTCTTAGGGGAGCCCCTAGATGCAAATGGGACCGGGCATCCCCGCCAAGCAAACCTCGTTTGTGCGTGTGGAAGAAGCAGCCTTCCACCGGTATCATTTACTTGGCAATTCTACATCCATAAGAACTATTCATCTGCAATTACATGAACAAGTAAGTAAAAAAGCTCGAAGATATATGAGTAGTGATTTCTGGAAACTGTTGAGTGTGTAGAGTAGGGTCCTGCGCTTTACCTATACAGCCGGAATTTTTAGAAGAACGAGTGAGCAGCAATACAGACATACAGAGATGACAACCCCGGCAACGAAATTCTGGTACAGGCGGTTGTTATCTCTGCTAGGAATGAAGGCTGCCCTCAACACGTTTGTGATCTCAAATACCCGGTATGATAGCTGCAGCATTGAGTGAGCATGGAATTAGCATGTTTGATGATCCGGTTTTGTGAAATGCATCTGAGATCAGTACACTTACCAAAAGATAGATTGATGTCGTTAGCATGAAGTTAAGCATCGGGTAACCCGGTATGAAAGACAGAAGCCATTTGGGCTGCCCGTTTGGTACACTAGACCTGCAAAAAGAAAAGAAACAGCTCTCAAAACGGATCCTGCGTCTAGGAACCAGAGGCACGAGGCACAATAAGCAGAAACATGGAGAATGAAGACAAATCCTAGATGCACTTCGGTCAAAAGGTATTCATCTGCTTTCAAGAAACTCTCTGTTCTTGGCCAAGGACATTAGTGTTACATCGAGTAAAGATAGACGCAAGTTCAACTGTGATAGTTGCCCTTTTGTCTATACTTAGTGGAACTACCGCACCCAGACCAACAGAATAACTACTAATGGTTTATCAGGCAGGAACAGCTGGATGTCTACTCAAGATACATAAAAAAGCTTAAGGTCTTCCAGACAGAGTTGAATGTCCCTTCGATTTTTGTTCTCGAGTCTTGAGCTTAAACATTTAATATCTTAAAGCATACTTATCACTGGACTACTGAACTGAGTCAACATTCAGTAACTAAAAGTAGAATCAGCATATGCTGAAACAGCTTAGTTCCATACCTGAGCCAAATGTGGATCTGGGAAATATAAGTCTCCAGAGTGACCTTGCCAAGCCAACTGTCAAATAAGATCTCGATCTTAGTAATGGAAAAAGCAAAGGAATGGGAAAGGGAAAATGCCTGAACAATCCATATAAGGTGCTACAAACTTAGTAGATGCTTACGCAAAAAGAGCCAAAGAAGCGCCCCTCAACTGTTGGGTGCAATTGCGTAGGCAAATATATACACTGTAAGAAATAAAGCGCTGTGTCAACTGCATGAAACAAATGTTGGCCGCGTGTCATATTGGTTACGATATCTTCTTTTTTATACGTACGTGATAGGAATCCATGACGTGTACGGATGGTACTTGTTGTACGTAATTTTGTCCAGCCTGTAGATATATTCATACCACAGATAGCCAGCCTAAAAGAACAGAAGTCCTAGTTAGTATAGCAATTGAGGTTAACACAGCAATGTTGACTAATTGGTAACAACCAAGCTAGCTGACATAGATAACAAGTCAGTGCATTTGTATGAGATGGTCATGTGACTTACCAGGACTGAAAGAGTCACAATGGTACCCTTGATCGACAACCTAACCTTAGTCTCAGATTCTTCCAGCTTCTCCATCCATCTTTCCACCTGTTCAGTATGTAAGGTTATATACTAGATTAATTTGAGATAAACAAAGGAACAAATACATAAGACAATAACATCTAAGTCTGTCATCATTACTGTAATGTATCAGGAGAGACTCCACAGAGGAAGTTTGTGGAAAGAACTTATCAATATTGACTGTGTATGCATGCATAACGGAAGAAGAGGAATACATATACATATCTGAAAACTTACATTAGGGTGAAAGTAAGCATAGATCATTCCAACAATCCATATGTACCGATCAAGCCCAGATCGGAAATGCCACTCATGCAATAAGGGTAAGTGTGACTTAGAAGGCTCTGGATCTTTATAGCCTACATTGGACAGAAAAAACAAAGATTAATACTCTGATCCATGACTGAGAAGAATATCCACAGAAAAATATATGGACAACTTACCAAGCAGGAACGTAAAGGGGGCCCACAAAATTTCGAATACCCCAGGAACTTCCCATATCAAAATGACAGCCAAGAAGCAGCCAGCAATCTTAATAGCCATAACTGATGGTATCTCATTATACTTGTTAAACAGGCCAAGTGATGCGTACACCATAAGTGTAAATAGGGTGTGCATTGGGCAGATATAGTACAACATAAAATCATTGTCAAGGACAATGCAACAGAAAGCCACAAAGAAATTTAGCCTCCACATCATCTGCGTTAAAAGTGTATTTATTACCCATTAAGTCTCTGACAGATGGTCCAAAAATCAAGAGAATTAAATTTATCATACGCAGAAGCGATAAAGGTTGAGGTAGACTCAGCACCTGTGCAAATCTTGCAATGCTAAAATCTTTCTTGATATAATAGTACGAGAAATTCCCAAATCCAGTCATCCAAACATAGCAAGCAATGAAAACACGAATTGCATTGTATATTTCTGACGCGCCAAAATAGTGGTACATCAGAAATAAGACCTGGAGAGGAAGATTGAATAATTATAAGTTTGTAACATACTTACAGCCAGAATACAGCTACAAAAAACTTACAAAGGACAACAAGTCAACAACAGAAACGGTACTGAAATATTAGTATATGTCTCCGTGGTATAAATTGCTGTAACATAAATGAGAAGAAGACTATCCCGGAACTAGTTTGAATATGGAGTAGCAGACTGGGACAATAATGCAAATACTCTCTTGACTTTAATGCATAGTAAAACTTGGTCTTGCAATATAAGAGAAGTAGACTAGAAACAGTGAAGGCACTAATGAGTGCACTATGTGCACAGCACATGGTGGAAATTTCACTAAATGAGCATCAAAGACATGCTTTGTGTTTCGTGTTGCAAACTGAAAGGATGAATGGCGAAAAAGTGCATCGAAAATGCCATCACACGCAGAATCTCTCAATATCTCCAACCACAGATATGACTAAAATCGCATTTACCAGAAGAACTAAAGCAATGAAGTAAAATCACTAACCTGCATCCACCCTTTCCATTCCTCAGTTTGGTGGCGGTTAAGATAGAGTATGGACTTTCCAGAAAACGCTGATTTCTCCTGGTGCTTCTTAAGTGAAGTAAGTGCTGATGCTATGATAAGAAGAATGTACAGGAACAGAAACAGGTCTCTGTTGTAGTTCTGTCAAAAAAAGGAACAAAGATTACGATACGAGCAAAAAAGAAGCGTACAGGCGTACACATAACAAGCATATATGGTTTTGTTTTGTATAATTCAGGTTTATCCCTACATAGTTGCTTATTACATGAGCACAAGAGTTAGTTTGGCTGACTCAGCTTACAAAATGTTGCAAGCATAAGCCACCATCTATTTGCTACAGGTTCCCAGATGATGGAAAGCTTAAAATTGTTAGATATGCCAAAAAATATGTCACCTGCTTTGCTCTAGCTCTCAGTCTCTAGCTTAATTTAGGCATATCTAAACTAAAGCTAGGCCAGACAAACCATTACAGCTTGCAGGTATTAATTGCTGAAAGATGAATGAGGAAACAAGTCATGGCGGATCATGTAACCAGAAGTAACAATGACACTCCTCGGAGATACGGATAATGTGCATACACTATTTTATTTAAATAACCGACACATGCTACAGTTTATATCTACTCTACTGTATGATACATCATTCAAAATGCATACAGTAAGAAATAAGAGTAACATAGTACCTTCTTGCTTTCTGGAAATATGTTTGTCCGGTCACAAATGTAAAAGTAAACCAGCACAATGCCAAATTCAGCCCTGCAAGATGGTTAGTGGACACATAAGTTTCAATAGCAGATCTCTTAGCTGGAAAATCTAGACTGGACGCAATTAATTCTGCAGGATCTTACATGGCTCTCAGTACAGCACGGTTTTCTAGCAGAAAAGGCTCATCCATTGTTATAAACCTGCAAGCCGCAACGACGTCATGACATAAGCACTCGTCATTTTCATGTGAGACCGTATAATCCTAAAATATGTATCTTATTGTTTATTCATATGATACCGTATTAAATTGGCTTTGGTAGACATGTTCCGGAATTTCGCCGATGGTGATTTCAACTGGCCTCCTTCAATTAATATAGCCTTCTCATCTTCCTTGGAGGTTTCATTTTCCAAAGTAGCATCTGAGTGACTGCAGATGACAAAATAATGGATGATTCGGGCAAAGTTAGGACGGTAGTTGTTCAGCTTCTGATTAACAAAGTAACTGTTGAATTATTTGAAGAAGCAGTATGCGGCTGGCAGTGGGTATGTATATTTAATGACAGCTGCTCGAATCTAAGTTGTAAAGTTAACCAAAAGCAGATATTCTGCTGAGAAATCTTACACTTTCCCATGTAACGAAGACTTCTTGTACTCCAGGATCTCGGAGTAGACCCATGCAATGAGGACTGGGAAAAGACCGAGTAAAAATGACACCTGCAAGGAAGGACAACACCGTGCGTGTTACATAAGCCCATGGCAGCATTGAAAATTGAACCTAGCCGCAATTTGCCAACGCAAACAAAAGCATAAGACTAGGAAACAAAAAGAGCTCAGCCTAAGTTTGGATTTGAGGAGTTAAGCAGCCAACTCCCAGTAAACTTTGCTCTATACTGTCTTCAGGGAAAGGTAGATCTACTGATATATATTCCAGCACAATGAATTTGGCATGGTGGACTGTTTGCTTTGATGTTTTTGACCAAATAAGATGTGGAATATCACAGCTCAAGTGCTGAACTCTAATTTTTCATTTTTGCATAAGTGTGTTCTGCTTTCTTGGATCATAACTGCGTGACACAAAAAGACATTTGTGCCTGGATGTCATGCGTCATGTTGACATGTTGTGAAACTAAATCAGAGCCGGGCCACCAAAGTCGTGAGGTAAGGACCGACTCACGTGACAGGCACACAAGACTACACCTTTGTGGGTACGTGCTGAACTGAATTTAATTCTTGCTCAAGCCCTGGAGCAACCTTAAACCATGGCATTAAACTCGGAACCAGGCTGCTCAGGTACACGTCACGCGTGTCGAGAACAGCTGCGACGCATGAGCTAACCCCGCTACGTAATCCTCTGCAATTTTGGTGGGCAGGGATCCAGGAGGCTCCTAGTGCTTGCTTGCTTAGACAGCAAATTCAGTAGGCTTACACACAAGTACTGCACTAGACGATTTCAAGAGCGGAGCGGGGGAGCTAAAATTGACTCCGGCAAGACGCTTATCTCGGCCGGCGGGGCGGGAATTGCTTGAGCAGCCACGAAATGAGACGAGGGATTGGCGGAGCGGGGGAATCACAGTCACCTGGCCGGGCGTGACGGGGCCGAAGACCTCCATCCCGCGCGAGATCCCGATCCCGATCCCAGCGGCAGCACGGGCAGGCGGGTCAGATCCGGGAGAGAATTGTGCACCAGATGAGTCGTCAGCAGGCCATGCCCCGCGAGCAGGGAAGTTGGACGGGGGAGAGAGACGGACGGCGAGGTCGCGGGCGGGTGGGGAGGAGACTGGGCTGATGGGGATGGGATTTATATATATCTTGCGCAATGGCGGGAGTGGGATTGGAGGCGGAGGGTGGGGAGGTAGGGGGAGGAGGAGATCTGAAGCAACCCAGCGAACGACGGGGCGGTGGCTGGTCGCGGTCGGGCCGGACGGACGGACCGACGGCCGGGGAAGGAAATGATGGGGAAAAGGGAGGAGGGTTGGTCGACGGGATGGTGGGTGGTTGCAAAGTTTGGTGCCACCCCTTTTCCTTTGCTTTTATACTCAATTTAGTTTAGATTTTTGGACCCCGTCCTCGTGCTCCTTTTAAAAAAAACAAAACACAGTACACTCGTCCTGCACCCTACCCTTGCTAGCATCTTTGACACAGATTGAGCCGACATAGTATCTTGAGATTTTACAAAGTCACCACAAAGACTCGGGAGTAGGAGCGTGAACATGGACATGGTCATCGGGACCACACAGACTCGTCCTCGGATCACCCTGGCGACGTGTCGTCTGTAGATAAGTGAGGAGCTAGCTGGCTCGAAAGAATCTTTGATTATGTTACAGGGCATGGCTTCTCGGTTATGCTCTGGCAGGGTGCTACCCTATAGTGCAGAACGACGCCTTTGTAGAGCCCGTTCTCAGCTTCACGGCATCTAAATCCTTTGTGAGAAGAGCTTGACGGTTTTTCATGTATCACCTAGAACTCTAAGCTCCCTAGGAGTACTTGCCCTGGACGCATCGAGGGTTTTGGGAAGTGCTCATTGGCTCATTTGTAAGTGGGCAATTTGTTGCTTGAGGCTACTTCGAGAGGTTTGCGGGGGTGTCCTAGTCAATTAACGAAGGCGCTTACTTATTTCCTCTTGACTTGTGTGTCATGCCTTTAACGGCTAGTGTATCTCATCTCACGCCCAGTTGGGATCCCACCGCTGAAATCGTAGGCGGCATCCCAAAAAGGGGAAACTATGTTCTTGGTTCTCTCCTCTTCCCCGTTCATTCCACTCTCGCTCTTCACCACTCGCCAGTCACCACCATGGCTTCATCTGACCCCTCGCAGGATCTACTTGATTCTCAATCCTTGATTGGTCCACTCTGAATCCATAGCAAAGTTATGCTTCATCCAAAATCCATGGGTGGTTCCTCTTCCTCCCCTTTTCCAAGATCTCCCATGCCCCGTAGGCTGCTACACTCAATTGGGAGGAGGCATGGGCATGTGGCATGCTACCAACAACACTAGGGATGCATGGAGTCTGGCAACTCATGGAGAAAAAATTGTAGCAGCCACATCCCATTAGGAAAACAGTCCAGCGAGGTTTTCATGCACAAGCCCGCCATGCCGACATCCGTGCGGTGAAGGAGGTGGCATCGTGCTCAACTAATGTGTTCTCGTGATTCTCGTTCGGTTGGATTTTTAATGTGTGTTGTGATTGCTTAGATCTGAGTAGTATCCATGGGGTTGTGCTCCATGACTCTCCTGCTCGCACCCATCTCCTAGGGGGAGGAAGTTTTGGGAGAAAATCATGTAGGTGTTATACAACTCTATAACCGCATATGTTGTGACTTCTAATTTTAGTCATAGTTTTTTGGATTTAATACAACATACACGTCACCTACAAACACTATCGTGCAAGTCTGGTCCTGATATTTCTTTTACACCATAAAATGGATTTTCAGTGGAACTACGAATGTCTGTTCGTTCAAAGAAGGTGACATCGTGCTCAACTATGAATGATTAGTGATATTTTATTTTTCAGCTGCACTTCTCGGTTCCAAAAGAGAGAAACTCTCCACGTCTTGGGCAGACAAGCTCTGAAGTGAAACTACGAATGTGATATATCTTCAGTTAAGTTTTATGTTGTGAACTAATCTGTAGTTGGATGGTTAGAAAGATAGTGGTATTCCCAGCCCAGCAGGGATTCAAGTCCTGGTGCTCGCATTATTCCTATATTTACTTCAGGATTTCAGGCGATGCGTTTTTAGTGGGAGAGACGTTTCCATCAACGTTGAGGCGCATACGATGACTTCAGTGGGGTAGTGTGTGTGTGCGCGTTTATGGAAATAAGTGTATGCGCGTATGTATGAGCGCTTGCGTCTGTACTGTATTTAAAAAGATATTTTTTATGTTAACATAGATTTCTTTTTATTCACTCTCTCTTCTAATTTGCTAATAGATAAAGGTTATAGGCCAAATTTCGTGTTTTGACCCTTTTCCAAAGAATTTCAGGATCTGACCCTGGTTTCAAAATAAAATCAGGATTTGACCCTTTTGCTACCGCCAGGGGATCTGGCGGTAGGGTTAGACAGCCTACCCCAGAACCCCTGGCGGTAGGGTGTGATGGAGGGGGACGATGGCCATTTGACTGCGCTGACATGAATAAGTACCTACCGCCAGGGGGCCTGACGGTAGGCTATCTAACCTTACCGCCAGAGTCCCTGGCGGTAGGGTGTGGCAGGGTTTTGCTGTACAAACCTTCTGTAACGAAATGTGCAATGGCCCTGGCGATAGGTTCACCCTACCGCCATGGGGGCTGGCGGTAGGCTGTTTGACCCTACCGCCAGGTCCCCTGGCGGTAGTGTCCTGTGTTTTGCAGTGTAAAGTTTCTGTAACGAAATATGCAAGGACCCTGGCGGTAGGTGCACCCTACCGCCATCGGGCCTGGCGGTAGGGTGTCTGACCCTACCGCCAGGTACCCTGGCGGTAGGGTCCTCTGTTTTGTTGTTTCTAGTTCATTTGGTTGCTTGTTTTCAAATTCAATATGACAGCAATATCACAACAAGTTTCACAGATATGACAGCAATATCACAGATTTTAAACAATTAAACTTGGGCATCACATAGATCCACATTAGATAACTTGAAGTGCATATAACATTTCAAACGAACTTCAACTAATTAGTAAACGGAGTTCCACATAGTAGCAAACACATAGATCCACAAATAGCAAACACATAGTTCCACGTAGTTTCACAACCACTAGACAAGTTCAACCAAACGAAGTTCAACCAAACTAAAAGAGGCAAGTATCGAAGAGCATAATCAGTTGCTCCTTCCCCTCTTGGAGGTACGGTCATCGTTACTCTTTGAATGAGTCTCTTCGGTTTTCTTCTTGGGCCGGCGAGGAACCGGTCTCTAGAAAGGGTCCGGACTCAGCAAATCCTTCTTCTTCGGATTCCTCTTCGGCAGCTGAGATGCTTGAGATGTTTGAGTTGGTGGAGGTCCATAATCTTCATCGTACTCCTCCTCCCCATTGCTCTCCTCCTCCTCCTCCTCCTCCTCCTCCTCCTCCTCCTCCT
>NC_041380.1:592200589-592229947 GCF_002162155.2 Triticum dicoccoides
TTCCCAACCAACCTAGACGACGAGGGAGCATGGCTCGATGAGCCGATGAGACCCTGTGTGGCTACAGGCTGATAAGCTTCAACTGACCCAGCTCCAGCACACCCAAGCTGTTGGGGAACGTAGTAATTCCAAAAAAATTCCTACTCACACGCAAGATCATGGTGATGCATAGCAACGAGAGGGGAGGGTGTTGTCTACGTACCCTCGTAGACCGACAGCGGAAGCGTTATGACAACGCGGTTGATGTAGTCGTACATCTTCACGGCTCGACCGATCAAGCACCAAAACTACGGCACCTCCGAGTTCTAGCACACGTTCAGCTCGATGATGATCCCCGGACTTCGATCCAGCAAAGTGTCGGGGAAGAGTTCCGTCAGCACGACGGCGTGGTGACGATCTTGATGTTCTACTGTCGCAGGGCTTCGCCTAAGCACCACTACAATATTATCGAGGACTATGGTGGAAGGGGGCACCGCACACGGCTAAAAGAACGATCTTGGAGATCAACTTGTGTGTCTAGGGGTGCCCCCTGCCCCCGTATATAAAGGAGCCAAGGGGGGTGTGGCTAGCCCTAGGAGGAGGCGCGCAGGAGGAGTCGTACTCCTACCGGGAGTAGGACTCCCCCCTTTCCCTAGTTGGATTAGGACTTGGGGAAGAAGGAAGGGAGGGGAGAAAGGAAAGGGGGGCGCCGCCCCCCCTCCTTGTCCAATTCGGACTTGGGGGAGGGGCGCGCGGAAGCCCCTAGGCCTCCTCTCCTCTTCCTCCACTAGGCCCATTAAGGCCCATTAGGTTACTGGGGGGTTTCGGTAACCTCCCGGTACTCCGGTAAAATGCGATTTCACCCGGAACACTTCCGATGTCCAAACTGTTGGAAATATGCCCTAGAGGCAATAATAAATTGGTTATTATTATATTTCCTTGTTCATGATAATCGTTTATTATCCATGCTAGAATTGTATTGATAGGAAACTCAGATACATGTGTGGATACATAGACAACACCATGTCCCTAGTAAGCCTCTAGTTGACTAGCTCGTTGATCAATAGATGGTTACGGTTTCCTGACCATGGACATTGGATGTCGTTGATAACGGGATCACATCATTAGGAGAATGATGTGATGGACGAGACCCAATCCTAAGCCTAGCACAAAGATCGTGTAGTTCGTTTGCTAAAGCTTTTCTAATGTCAAGTATCATTTCCTTAGACCATGAGATTGTGCAACTCCCGGATACTGTAGGAGTGCTTTGGGTGTGCCAAACGTCACAACGTAACTGGGTGGCTATAAAGGTACACTACAGGTATCTCCGAAAGTGTCTGTTGGGTTGGCACGAATCGAGACTGGGATTTGTCACTCCGTGTAACGGAGAGGTATCTCTGGGCCCACTCGGTAGGACATCATCATAATGTGCACAATGTGACCAAGGAGTTGATCACGGGATGATGTGTTACGGAACGAGTAAAGAGACTTGCCGGTAACGAGATTGAACAAGGTATCGGGATACCGACGATCGAATCTCGGGCAAGTACAATACCGCTGGACAAAGGGAATTGAATACAGGATTGATTAAATCCTCGACATCGTGGTTCATCCGATAAGATCATCGTGGAACATGTGGGAGCCAACATGGGTATCCAGATCCCGCTGTTGGTTATTGGCCGGCGAGTTGTCTCGGTCATGCCTGCATGGTTCCCGAACCCGTAGGGTCTACACACTCAAGGTTCGATGACGCTAGGGTTATTAGGAAGACTTGTATGTGATTACCGAATGTTGTTCGGAGTCCCGGATGAGATCCCGGACGTCACGAGGAGTTCCGGAATGGTCCGGAGGTAAAGATTTATATATGGAAAGTTGTTGTTCGGGTTCCGCGAAAAGTTCGGTTTTTTTCGGTATTGTACCGGGAAGCTTCCGGAAGGTTCCGGAGGATTCCGGAGGGGTCCGGAGGTCCGGAAAATGTTCCACCACGTCCAATACAGCAGCATGGGCTGTAGGGGGGCGCCCTAACCTTAATGGGCCAAGGGTACCAGCCCCCCCAAGGCCCATGCGCATGGGAGAGGGGAAACCCTAAAGGGGAGGGCCTCCACTTGACTTGGGAGGCACTCCTCCCCCCCTTGGCCGCCGCCCCCAACCCTAGATGGGATCTAGGAGGGCCGGCCCCCTCTCTCCCCACCTATAAATAGTGGAGGGGTGGGAGGGTGGCAACAACCCTTGAACCTGGCGCAGCCCCTCCCCTCCAATACCTCTCCTCCTCCGCGTGAGCTTGGAGAAGCCCTGCTGGAGAACTGCCACTCCATCACCACCACGTCGTCGTGCTGCTATTGGACTCTCTTCCTCAACCTCTCCCTCCTCCTTGCTGGATCAAGGCGTGGGAGACGTCTCCGTTCCGTACGTGTTTTGAACGCGGAGGTGCCGTCCGTTCGGCGCTAGGATCATCGGTGATTTGGATCACGACGAGTACGACTCCATCAACCCCGTTCACTTGAACGCTTCCGCTTAGCGATCTACAAGGGTATGTAGATGCACTCTCCTTCCCCTCGTTGCTAGATTACTCCATAGATTGATCTTGGTGATGCGTAGAAAATTTTGAATTTCTGCTACGATCCCCAACAGTGGCATCATGAGCTAGGTCTATGCGTAGTTTCTATGCATGAGTAGAACACAAAGCAGTTGTGGGCGTCGATATTGTCAATTTACTTGCCGTTACTAGTCTTATCTTGATTCGGCGGCATCGTGGGATGAAGCGGCCCGGACCGACCTTACACGTACTCTTACGTGAGACTGGTTCCACCGACTGACATGCACTAGTTGCATAAGGTGGCTAGCGGGTGTCTGTCTCTCCCACTTTAGTCGGATCGGATTTGATGAAAAGGGTCCTTATGAAGGGTAAATAGAAGTTGGCATATCACGTTGTGGTTTTCGCGTAGGTAAGAAACGTTCTTGCTAGAAACCTATAGCAGCCACGTAAAAACTTGTAACAACAATTAGAGGACGTCTAACTTGTTTTTGCAGCATATGCCTTGTGATGTGATATGGCCAAAAGGATGTGCGAATGATATATGTGATGTATGAGATTGATCATGTTCTTGTAATAGGAATCACGACTTGCATGTCGATGAGTATGACAACCGGCAGGAGCCATAGGAGTTGTCTAAATTTATTTATGACCTGCGTGTCAACATAAACGTCATGTAATTACTTTACTTTATTGCTAAAGCGTTAGCCATAGTAGTAGAAGTAATAGATGACGAGACAACTTCAAGAAGACACGATGATGGAGATCATGATGATGGAGATCATGGTGACATGCCGATGACAACAATGATCATGGAGCCCCGAAGATGGAGATCAAAAGGAGCAAAATGATATTGGCCATATCATGTCACTATTTGATTGCATGTGATGTTTATCATGTTTTACATCTTATTTTCTTAGAACGATGGTAGCTTAAATAAGATGATCCCTCGAAATAATTTCAAGAAAGTGTTCCCCCTAACTATGCACCATTGCGAAGGTTCATCGTTTCGAAGCACCACGTGATGATCGGGTGTGATAGATTCTAACGTTCGAATACAACGGGTGTAAGCCAGATTTACACACGCAATACACTTAGGTTGACTTGACGAGCCTAGCATGTACAAACATGGCCTCGGAACACGGAAGACCGAAAGGTCGAACATGAGTCGTATAGAAGATACGATCAACATGAGATGTTCACCGTTGATGACTAGTCCGTCTCACATGATGATCGGACACGGCCTAGTCGATTCGGATCATGTTTCACTTAGATGACTAGAGGGACGTCTATCTGAGTGGGAGTTCATTAAATAATTTGATTAGATGAACTCAATTATCATGAACATAGTCTAAATTGTCTTTGCAAATATGTTGTAGATAAATAGCTCACGTTGTAGCTCCCTGTTTCAATACGTTCCTAGAGAAAGATTAAGTTGAAAGATATTGTAAGCAATGATGCGGACTAGGTCCATAGTCCAAGGAGTGTCCTCACTGCTACACAGAAGGCTTACGTCTTTGATGCACCGCTCGATGTGCAAACCCCTACAACGTCGTCTGTGGATGTTGTGAACACCTGACAGACACATCCTGATGACTACTTGATAGTTTAGTGCACCATACTTTACAGCTTAGAATCGGGATTCTAATGACGTTTTGAACGCCATAGAACATATGAGATGTTCCAAGAGCTGAAATTGGGATTTCAGGCTCATGCCCGTGTTGAGAGGTGTAAGACCTCTGGCAAGTTCTTTTGCCAACAAGATGGAGGAGAATAGCTCAACTAATGAGCATGTGCTCAGAATGTCTGGGTGCTACAATCACTTAAATCAAGTGGGAGTTAAACTTCCAGATAAGATAGTGATTGATAGAGTTCTCTAGCCACTATCACTAAGCTACTAGATCTTCGTGATGAACTATGACATGCAAGGGGATGGAGTTGATCCCGGAGCTGTTCGCGGTGCTTAAGACTGCAAAAGGTAGAAATCAAAGAATGAGCATCAAGTGTTGATGGTTTAACAAGACCACTGGTTTCAAGAAGGGCAAGGGCTAGAAGGGAAACTTCATGGATGGCAAACCAGTTGCCGCTCCAGTGAAGGAACCCAAGGTTGAACCCAAACCCAAGACTGAGTGCTTTTATTGTAAGGGGAACGGTCACTGGTAGCGGAATTACCCCAAATGCATGGTAGATAAGAAGGCTGGCAACTTCAACAAAGTATATACGTGTTATTAATGTGTACCTCACTAGTACTCCTGGTAGCACATGGGTATTGGATACCGGTTCAGTTGCTATTATTGGTGACTTGAAGCAAAAGCTACGGACTAAACGGAGACTGGCTAAGGGCGAGGTGACGATGTGTGTTGGAAGTGTTTCCAAAGTTGATGGGATCACCATCGCACGCTCCATCTGCCTTCAGGATTAGTATTGAACCTAGATAAATGTTATCAGGTGTCTACGTTGAGCATGAATATGATTAGATCATGTTCATTGCAATACGGTTATTCGTTTAAATTAGAGAATAATGGTTATTCTGTTTACATGAATAATACCTTTCATGGTCATGCACCCTATGTGAATGGTTCATTGAATCTCGGTCGTGGTAATACACGTGTTCACGCCAAAGGATGTAGAGTTAATAATGATAGTACCACTTTCTTGTGGCACTGCCGCTTAGGTCATATTGGCGTAAGATGCATGAAGAAACTCCATGTTGATGGATGTTTGGAGTCACTTGATTTTGAATCGCTTGACACATGCGAGCCATGCCTCATGGGCAGGATGACTAAGACCCCATTTTCAGGTACAATGAAACGGGCAAGTGACTTGTTGGAAATCATACATGCTGATGCGTGCGATCCAATGAGAATTGAAGCGTGCGGTGGATATCGCTATTTTCTCATCTTCACTAACGATTTGAGTAGATATAGGTATATTTACTTAATGAAGCACAAGTCCGAAACATTTGAAAAGTTTAAGCGATTTCAGAGTGAAGTTAAGAACCATCATAACAAGAAGATCAAATTCCTACGATCTGATCGATGAGAATTTCTGAGTTATGAGTTTGGCAATCACTTATGACATCGTGGAATTGTTTCACAGTTGAAGCCACCTGGAACACCACTGGGTTATGGTGTGTCCGGACGTCGTAATCGAACCTTATGAGAGATGGTGCGATCTATGATGTCTCTTACCGATCTACCGTTTTCATTTTGAGGATATGCGTTAGAGACAGCTGCATTCACTTTAGATAGGATACCATCTAAGTCCATTGAGACGACGTCATATGAACATTGGTTTGGAAAGAAACCAAAGTTGTCGTTTCTTAATGTTTGGGGCTGTGATGCTTAAGGCTTCAGCCAGAGAAGCTCGAACCCAAAAGCGGACAAACACATCTTCATAGAATACCCAAAGGTGACAGTTGGGTATACCTTCTATCTCAGATCTGAGGGCAAATTGTTTGTCGCTAAGAACGGGTCCTTTCTCGAGAAGGAGTTTCTCTCGAAAGAATTAAGTAGGAGGAAGATAGAACTTGATGAGGTTGTCGAACCTTTACTTCAACCAGTGAGTGATGCAACACAAAAAGATGTTTTTCTATGGCACCTACGTCTGTTGAAGAGGAAGTTAATGACAGTGATCATGAAGCTTCGGATCAAGTTGATATCGAACCTCATAGGTCGACAAGGATATGTACTACTCCTGAGTGGTACGGTAATCCTGTCTTAGATATCATGTTGTTGGACAACAATGAACCTACGAACTATGGAGAAGCGATGGTGGGACCGTATTCCGATAAATGGTTAGAAGCCATGAAATCCGAGATAGGATCCATGTATCAGAACAAATTATGGACTTTGGTGAAACTTGCCCGATGATCGGCAAGCCATTGAGATAAATGGATCTTTAAGAAGAAGACGGACGTGGGCGGTAATATTACCGTCTATGAAGCTCGACTTGTGGCAAAAAGGTTTTTCACAAGTTCAAGGAGTTGACTACGATGAGATTTTCTCACCCGTAGCGATGCTTAAGTCCGTCGGAATCATGTTAGCATTAGCTGTATTTTTCGATTATGAAATCAGACAGATGGATGTCAAAACAAGTTTTCTTACCAGTTTCCGTAAGAAAAGTTTGTATGTGATACAATAAAAGGTTTTGTCGATCCTAAGGATGCTAAAAGGTATGCTAGCTCCAACAATCCTTCTATGGACTAGAGCAAGCATCTCGGAGTCAGAATACATGCTTTGATAGAGTGATCAAAGCTTTTAGGTTTATACAATGTTTGCTAGAAACTTGTATTTACAAGAAAGTGAGTGGGAGCACTACAACATTTCTGATATGTATATGTGGATGACATATTGCTTATTTGAAATAATGTAGAATTTCTGGAAAGCATAAATGGTTGTTTGAAGAGTGTTTTTCAAAGGAAGACCTGGATAAAGCTGCTTACAAATTGGGCATCAAGATCTATAGAGATAGATCAAGACGCCTGATGATACTTTCAAAGAACGCACACCTTGACATGTTTTTGAAGGAGTTCAAAATAGATCAGTCAAAGAAGGGGTTCTTACCTGAGTTGTAAGGTGTGAAGTTGAGTAAGACTCAAAGATTGACCACGACAGAAGAAAGAGGAAGGATGAAGGTCGTCCCCTATGCTCTTGTCATAGGCTCTATACGGTATGCCATGCTGAGTACCACACCTGATGTGTGCCTTGCCACATGTCTGGCAAGAAGGTACAAAGGTGATCTAGGACTGGATCACCAGATAGCGGTCAAAATTATCCTTAGAGGAATAAGGAAATGTTTCTCGGTTATGCATATGATAAAGAGTTCGACGTAAGGAGTTACGTCGATGCAAGCTTAACACCTATCCGGATAGCTCTGAGTAGAGATACCGGATACGTATAATGGAGCAACAATTTGGAATAGCTCCAAGTGGAACGTGGTAGCAGCATCTACGATATGACATAAAGTTTTGCGAAATACATAGGGATCTGAATATGGCAAGACCCGTTGACTACAACCTCTCTCACAAGCATAACATGATCAAACCCAGAACTCTTTGAGTGTTTATCACATAGTGATGTGAACTAGATCATTGAGTCTAGTAGACACTTGGATGTTGGTCACATGACGATGTGACCTGTGAGTGTTAATCACATAGTGATGTGAACTAGATTATTGACTCTAGCGCAAGTGGGAGACTGTTGGAAATATGCCCTAGAGGCAATAATAAATTGGTTATTATTATATTTCCTTGTTCACGATAATCGTTTATTATCCATGCTAGAATTGTATTGATAGGAAACTCAGATACATGTGTGGATACATAGACAACACCATGTCCCTAGTAAGCCTCTAGTTGACTAGCTCGTTGATCAATAGATGGTTACAGTTTCCTGACCATGGACATTGGATGTCGTTGATAACGGGATCACATCATTAGGAGAATGATGTGATGGACGAGACCCAATCCCAAGCCTAGCACAAAGATCGTGTAGTTCGTTTGCTAAAGCTTTTCTAATGTCAAGTATAATTTCCTTAGACCATGAGATTGCGCAACTCCCGGATACTGTAGGAGTGCTTTGGGTGTGTCAAATGTCACAACGTAACTGGGTGGCTATAAAGGTACACTACAGGTATCTCCGAAAGTGTCTGTTGGGTTGGCACGAATCGAGACTGGGATTTGTCACTCCGTGTAACGGAGAGGTATCTCTGGGCCCACTCGGTAGGACATCATCATAATGTGCACAGTGTGACCAAGGAGTTGATCATGGGATGATGTGTTACAGAACGAGTAAAGAGACTTGCCGGTAACGAGATTGAACAAGGTATCGGGATACCGATGATCGAATCTCGGGCAAGTACAATACCGCTGGACAAAGGGAATTGAATACGGGATTGATTGAATCCTCGACATCGTGGTTCATCCGATGAGATCATCGTGGAACATGTGGGAGCCAACATGGGTATCCAGATCCCGCTGTTGGTTATTGGCCCGAGAGTTGTCGGTCATGTCTGCATGGTTCCCGAACCCGTAGGGTCTACACACTCAAGGTTCGATGACGCTAGGGTTATTAGGAAGACTTGTATGTGATTACCGAATGTTGTTCGGGGTCCCGGATGAGATCCCGGACGTCACGAGGAGTTCCGGAATGGTCCGGAGGTAAAGATTTATATATGGAAAGTTGTTGTTCGGGTTCCGGGAAAAGTTCGATTTTTCCCGGTATTGTACTGGGAAGCTTCCGGAAGGTTCCGGAGGATTCCGGAGGGGTCTGGAGGTCCGGAAAATGTTCCACCACGTCCAATACAGCAGCATGGGCTGTAGGGGGGCGCCCTAACCTTAATGGGCCAAGGGTACCAGCCCCCCCAAGGCCCATGCGCATGGGAGAGGGGAAACCCTAAAGGGGAGGGCCTCCACTTGACTTGGGAGGCACTCCTCCCCCCCTTGGCCGCCGCCCCAACCCTAGATGGGATCTAGGGGGGCGGCCCCCTCTCTCCCCACCTATAAATAGTGGAGGGGTGGGAGGGTGGCAATAACCCTTGAACCTGGCGCAGCCCCTCCCCTCCAATACCTCTCCTCCTCCGCGTGAGCTTGGCGAAGCCCTACCGGAGAACTGCCACTCCATCACCACCACGCCGTCGTGTTGCTGTTGGACTCTCTTCCTCAACCTCTCCCTCCTCCTTGCTGGATCAAGGCATGGGAGACGTCTCCGTTCCGTACGTGTGTTGAACGCGGAGGTGCCGTCCGTTCGGCGCTAGGATCATCGATGATTTGGATCACGACGAGTACGACTCCATCAACCCCGTTCACTTGAACGCTTCTGCTTAGCGATCTACAAGGGTATGTCGATGCACTCTCCTTCCCCTCGTTGCTAGATTACTCCATAGATTGATCTTGGTGATGCGTAGAAAATTTTGAATTTCTGCTACGATCCCCAACACAAACATAGGCTTCCAATATATCAATCTTTATGTCTCGACCATTCTGAGACTCCTCGTCATGTCCGTGATCACATATGGGACTCCGAACTAAGTTTGGTACATCAAAATATATAAACTCATAATGAAACTGTCATCGTAACGTTAAGCGTGCGGACCCTACGGGTTCGAGAACAATGTAGACATGACCGAGACATGTCTCCGGTCAATAACCAATAGCGGAACCTGGATGCTCATATTGGCTCCCACATATTTTACGAAGATCTTTTATCGGTCAGACCGCATAACAACATACGTTGTTCCCTTTGTCATCGGTATGTTACTTGCCCAAGATTTGATCGTCGGTATCTCAATACCTAGTTCAATCTCGTTACCGGCAAGTCTCTTTACTCGTTTCGTAATACATCATCTCGCAACTAACTCATTAGTTGCAATGCTTGCAAGGTTTATGTGATGTGCATTACCGAGAGGGCCTAGAGATACCTCTCCGACAGTCGGAGTGACATATCCTAATCTTGAAATACACCAACCCAACATGTACCTTTGGAGACACCTGTAGAGCTCCTTTATAATCACCCAGTTACGTTGTGACGTTCGGTAGCACACAAAGTGTTCCTCCGGCAAATGGGAGTTGCATAATCTCATAGTCATAGGAACATGTATAAGTCATGAAGAAAGCAATAGCAACATACTAAACGGTCGGGTGCTAAGCTAATGGAATGGGTCATGTCAATGGTTAATCAAATGACAACACATGTCTATGGTTAGGAAACATAACCATCTTTGATTAACGAGCTAGCCAAGTAGAGGCACACTAGTGACGTTTTAGTTTGTCTATGTATTCACACAAGTATTATGTTTCCGGGTAATACAATTCTAGCATGAATAATAAACATTTATCATGATATAAGGAAATAAAATAATAACTTTATTATTGCCTCTAGGGCATATTTTCTTCAGTCTCCCACTTGCACTAGAGTCAATAATCTAGTTCACATCGCCATTTGATTCAACACTAATAGTTCACATCACCATGTGATTAACACCCATAGTTCACATCGTCATGTGACCTATACCCAAAGGGTTTACTAGAGTCAGTAATCTAGTGCACATCGTTTATGTGATTAACACCCAAAGAGTACTAAGGTGTGATCATGTTTTGCTTGTGAGATAATTTTAGTCAACGGGTCTGTCACATACAGATCTGTAAGTATTTTGCGAATTCTATGTCTACAATGCTCTGCACGGAGCTACTCTAGCTAATTGCTCCCACTTTCAATATGTATCTAGATCGAGACTTAGAGTCATCCAGATCTGTGTCAAAACTTGCATCAACGTAACTTTTTGCGACGAACCTTTTGTAACCTCCATAATTGAGAAATATTTCCTTATTCCACTAAGGATAATTTTGACCGCTGTCCAGTGATCTACTCTTAGATCACTATTGTACTCCCTTGCTTAACACAGTGTAGGGTATACAATAGATCTGCTACACAGCATGGCATACTTTATAGAACCTATGGCTGAGGCATAGGGAATGACTTTCATTCTCTTTCTATCTTCTGCCGTGGTCGGTCTTTGAGTCTTACTCAATTTCACACCTTGTAACACAGCCAAGAACTCTTTCTTTGACTATTCCATTTTTGAACTACTTCAAAATATTGTCAAGGTATGTACTCATTGAAAAAACTTATCAAGCGTCTTGATCTATCTCTATAGATCTTGATGCTTAATATGTAATCAGCTTCGCCGAGGTCTTTCTTTGAAAAACTTCTTTCAAACACTCCTTTATGCTTTGCAGAATAATTCTACATTATTTCCGATCAATAATATGTCATTCACATATACTTGTCAGAAATGTTGTAGTGCTCCCACTCACTTTCTTGTAAATACAGGCTTCATCGCAAGTCTGTATAAAACTATATGCTTTGATCATCTCACCAAAGCGCATATTCCAACTCCGAGATGCTTGCACCAGTCCATAGATGGATCGCTGGAGCTTGCACATTTTGTTAGCACCTTTAGGATTGACAAAACCTTCTGGTTGCATCATATACAACTCTTCTTTAAATTCATTAAGGAATGTAGTTTGTTTATCCATTTGCCAGATTTCATAAAAATGCGGCAATTGCTAACATGATTTGGACAGGCTTAAGCATCGTTACGAGTGAGAAAATTTCATCATAGTCAACACCTTGAACTTTGTCAAAAACCTTTTTCGACAAGTCTAGCTTTGTAGATAGTAACACTACTATCAACGCCCGTCTTCCTCTTGAAGATCCATTTATTCTCAATTGATTGCCGATCATCGGGCAAGTCAATCAAAGTCCACACTTTGTTCTCATACATGGATCCCATCTCAGATTTCATGGCCTCAAACCATTTCGCGGAATCTGGGCTCATCATCGCTTCCTCATAGTTCGTAGGTTCGTCATGGTCAAGTAACATGACCTCCAGAACAGGATTACTGTACCACTCTGGTGCAGATCTCACTCTGGTTTACCTACGAGGTTCGGTAGTAACTTGATCTGAAGTTACATGATTATCATCATTAGCTTCCTCACTAATTGGTGTAGTAGTCACAGGAACAGATTTCTGTGATGAACTACTTTCCAATAAGGGAGTAGGTACAATTACCTCATCAAGTTCTACTTTCCTCCCACTCACTTCTTTCGAGAGAAACTCCTTCTCTAGAAAGGATCCATTCTTAGCAATGAATAACTTGCCTTCGGATCTGTGATAGAAGGTGTACCCAATAGTCTCCTTTGGGTATCCTATGAAGACATATTTCTCCGATTTGGGTTTGAGCTTATCAGGATGAAACCTTTTCATATAAGAATCACAACCCCAAACTTTAAGAAATGACAACTTTGGTTTCTTGCCAAACCACAGTTCAGATTGTGTCGTCTCAACAGATTTAGATGGTGCCCTATTTAACGTGAATGCAACTGTCTCTAATGCATAAGCCCAAAATGATAGTGGTAGATCGGTAAGAGACATCATAGATCGCACCATATCTAATAAAGTACGGTTATGACGTTCAGACACACCATTACATTGTGGTGTTCCAGGTGGCGTGAGTAGTGAAACTATTTCACATTGTTTTAACTAAAGGCCAAACTCGTAACTCAAATATTTTACTTCTGCGATCATATCATGGAAACTTTTATTTTTGTTACGATGATTCTCCACTTCACTCTAAAATTCTTTGAACTTTTCAAATATTTCAGACTTGTGTTTCATCAAGTAGATATACTCATATCTGCTCAAATCTTCTGTGAAGATTAGAAAATAATGATACCTGCCACGAGCCTCAATATTCATCGGACCACATACATCAGTATGTATGATTTCCAACAAATCTGTTACTCTCTCCATAGTACCGGAGAACGGCGTTTTAGTCATCTTGCCCATGAGGCACGGTTCGCAAGTACCAAGTGATTCATAATCAAGTGGTTCCAAAAGTCCATCAGTATGGAGTTTCTTCATGCGCTTTACACCGATATGACCTAAACGGCAGTGCCACAAATAAGTCGCACTATCATTATCAACTATGCATCTTTTGGCTTCAACATTATGAATATGTGTATCACAATTATCAAGATCCAACAAACCATTTTCATTGGGTGTGTAACCATATAAGGTTTTATTCATGTAAACAGAACAACAATTTATTCTCTTACTTAAATGAATAACCGTATTGCAATAAACATGATAAAATCATATTCATGCTCAACGCAAACACCAAATAACACTTATTTAGGTTCAACACTAATCCCGAAAGTTTAGGGAGTGTGCGATGATGATCATATCAATCTTGGAACTACTTCCAACACACATCGCCACCTCACCCTTAACTAGTCTCTGTTCATTCTGCAACTCCCGTTTTGAGTTACTAATCTTAGCAACTGAACTAGTATCAAATACTGAGGGGTTGCTATAAACACTAGTAAAGCACACATCAATAACATGTATATCAAATATACTTATGTTCACTTTGCCATCCTTCTTATCCGCCAATCCTTGGGGTAGTTCCGCTTCCAGTGACCAGTCCCTTTGCAGTAGGAGCACTTAGTCTTAGGCTTAGGACCAGACTTGGGCTTCTTCACTTGAGCAACAACTTGCTTGCTGTTCTTCTTGAAGTTCCCCTTCTTCCCTCTGCCCTTTTCTTGAAACTAGTGGTCTTGTCTACCATCAACACTTGATGTTTTTCTCGATTTCTACCTTCGTCAATTTTAGCATTACGAAGAGCTTGGAAATCGTTTCCGTTATCCCTTGCATATCATAGTTCATCATGAAGTTCTACTAACTTGGTGATGGTGACTAGAGAATTGTGTCAATCACTATTTTATCTGGAAGATTAACTCCCACTTGATTCAAGCGATTGTAGTACCCAGACAATCTGAGCACATGCTCACTGCTTGAGCTATTCTCCTCCATCTTTTAGCTATAGAACTTGTTGGAGACTTCATATCTCTCAACTCGGGTATTTGCTTGAAATATTAACTTCAACTCCTGGAACATATCTTATGGTCCATGATGTTCAAAACGTCTTTGAAGTCCCGATTCTAAGCCGTTTAAGCATGGTGCACTAAACTATCAAGTAGTCATCATATTGAGCTAGCCAAATGTTCATAACATCTGCATCTGCTCCTACAATAGGTTTGTCACCTAGCGATGCATCAAAGACATAATTCTTCTGTGCAGCAATGAGGATAAACCTCAGATCACAGATCCAATCCGCATCATTGCTACTAACATCTTTCAACTTAGTTTTCTCTAGGAACATATCAAAAATAAAACAGGGGAGCTAAACGCGAGCTATTGATCTACAACATAGATATGCTAATACTACCAGGACTAAGTTCATGATAAATTAAAGTTCAATTAATCATATTACTTAACAACCCCCACTTAGATAGACATCCCTCTAATCCTCTAAGTGATCACGTGATCCAAATCAACTAAACCATGTCCGATCATCACGTGAGATGGAGTAGTTTCATTGGTGAACATCACTATGTTGATCATATCTACTATACGATTCACGCTCGACCTTTCGGTCTCCGTGTTCCAAGGCCATATCTGTATATGCTTGGCTCATCAAGTATAACCTGAGTATTCCGCGTGTGCAACTGTTTTGCACCCGTTGTATTTGAACGTAGAGCCTATCACACCCGATCATCACGTGGTGTCTCAGCACGAAGAACTTTCGCAATGGTGCATACTCATGGAGAACACTTCTTGATAATTAGCGAGAGATCATCTTAAAATGCTACCGTCAATCAAAGCAAGATAAGATGCATAAAAGATAAACATCACATGCAATCAATATAAGTGATATGATATGGCCATCATCATCTTGTGCTTGTGATCTCCATCTTCGAAGCACCGTCATGATCACTGTCGGTGTCAAAACCGGCGGATCTCGGGTAGGGGGTCCCGAACTGTGCGTCTAGGCCGGATGGTAACAGGAGGCAAGGGACACGAAGTTTTACCCAGGTTCGGGCCCTCTCGATGGAGGTAAAACCCTACGTCCTGCTCGATTAATATTGATGATATGGGTAGTACAAGAGTAGATCTACCACGAGATCGGAGAGGCTAAAACCCTAGAAGCTAGCCTATGGTATGATGGTTGTTGTCTATGTTGTCCTACGGACTAAAACCCTCTGGTTTATATAGACACCGGAGAGGGTTAGGGTTACACAAAGTCGGTTACAATGGTAGGAGATCTACATATCCGTATCGCCAAGCTTGCCTTCCACGCTAAGGAAAGTCCCTTCCGGACACGGGACGAAGTCTTCAATCTTGTATCTTCATAGTCCAGGAGTCCGGCTGAAGGTATAGTCCGGCTATCCGAACACCCCCTAATCCAGGACTCCCTCAGTAGCCCCTGAACCAGGCTTCAATGATGACGAGTCCAGCGCACAGATTGTCTTCGGCATTGCAAGGCGGGTTCCTCCTCCAAGTACTTCATAGAAGATTTTGAACACAAAGATAGTGTCTGGCTCTGCAAAATAAGTTTCCACATATTGCCATGGAGAGAATAATATTCGCACAAATCTAATCCTCTGACGTATTCCGTAGCATGACACACCACGGCCAAGCCTCTATCCGAGTCGTTTCATTATCCCACCTCAGAGCGTCATGTGAGGCGGTTTCCTTGGCACGTCTTGTCAAAGCAGAGATCGTGTCCCCTTATTCCGGGATTCTCATCAATACGGGCGTGGGTAACCCAACCGCACCATTGATTACGGCGCTTGGAGATAAGCGGGTTTTACCAGGCTGGTGGGGACACGTAGTTGCGTCCACCCATATAAGGGGATAAGGATCCACCTTTTCACCTACGCCTTCTTCCTCCTTTGCCTATCCATTCTCGCGCAATCGAGCTCCAGCGCCCAAGTCCGCACTCCCACCTCAACCTTCTCCAGCCATGTCCGGAGCGGGAGAGCAAGTGGATGGTGTCCTCCATCACGGAGGGACACATCAAAAAGCTAAGGAAGGCCGGATTCCTGTCTAACGACATCGCGCACCGGCTTCCCGAAAAGGGGCAGCTCATCCCCACCCCTAGGCCCCATGAGAGGGTGGTGTTCCTCCCCCATTTCCTCCGCGGACTGGGCTTCCCTCTCCACCCATTTGTCCGGGGGCTCATGTTCTACAACGGCCTGGATTTCCACGATCTGGCCCCGAACTTCATCCTCAACATCTCGGCGTTTATCGTCGTGTGCGAGGCTTTCCTCCGCATCCGCCCCCATTTCGGCCTATGGCTCAAGACTTTCAACGTCAAGCCGAAGGTGGTGCGCGGCAACCAGGCGGAGTGCGGAGGTGCCATGGTGGGCAAGATGGCCAACGTCCTATGGCTCGAGGGCTCCTTTGTGGAGACCCTGAATGGGTGGCAATCGTGGTGGTTTTATATCACCGAGCCGTGCGACCCCGCATGGGTCGCAGCCCCTGAGTTTCGATCCGGACCCCCTACGCGGCTCACCTCCTGGAAGGAGACGGGCCTGTCGTGGGGTAAAAAGGAGAGCTGACCAGACTCCAAACATGCATCCAAACCCCGGTGGACAAGAAGCTCAAACTTGTCAACGTAGTCCAGGTTATGCTCATCCGCCTGATCCTCCTGTGTCAACAACGGGCTTTCAACCTATGGGAGTTCGACCCGGTGCAGCACCGAACTCTGAGCAGGCTCTTCGACACGACGTACAAAGATGCCTGGAGGGTGCTTTTCAAGGGCGCCGAGGCCCCCGCATCCGCTACCGAGGATCGTGGATTCAGTATGCAGCATCATGCTCATGCGGTAAGCTGTTATTTTTCCTTTTACAGGATATTAGGTTATCATAGTTTGACTCCATGCGGGATCTAAGCTCCCTTACCTTTGACAGGATTGGCAGGTGACGTCCGGACATATCAACTGTCCGGCTCCCTTGCCCGAAGGCCCAGCGAACGCTCGCTTGACGAAGCTGCTGGTTCCGGCACCCTATGTGGTGCCGGAGAAGAAGGCCACGAAAAGGGCCACGGGGACTCGAAATAGTGCCCGGCGCCAGGAGGTGTCAGATTCATCATCCGGCGGTTCCGAGGCGCATTCCTCCCGTGAAGACGAGGAGGAAGAAGAAGAAACCTCTCCCCCTCCAGCGGGAGGAGAGAAGAAAAGGAAGGCCGCCCTCTTTGGGGAGGCCGAAGGGTCCAAGAAGGGGAAAACCCTTCCTCTAGACTACTCCACCGATGCCGACGACGGCGGAGAGGAGTGGCATCCCAGGGCCAAGCCCCTGGCAAAATCGTAAGTATTCGGATACCGGAGTAACTCATAGTATTCATTTATTGCACAGCTTTCCCTCATGTCGAATATGTTTATGCAGCCCACCCAAAGACCGGCTCGACGCGTCGTCGAGCGGCTCACTGGACTCGTCGGATGTGAACTCGCTTCCGACGGCTTCATCCCCCTGCCCTACGGACGACACCGAATTGTTGTCCCAACAGGTTCCAAGCTGGGAGGAGGTGATCCTGGAGGCGCCGCAAGGCGACCTCCCAGACTCCAGGGGTAAAGGGGATGAAACCCCCCAGGGCTCCAAGTCTGGCTCAAGGCCGGACACTGCTCCGGAACCTTCAAAGGTTCCAGAGTCCGGCGGGCGACCTCCTTCCAAGGCGCCTCCATCGACGAGGGCACTGCACTATTATGAGTGTGGTGGTCCAGAAGGTTCAGTCCGCCAAGAGCGGACTGACTGAAGCTTGTACTAGCCTTTTAACAGGCTTTGAGGTAAGTAAATAATGTGTAAATAATATTACCGCATAGACAATAGCCCCTGATGCTCTGTTGGGCGTTTGGGAAGAAAAGCCAAATAGAGGATCAAAGAATTCGCAGGAGTCTAACAAAAGGACTCAATATGCGTATGCAGGCTTCTCTGTTGGCGTCTGCCGCACTGACTGCGGAAGTGGACACGCTGAAGCAGAGCCTCGAGAAGTCCGAGCAAGAGCTCGGGCGTGCCAAGAAGCAGCTCGAGGAGAAGGAAGGTAAGAAATACCTTGTTTGAATATGTATAAAAAGGGTGCAATTGCAAAAAATAACAGGATTAACATGGCTATTGTAGGGGCCACGTTTGAGGTGGTGACCCTTAAGCAAGAGCTGCTCGAGGCCGAGAAGAGTGCGGCCGCGGAGCGCACCGAGCAGGAAAAGTATGAGGCCGAGGTTGGCAAGGTGTGGCAAGAGCTCCAGGTTCTCATGAAGAAACATGAGAGTTTGGAGCTTGACTCGAAGATGCGAGCGTCCGAGCTTGCGACGGCTATTGAAAATGCCAAGTCTGCCAAGACCGAATCCCAGAAGACCCTCGAGGAGTTGGATGAGGTGAAGAAGATAGCGGCGGGTAAGGCATTCTTTATGCAAAGCAAACATATAACCGTGAGTTACTTCTTAGTTACCCGAATCCGGAGCTCTCCAGGAGCGTTCGCAGATATTCCCCGGAGTGTGTCCAATGCCGCCGCATTCTATCGAGCCAAGGAGGGCAGCTCGACAGAGAAGGTGTTCTGGTCTCAGTATGCTGAGGCCGAACACCCCGTGCCCCTGAGCGACCAGCTGAAGCAACTGGTCGAGCTCCACAAGGCGGCCGAACAGGCCATGAAGGGCCTCCTAGTTCGGCTATGGCCTGGAGAGGCTCTGCCTGGGAGCTATTTTGGGCTGGTGCGGCAGCTGGTGGAGGCATGTCCAAGGCTCGAAGTCATCAAGCGCTCCATCTGCATTGAAGGTGCCCGTAGGGCCCTTGCCCATGCTAAGGTGCACTGGGGCAAGCTGGATGCTGAGAAGCTTGTGAAGGATGGGCCACCGCCGGGGAAAGAGCATCGCAAGCCCGAAAATTACTATAAGGATGTTCTGAGGGGCGCCTGCCTTGTGGCGGATGAATGTTCTAGGGATATAATTTTTTAGTAAAACTCGCTCGTTTTTGTCCTCTGCGCTGAAAACTTGTTCATATGCGCTGAGCAATGTTGTTTGAATTTAAAATATTACCTTCTGCGCAGCTGTTTATCAATTCTAAGAGATGGCGAGTCATCGGCTTCTGCCCCCGTGCCGCTAGTGCTGGGGTGTTCGGGGATAAACCTGAGCGCTCTTTTTCCCATGTTTGGGTCCTTCGAGGGAGGCGCTCAGCCCAACGAACAAGGCAATCGGACTATAACGCGTGAACACTCTCACTTAGCCATAGAATTCTATAATTTTAAATTTCGGCGAAGCCCCTAGTATTCGGAAGACCGAGTTCGGGGCGCTATCCATGCCTTGGCCGGACAGAGCCGACTCCTCGCCCTAAGCGGCATAAGTCTTTAGGGACTCGAAAAAACCTCTCGAACAGCGACCAACTCTCGCTTCATCATGACAGTCAGTTTTAGCTTTCTCCACTGAGGTGCTCGGCCCAGCTCAACTGGGGCACAATCGCAGTGGTTCTCCTAGTGCTACTTAGCCGATATAGCGGAACGTAAGGCACCAAAACATAGGAGCCGAGCAAACCCAACTATTGACCCAAGACATGATTCGGAGCCGATGCATATAATGCTATAAGTTCGGGGTGCCGCAATTGTGAAAGTGTCCGGACTTCTCACACCATATTGAGGGGTACCAAAGCCCCTGGCGTATTTTGGCCGTACCAAATTGTACGGGTGCAACATGTCGTTAAAAAACATATATTTATAAAAAGGTAATGCAAAAATAGACAAAAGCTATGCATTGTTTATTAAAAATAGTTGCGATCAAAGCAGAACGATACAAATAATGCGATAAACAAAAAGTTGGACTATTTAACATGTCTGCTCCAGGGGCAAGCTGCGGAATAGTATGCGAAACAGGTATACTGCTCGTGATAGAGACCACCTGTGAGTTCCGTAATGCGGCGTGGCTTGTCTGCCTCCCTGGTTCTTGCATCGTTTGTGCGGCAATTGAACTGCAGAACAGGCCTTCCGAAGAATGGAGTCCTGAAAGTAAGAGAAAATTAAAAAATCGGCAGCCCCTGGTGCAGTTTAAGCCACGTTTCGGGCATGTCGTGATGGTGCCCCTCCCCCTGTACCCATGGTATTTTTAGAGCGTAGTTATGTACGCGAAGCACTGATGTCGCCTTTTTGCGAGGGTTGGGGTTGGGGCCGCATTGCTATGCCTGCTTAGAACGTGCCAGGCGGTCTTGTTGTAGGTTACTCCGGGCGCGCTTGACGGTGTCCGGACGTTTAATGGCCGGACTGGAGAACTGCCTGGAGAGGTTGCTTTGTACTTCCGCTGCAAGGGCCGCCATGTGCTCCTCCGTTTGGAGGGAGCGTTCGGTGTTTCCATTGACCGTAATTACTCCTCGAGGGCCTAGCATCTTGAGCTTAAGGTATGCGTAGTGCGGGACAGCATTGAACTTGGCGAATGCGGTTCGCCCAAGCAGTGCGATAGCCACTGCGGAATGGGACTATGTCAAAGATTAACTCCTCGCTTCGGAAATTATCCGGAGATCCGAAGACCACTTCAAGTGTGACTGAGCCTGTACAGTTGGCTTCTACACCTGGTATTACGCCTTTAAATGTCGTTTTGGTGGGCTTAATCCTTGAGGGATGTATGCCCATTTTCCGCACTGTATCCTGGTAAAGCAGGTTCAGGCTGCTGCCGCCGTCCATAAGGACTCTAGTGAGATGAAATCCGTCAATAATTGGGTCTAGAACCAATGCGGCGAATCCGCCATGACGGATGCTAGTGGGATGGTCCCTTCGGTCAAAGGTGATCGGGCAGGAGGACCATGGGTTGAACTTTGGGGCGACTGGCTCTACCGTGTATACGTCCCTTAACGCGCGCTTCTGCTCCCTTTTGGGAACGTGGGTTGCGTATATCATGTTCACCGTCCGCACTTGTGGGGGAAAACCCTTATGTCCACTGTTGTTCGGTGGCCGGGGCTCCTCATCGTCATCGCTATGTAGCCCCTTGTCTTTATTTTCGGCATTTAACTTGCCCGCCTGCTTGAACACCCAACAATCCCTGTTGGTGTGATTGGCCGGCTTTTCGGGGGTGCCATGTATCTGGCACAAGCGGTCGAGTATTCGGTCCAAACTGGACGGGCCCCTAGGATTCCTTTTGAATGGCTTTTTCCACTGACCGGATTTAGAGCCTCTGAATCCGGCATTAACTACCGTATCCTCAGCATTGTCGCCGTGAATGCGACGCTTCTGCTTGTTGTGACGTGACCTGCCACTACTGTCCCTGGTATCCGGATTACCAGGGTTCTTGGTCATGTTGTTGCTACGAGCAAGCCAGCTGTCTTCTCCCGCGCAAAAGCGGGTCATGAGTGTCGTGAGTGCTGCCATAGACTTCGGCTTTTCCTGTCCTAGGTGCCGGGCAAGCCACTCGTCACGGGTATTGTGCTTGAAGGCTGCTAGGGCCTCTGCGTCTGGACAGTCGACTATTTGATTTTTCTTTGTTAGGAACCGTGTCTAGAATTGCCCGGCCGATTCATCTGGCTGCTGAATTACGTGGCTTAGGTCATCGTCGTCTAGGGGTCGCACATAAGTGCCCTGGAAATTGTCGAGGAATGCGGCTTCCAGGTCCTCCCAACAACTGATTGACCCTGTTGGCAGGCTGTTAAGCCAATGCCGAGCTGGTCCTTTAAGCTTGAGTGGGAGGTATTTGATGGCGTGGAAATCATCGCCGCGGGCCATGTGGATATGAAGGAGATAATCCTCGATCCATACCGCGGGATCTGTTGTGCCATCATATGATTCGATGTTTACGGGTTTGAAACCCTCGGGGATTTGATGATCCATTATTTCGTCTGTGAAGCATAGTGGGTGTGCGGCGCCTCTGTACTGGGCTATATCATGACGTAGCTCCAACGAGCTTTGTCTACTGTGTTCAGCCCTGCCGAATTTGTGGCCGGTGTGACGGTTACCGTCTCGAGCCGTGGGGCGCCCACGCGATCCGTTGATCGATCTTGTTTGCCTTGCCTTGTCCTCCAACATATCTCGTAAGTCCGGAGCGTATTCCCGTTCCTTGGTATGGGTGCGGCTTGAGTGGTGGGCCGAGAGGCCTCTCTGTCGCGGCCACGAGGTGGCCGGTCGGCCGCATCAAGTGCTTCCTCCTCTAATCGGGGTAGCAACCTGCGCTTTGGGTAGCTCTTGGAGGGGCGTTCGAGTTTATGCTCTTCGGCCGGAAGGACTTCAGTCCATTTGTCGACTAGCAAATCTTGATCAGCTTTAAGCTATTGCTGTTTTTTCTTGAGGCTTCTTGCCGTGGCCATAAGCCTGCGTTGAAAACGCTCTTGCTCGACGGGATCCTATGGCACGACGAATTCGTCATCGTCGAGGCTTGCCTCGTCTTCAGAGGGAGGCATATAATTATTGTCCTCGACCTCTATGTCAGCCGCTCCCTCATGAGGGCTGGTTTCCCCATCCTCCTGTGCTAAATCTTGCTGGAGGGGGTTTTCTTCGGCACTTTCCGGAGTATTATTATCTCCCGTGCTGGAGTCGCTGCATTTGTTTTGGCGGGATTTTGAGCGGCGCCGCTGACGCCGGCGCTTAGGCTGTTTCTTGGAGGGGTCATCCTCCGCTGTTCCATCACCATCTCCTTCTTTTGGGGTGTCCACCATGTATATGTCATATGACGAGGTGGCTTTCCAGGGCCTAGTAGGCGCTGGTTCTTCATCATCTCCTTCATCGGTGTCCATACCGTCGATGTCTTCGGAGTCAAAGTCGAGCATGTCGGTTAAATCATCGATAGTGGCTACAAAGTGGGTGGTGGGTGGGCTTTGAATTTCTTCATCGTCTGGATCCCAACCTTGCTGACCGTAGTCCGTCCAGGGCTCTCCTAATAAAGGGAGAGACTTCAGTGTCTTTAGAATATCGCCGAAAGGCGAGTGCTGAAAGATGTCCACGACAGTAAACTCCATGATCGGCGCCCAATCGGATTCGATCGGCAGGGGCGCGGAGGATTCGAAGTCCGGAGAGGAGTCCGGCTCCTTGGAGTCATAAGTCTCGCAGAGTGCGGGGCTGGTGTTTGGCTCAATCGCCGTTGGGATCGCAGCCCCCGAGGTGGCGTCCAACCGCCCATCCTCGAGCAGCGCAGTTGGCTCTGACTTAAGGGTCGAAGCTGATGTGGGTGCGGCCTCCAGGGCACTGTTTGGTGGCAGAGCTAGATCATGCTCGTCGGGACAGTGTGGCGCGCTTAGAAGTGGCTCGAATCTGTCGAAGATCAAGTCTCCGCGGATGTCAGCCGTGTAGTTTAAACTTCCGAATCTGACCTGACGGCCAGGGGCGTAGCTTTCGATCTGCTCCAGACGGCCAAGTGAATTGGCCCGCAGTACGAAGCCGCCGAAGATGAAGATATGTCCGGGGAGGAAGGTCTCACCCTGGACTACATCGCTATTGATGATCGTAGGAGCCATCGAGCCTGACGGCGACGACACAGAGGAACTCTCAATGAAAGCACCAATGTCGGTGTCAAAACCGGCGGATCTCGGGTAGGGGGTCCCGAACTGTGCGTCTAGGCCGGATGGTAACAGGAGGCAAGGGACACGAAGTTTTACCCAGGTTCGGGCCCTCTCGATGGAGGTAAAACCCTACGTCCTGCTCGATTAATATTGATGATATGGGTAGTACAAGAGTAGATCTACCACGAGATCGGAGAGGCTAAAACCCTAGAAGCTAGCCTATGGTATGATTGTTGTTGTCTATGTTGTCCTATGGACTAAAACCCTCCGGTTTATATAGACACCGAAGAGGGTTAGGGTTACACAAAGTCGGTTACAATGGTAGGAGATCAACATATCTGTATCGCCAAGCTTGCCTTCCACGCCAAGGAAAGTCCCTTCCGGACACGGGACGAAGTCTTCAATCTTGTATCTTCATAGTCCAGGAGTCCGGCTGAAGGTACACTAGTATAAAAAGGGTCAAATGTGAACCACATTAGTGCCAGTTTGTATTTGAGCCGGCACTAATGTATACATTAGTGCTGGTTCCAACGGCTAGCCGGGCCGCTTTCATTAGTACCGGTTCATGGCGAACCTTTAGCACCGGTTCGTGCCATGAACCGGTACTAATGAGAGTGGTGGCAGGATGTTGTCAGACTGGGGCCCCTCCAGCCCCTTTAGTACCGGTTCTTGGCACGAACCGGTACTAAAGGTCGTCCTACATAAACCCTTCGTCCACCCGAGCTCGCTCTGTTATTCCCCTTTCCCCTCTCCTCTCTGTTCTTCCCCTCTTCCTCTCGAGCTCATCACACATTTTGCCCAAATTTTGTCAAGATTTGAAGGCCCCCATCCATTCAAATGATCACAAAGGTTAGCAACTTTGTCCTTTCATCTCTCATTGCTAGATTAGCTCTTGCAATGCTTTATATAGTGATTAATTTGTGAGTTTAGTAATTTGGGAGGATATATATATGTGCTAGTATTTGATTTATATGCAATTTGAGGTCAAAAATAACACTTAGTTTGCATATGTAGGTGTGGTTTACTTAGTGCCTTCTAAATCTCCGTCGTAACCACCATCGATCACCCGCACCGTCCCGTCGCCGGCACCACCTTGTGGTGAGCCTCTTGTTCATGAAATTTTATATAAAAATTGATGTTTGTGTGATTTGGATATATAGTTACTCGTATAATTATCTTACCCGTACGTTGTTTGTTATACGTATAGTGCCATGGTTTTGATATCCGTCCCCGTCGGCCCTCGTCCTTGTTATGATTCGGATGTGGTATATATATTCTCTTTTAAAACTAGTTGCATTTCGTGTTTATGACAAATTATGCCCATCAAGTTGACATAGAAACTTTTTCTAGGAGGTATGTGAACCGGAAATTCCAACCGACCCTATTGTTGAGAGGTTAAATTTAGTTGAAAGAGAAAACGAGTACTTGAAAGAAAAATTGAAAAGAATTGAGGGGGAGAAGATGGAATTGGAGTTGCATGTTGCCGATGTCGTCGATGATCACAAGATCAACATGGAGAAAATGCACTTGAAGATTAGAAAGATTAGAAAATATGCCATCGATAGTGAGGCTTGGTATCATTATGCTGTTGGATCCATTGTTACCTTAGTTGCGATCTTGATCGCATTTGTTGTTGCATTTAAATGCTTTAGCTAGAGAGTTATTTGTTTGTTGCATTTAAGTGTTGTATGAACTTTATGTATGAACTTGTATTAATTTGGTCTATTTGGTGTTGTGTAATGAAGATGAGCCGGCAATGGATGTACGATGACCGATGCTCTCCCCAGTTCGTTGAGGGCGTGCATACTTTTCTGCTTGCGGCTGAGGCAAACAAGCGGGCGGATGGTTTTATGCCTTGTCCATGTGCTGGCTGTAAGAATGGTCACAATTACTCTACATCGAGAACCATTCACGTCCACCTGTTTAAGTTCGGTTTCATGCCCCACTATAATGTTTGGACCAAGCACGGAGAAAGAGGGGTTATGATGGAAGACAATGAAGAAGAAGAGGACGACGACAGCTATCCTGGCCATGCGTTCCCTGAATACGATGATACAACAATGGGGGGAGAAGCTGAGCCGTTAATGCGGGAAGAAGCTGAGCCGGCAATGCGGGAAGAAGCTGAAGAAGAGGCATCAGATGAGCCCGTTGATGATCTAGGTCGGGCCATTGCCGATGCAAAGAGAAACTGCGCAAGTGATTTGGAGAAGAAGAAGTTGCAGCGCATGTTAGAGGATCACAAAAAAATGTTGTACCCGAATTGCATAGGGGACAAGAAAAAGCTGGGCACCACACTGGAATTGCTGCAATGGAAGGCAGAGAATGGTGTATCTGACAAGGGATTTGGAAAGTTGCTGGTAATGATAAAGGATATGCTTCCAAAGGACAACGAATTGCCAGAGAGTACGTACGAAGCAAAGAAGGCCGTCTGCCCTCTAGGGTTAGAGGTCCAGAAGATACATGCATGCCCTAATGATTGCATCCTCTACCGCGGTGAGTACGAGGATTTGAACGCTTGCCCGGTATGTGGTGCATTGCGCTATAAGATCAGCCGCGATGACCCTGGTGATGTTGAGGGCGAGCGCCCCAGGAAGAAGATTCCTGCCAAGGTGATGTGGTATGCTCCTATAATACCACAGTTGAAACGTTTGTTCCAAAACAAAGAGCATGCCAAGGCGATGCGATGGCACAGAGAAGACCGTAAGAAAGACGGAAAGTTGAGAGTACCCGCTGACGGGTCACAGTGGAGAAAAATTGAAAGAAAGTATGGGAAGGAGTTTGCAGATGACGCAAGGAGCGTATGGTTTGGTCTAAGCGCAGATGGCATTAATCCTTTTGGGGAGCAGAGCAGCAACCATAGCACCTGGCCTGTGACTCTATGTTTGTATAACCTTCCTCCTTGGTTGTGCATGAAGCGGAAGTTCATTATGATACCAGTGCTCATCCAAGGTCCTAAGCAACCCGGCAACGACATTGATGTGTACCTAAGGCCATTAGTTGAAGAACTCTTACAACTGTGGAATGGAACAGGTATACGTGCGTGGGATGAGCACATGGGGGAAGAATTTGACCTAAAGGCGTTGTTGTTCATGACCATCAATGATTGACCTGCTCTCAGTAACCTTTCAGGACAGATAAACAAGGGATACCGTGCATGCACGCACTGTTTGGACGATACCGACAATATATATTTGGCTAATTGTAAGAAGAATGTGTACCTGGGACATCGTCGATTTCTTCCGAGCAGGCATCCCGTAAGAAAGAAAGACAAGCATTTCAAAGGTGAGGCGGATCACCGGACGAAGCCTTGCCACCGTACTGGTGCTGATGTACATGATATGGTCAAGGATTTGAAGGTGGTCTTTGGAAAGGGTCCTGGTGGACAACCTGTTCCGAATGACGCTGACGGACGCGCACCCATGTGGGAGAACAAATCTATATTTTGGGACCTGCCCTATTGGAAAGACCTGGAGGTCCGCTCCGCAATCGACGTGATGCACGTGACGAAGAATCTTTGTGTGATCCTGCTTGGCTTCTTGGGCGTGTATGGGAAGACAAAAGATACACCTGAGGCACGAGAGGACCAGCAACGTATGCACGGAAAAGACGGCATACATCAGGGTCATGCAAGCTACGCTCTTACCAAAGAAGAGAAGGAAATCTTCTTTGAATGCCTGCTCAGTATTAAGGTACCGTCTGGCTTCTCGTTGAATATAAAGGGAATAATAAACACGGCAGAGAAAAAGTTCCAGAACCTAAAGTCTCATGACTGCCACGTGATTATGACACAACTGCTTCCGGTTGCATTGAGGGGGCTTCTACCGGAAAACGTTCGATTAGCCATTGTGAAGCTATGTGCATTTCTCAATGCAATCTCTCAGAAGGTAATCGATCCAGAAATCATACCAAGGTTAGAGAATGATTTGGTGCAATGTCTTGTCAGTTTCGAGTTGGTGTTCCCACCATCCTTCTTCAACATCATGACGCACGTCCTAGTTCACCTATGCGAAGAGATTAACATTTTGGGTCCTGTATTTCTACACAATATGTTCCCCTTTGAGAGGTTCATGGGAGTCTTAAAGAAATATGTTCATAACCGTGCTAGGCCAGAAGGAAGCATCACCAAGGGCCGTTAAAATGAGGAGGTCATTGAGTTTTGTATTGACTTTATTCCTGACCTTAAGCCGATTGGTGTTCCTGAATCGCGACATAAGGGTAGACTGGATGGAAAAGGCACCCTAGGAGGGGAACAAATAATATGTATGGACGGACATTCTCTCACTGAAGCACACTACACAGTTCTACAGAATTCCGCCTTGGTGGCTCCGTATATGGATGAATATAAGAATTTGCTACGCTCCAAACACCCAGAGCGGTCTGATGACTGAATTACACGTGAACAAACCAGGAGTTTCGCCAGCTGGTTGCAGACACGTACCATGCATGACACCTCTATTGAAGATGACATGTACTTGCTGTCCCAGTTACCATCTTCGAATATAATGACTTTCAAAGGGTACGAGATAAACGGTAATACATTTTACACGATCGCCCAAGATAAGAAGAGCACCAACCAAAACAGTGGTGTCCGCTTTGATGCAGAAACCAAGACGGGAAAGGAAACATATTATGGTTATATACAGGACATATGGGAACTTGACTATCGACGTGGTTTGAAGGTCCCTTTGTTTCGGTGCAAATGGGTCAATATGACACGAGGCGGGGTAACGGAAGACCCGCAGTACGGAATGACAACAGTGGATCTCAACAATCTTGCGTATGCAGACGAACCATTCGTCCTAGCCAATGATGTGGCACAGGTTTTCTATGTGAAGGACATGTCTACCAAGCCAAGAAAAAGAAAAGATAAGGAAGCGAATGCATCGTACGATGAGCCAAAGCGGCACATAGTTCTTTCTGGGAAGAGAAACATCGTGGGAGTGGATGACAAGACAGACAAGTCAGAAGATTATGAAAAGTTTGATGAAATTGCTCCATTCACAGTGAATATTGACCCGAGCATCCCGTTAAATGATGAAGGTTTTCCATGGTTACGACGCAAAGGGACACACACGAAGAAAAAGTTTCACACCCAAAGATCTGGGATGTGATCGTCTTCACTATCATCACTTTCTTCTGTGTTTCACACCCAGAAGGGAATCTCTGTAATAGTTAGGGTAGTTAATTATGTGTTTTGGCATTTGAAACGCGAAGAAATTTTATGTGCAAACAAATTCTTTCATGCCTTTACTGATTTTTAAAGTTAAGTTATTCACAAACTAGTGATTCATACTAATTTCAAATAATTCAAAATTTAAACTATTCAAATTTGAAAACTACGGGCACTAACAGAAAGTTTGTAATTTTTTGCACCTAAAGCAAAAATATTCACAAAGAAACTCTAAATACACAAAAAAACAACTCAAAAATAAATAAAGCAAAAAAAATAAAAAAAGCCCGCCTACTAGGCCAGAGCGGCCTGCATACGACTAGAAACCCAACCTGTTGTTGGGCCAGGATGCAGGCCCGCAAAGGCCCAGTAGGCCAACAGGGCAGCACAGAACATGTAGGCCCAGTAGGCCTGCTTTGGAGAGGAGCTCGAGAGAGCTACCGCACGGGGGTTTATAAACCAGTGCGGTCGCCCTCGGCTAGCGAGGTGGGACTAAACTTGCGCACCGCACCTGCGCCAACGCACCCCCTTTAGTACCGGTTCGTGGCACCAACCGGTACTAAAGGGGGGCCTTTAGTACCGGTTGGAGCCACCAACCGGTACTAAAGGGGTTGCGGTTCCCGCCGCTTGGCCTGGCCAAAACAGGCCTTTAGTATATACAACACTTACGAAAATTTCATTCTCCCTCTGTTTCTTCCTCTGTTTCCCCATTGAAGCACCGCCCGCGCGCCCCGATCGATCGACGCCGTCGCTGTCGCCGCCCCCGTCCCCGTCGCCGCCCTCGTCTCCGTCGCCGCCCCGGGCCCGTCCCCGTTGCG